>NC_072731.1:17641350-17983525 GCF_026930045.1 Uloborus diversus
CTTTCAGCTACGGAAATTAATTCGTCCCTTAGCAGTATTCTCGAGCTTCTCAAAATAATGTTAGTTTTCATTATTTCCTTCTAAAATATGAGTTGAGAAATGGTGAAAGCGAAAATTCTAGATCACCAAACTTGGATAACGTTATACAAGGTAAATTTTTTTATTGTTTTGTGTGAATTTCTAAGAATATGGGTTTTTTTTAATCGTAAATTAATTAAACTAACCATATTTTACAGCAGCATTTAGTTGGAATGGACAGTATGCAAAATGTTTTCTTGAATATATTATCGTAGAACAAAATGAAAAATGTTTAACCGAGAAAGAATTAACTTTATTCCTTTTATTCTCAGCTGAAAGGTTTCGCCAAATTTGTTTAGGGTTATAGTTTTGGTATTGTGCGAGCAAAGTAGCCGTGGCGAGATTTCGCGGTTTTAGTTAAACCATTTTTAATTTTTATCATGAGTGGAATAAAATGGTAGTAAGATTACAGAATTCGATAAGTAAAAAGAAATAATGGTCAATCAACTGAAAAGAAAACTATTACCATATATCCGTAAGAATTTTGTAGATGATTTGCATAACATGACATAATTAAATCGCAACTCAGAAATTAGAAACATCGAAACAGAAAAATTTTAAATTAACCGATTCGGGAATTCGAGAGAAATAACTCAGCTACAAATGCAAAACAATAAGCGCTAGCCAAGCAAAGCAAAGAAGTATCATCTTCTTTTGGTAATAATTTGTAATGTCACATTAAATTTTCTAGCATTAATTGTTATTCTTGTCAGGCCACAATTATTATTTAGTTTTATCAAGAATTGATAAATATCGAACTCAACATCGTGAAAATGGCTGCTTAGAACTACGAACTACGTAGTTTGCATTAATGTTTGACGTTTAGTAATAATTCTTGAATTCTAATCTCTTTCTACGTCGGCCAAAATATCCTCAGGAATTAAAATATTGATTTAAAAAGAATAAAGCGAAAAAATCATACATATGAACAAAAATCACAACACTTTTAGCATTTTCTTCGTTACCACATGCGTTCGTTTTAGTTTTTTCGTCCGCCATTAGACAGTGACTGCAGTGCCTCCTATAGTTCGTTGGACTTGCGAATAACGGCTAAGCCTTTATTCATGCGATTGATAACTGAATTCATTGTTGACCGACAAGGAAATTAAAAGCAATGATTTAAAATTTTTATCTGTTGTCAGTTTCGATTTATTAGCAAATAAAATTCTTGACATTGATGTTTAATAATATAAAGCTTTTAAAAGAATTTTCAATTTTTCCTCTTGATTCTGCAGATGCGACTCAGTCAGGGGTTGGGTAGGGGGGGAGGGTTAAAATTTTTAATTTTAACGGTGCTTGTAATTATTAGTATAGATAAGTCCTGATTTCACCTTTTCTTATAAAGGCATTTGTTTAAACTATAAAACTCAAAACTTTGACTACCATAAGCTTAAGTAAAAAATTGAAGTTTGTAGGGTTTTTAAAAAAATAAAGTATTTCTAAAAAATTTTATTCAAGAATTTCTTTGTTTGCTAATATCGACTGATGTCTCAATAACATGAAAAATATATCTATATATAATTAATAAAATAAATTTGAACTGAGGAGGCATTACTGTTCCACAATGCTCCTTGAAGGTATAAACATATGAAAAATTTCTATTTACCGAACATCAATGCTTCAAAATATGTTTTTAGGTCAATGTATCAACACTATGGATGCTTTAATTTTGAACATTGATGTTTTGTCATGGTTGTCGCACCTCTATTACAGAAGCTTGGAAGAGTTTCCTTCCAAAAGAGACAGAAAAAGCGACTTACAAACAAAATTTGAAAAATCATTTATTCATAAAGTTAAGAGTATAACAAAATGACTAAGCAGTGCTTGCTTCTATGGATAAAAACAGCATATATTCAAATAAAATTCATCAATATAACAAATAAACACATTACAAGTCAAACATAGTATAAATACATTTCAAGCTCCGATTTTAAATGCATGTTAACAAAAAAGCTTACTAAATACATCAAACCCAAACAAAAAGAGTCAATTTAGGGCAGAAAAAATGGTTGGCATGATGTTTGTTTTTACCAACCCTGTGGGAATGTCGAATCGAAATCATCATGAGGAAGGGTCTATGTTTTTTCTTAAAAAAATGGTGCTATATATTCATATATTTAAACAAAAAAAGTATCATTAAAAAACTTGACAGTTATTTTTATAAAAACAGTTATGGTAACAGTTACATTATTAATCCCTGAAACATGAAATCTGTTCCATTGGGAAAATATTTCTATAATTATTTATCCAAAAGAGTAGACTTAAACTGTGTAAATTAAAAATAAAAAAAAACCCTATAAAAAGCTAGTAGAAAGTGTTAACAGTCAAAACATATAGTTTTCCCCAATGAGCAGACAGAATAATAGTTATCATTTTTAATGTACTGTATTATGAGTGGTATCTATATTTTAAATTAATGTAAATATTTTGTTCCTTTTAGTTTAAAAATAAAAGATTGTTTTAATTGCTATTGCTTGTATTAAAATTAGAATATTAATTTTTAATTGTTCATTTTCTTTATTTGAAAAATAAAGTATAGTACTTAAAAGTTCTTATTTACATTGGTGTTTGAATATTTTATATTTTTAAAATGTGTATATTAAGCACTTGTTTTTTTTTTATGTTACTTGTAAATTATTTTTATTTCACTAAATTCAACTATTGCAAAAGTTTAAATGTTTGACATTTTTGCAAACTCTAAAAAGCAAATGTTAAGTGGAATAACAATATCACTTTCTCCCCATTAAAATGCTAATTGTAATTTTTCGTAATTATGTACTCTTAGTAGTAAGTACTTTATAGCTTAAGCCCTATCTGTAAGTTTCTTCCTTGTAATTCATTTTGAAGTACATGTAACTGCACCTCTATCTATTTTTCATTAATTTGCTTTAAATGAGGTTTATTTCTTGAGTTATACAGTTTTACTCATTAAATATTAAATTTTTAGTTTAATGAATTGTTCAGGTGAAAAAATTAAAAGTTGTAGAAAAAATAATGGAATCAATCTCTCAAAGTTTGCTTACTTCATCAGAAAATAAAGTATATTTATTCTTATCATTATTGATTTTGTGTTGACACTTCAAAAAATATAGTTAAAAAATACAGGCCCAGCAAAATGAATTCACTCATCCTATAAGGATATGAATTGAAAAAACAAAACTAATAATTAAAAAAAGACGCTTTAGTGTACAGATGTTTTAATTATGAAGGTATAATGTTTTGTCATCAATGTCATATCATTAATTTTCAAATTTTGAAGCAAATATGACAGGCATTTAAGACATTTGTCAAAACACAAAATAATAAACAGTAAAATTGTGTTAAAATCAATATTTTTTTCTATTAAACACTGCAATGTTATCTGATGGGGCATTTTTATCATCTGACAAATTTTATTGATTTTACAAAAATATTATACACATTAACAAAGCATTTTTTATAAGGCCCCATGTTCACAGGATTTACAGAATATTCCTTCATATGGAATAAAATAGGTATGCAGGTAGGAGTATTATATTACTTTAATAGTATTTAAGTAACAGCAAAAATAGTAATACTAATGTATTAATCAATTATTTACTGAAACTGATGTAGTTCCACAAATGTGTTATCTCCCATCTTTTCACAACTGTCACACCTGCCAAAATAGATGCTGAAAGTAGATCCTTATAACTTAAAGCTTAATTACTTAAAAATGCAGAATTGAAGTTTTTTGTAACATTTCTTTAAAGTGAGAGATGGGGGGGGGGGGGGTTACATATATTAGTCATTGAAAAAAATTCATTACAAAAATTTCGTCTACTTTTTTGGTGCATCGTAATTTTCAACTCGAAGTTTCATCAAGAGGGAAAAGCTTCAAGTGACGGAAGATCTTGCAGCCATGTCTGTTTTTTAAAAAGTGAAATAGAGTGAATATCTTGATAAAACTGCCAAAAACAAATACTTATTTCACATGATGACATATGAGGCCTGAATGTAATTAAGCAACTAAATATGAAGAAGAACCATGCACACATGATGACTGCGAGATGTTTGCTATTAAAGCTACGAAAATAACACCCTTCAAAATTAATATAGTTGAAAAGCTGATTTTCTTGTTTTAATTTCAGTAGAAGATTAATAATTAACAATTTAAGTAAAAATAATAACATAAGATATTAATTTCTTTTTACCTTCATCTTAATTTTTTAAACGTTTGGCATTGTTCTCATAAAATGCAATTTCACCACAAAATATAGTTTTGCACAGTTATGTTGTTTTGTCTATCTTAGTTTTGCTATTTTGTTTTAAAACCCTTCCAAACATTGAATTTTGTAGAAAAGGAGAAAACTTTTTGTATGAAAGATCATTTTAAGTCAGAATTTAAGATCTCATTATAAACAACTGAGCGATTAAAGTCACTGCAGCAAAGCACAATATACAGCTTGTTTACAAAAGCGCCTCGCATACTTGATACAACACATACTTTAAAATATATTTCAATACTATCATGGTCCCAAAACAAAAGCATGAACGTTCTTGACACACTTAAAATATAAATAAATAATAACAAATATCGATAAAATCAGTTAGGTTACGTTAATTACAAAAATTCATATCTTGCCAAAAATTTTGGCATGAGCAAAGTAATTGTAACAGTGCAATAAAATTTAAATACTATATAAAAAATCAACTCAAATTTATCAAATGAAGCATAAAGGTACAAAATGTTAAAAAAAAAATACTACTAAGACAAGACTCAAACTCCGGGGGGTAATGCATGTATCGAAGTGAGCACAAAAATGCAAGAGTCAATCACATAGTCCATGGGTCACAATACAGATATTCATGCTGAAACAAAAGAAAATGGATAGTTATAAGATTCACAGGGTTTGGTCACAAGTATCATTATCTAGCTGTGATTTTACTAATTTATTGATGAAAACATAAAACTTTTTGAGAGCTCAAGTAGAGGAGAGTGTTGTACCTCGGGACACTTTTAATATTTTAATTTTTAACATCAATTATTTGAATCAAAATTTGAAACCTAGAAGTTACTTTAAAATACTTCAACATATTTCTATGCAATATATTTTTCAAAATTCAGACAGTTTGAAAATAAAATATTGCCAGCCATTTTTAAAGTAAGAGTTCCAAGCAGTCCCAAAGTACAGCCTATTATACCTTGGGACACACCCTGTTGTACTATGGGAAAATCTTCATGTTTCAGGAAACAGCCATATTCCATACAGCCATCGCCTCAGAGCAACACTAAGACATCTAATCCCAGAAATAACACTAAGATATTCTACTGTTGCTCTGAGGCGACGATATACTTGAACCGATTTTGCACCAAAAAACAAAACAAAATTTTCTTTCATGGTAGTTCATTAAATCATCCATACTATTAAAATCTGTTTGCGTTCATCTGTCTGTCTCTATGTCTGAGACTTGATCTTCTCGAGAATCGCGGAGAGTAGAGAGTTGAACAAGGTGCAGATTGATTCCAAATTTTCCAAAGAAAACAATAAGACCAATATCATAGTTGTATGACTTCAATTAGCAAAGACATTAATTAAAATGTCAATTAACATCACGTTCTCAGGAATTTTTATTTTTTTCCTGTTGCCATTTTGGATATCTGTTGGCAAATAAAATTCTAATTGTTTTAAAAGCGGAGTTTTTTGGTTGCTATCCAAATTTTGAAACAACTTTTTTGTCTAGAATTTTATTGTAAATTAGTTTCATTTCTTTTTTATTCTGATATATAAATCATAAAACTACTTTTTAAAGCATCTTTTTGTTTAGAATTCCATTAAAAATTAGCTTTATTTCCCTTTTTATTCTAAGCAATGATTTTTTTTCTGTTGCCATTTTACATATGTGTTGAAAAATAACATTTAAATAATTGTTTCAGTAGTGCTGAAGTCATCAAAACAACCAATCGATTTGACCGGTTGCTCTATTCCAGCATAACCTTTATTTTATTTATCGTCTACCTTTCTCATTTTTGATTGCTAAGTTTCTCTTTTCAGAATATGAAAGACATTTCTTTAGTTATGTTAATTAAAAGAAAATGAAGTTAAAGTTTATCATGACCAGCCTCATATCTTGGTTTATTTAGGATGTTCGACTCATTTTCCCCTTCACATGGGTGAGTTTTCGAATTATAAAAACTCTCTTTTTCTTAAATTTTTTTACTATTAAAAGACATTTTGTTGTTTAAAGAATACTTTAAACTAATATTGTTTAGATTTCATTAAATAAAACAGAAGCTCGAGCACAAAAAAAAAAAAAAATTTAATGATTAACCCCCTTCAGTTGGAATTATGAAATATTGGACCAAAAATGTTGATATTTGGTACACAATGTACTACGGTAAAGGGTATCTTATGGACAAAATTTTGAGTTTCTAGGAGAAAAATTAAAAGAGTTATGGAATGTCCAATATTCCGGACTTATATTTTTGAAATCAATATTTCATATACAAAAACGATAAAATACCGAACAAACTTTAATATAAAATGTTCTACAAACAATTATAAAACATAATATAAGCGTTTGAAACGATTAATTAAAGATTATATATTTTTAAAAAAATCAGGAAAAAATCCTCTCTTTTCAGATGAAATCCATGGTTGGAAAAATGAGCCACTCTCTATCTCTCAATCCTTATATGTCAGTGTTGTCAATCCCAAAACGAAAAATTATTTCACAGATCATAATAAGTAGAATGTAAAGAGTCAACTACAAAAAAAAATGAACTAATTAAATAAATTATTAAATGATTAGCAGCTGTTTAAAGTGTATGTCCGGTATACGCTGATGACTTGGTATTAAAGGAGTACTTAATAGGTCCGGATGCTTTTAACTTCATGTATAATCAACCAAGCAATATGTGTCATGTTATGTAAAAAGCTGTAAATATTTTGGATATAGTCTATCAGATGTAAATAATTGTTTACGTGAGCACAGGTTATAGTTGATAATGCATATAATTTTATATTTTGTGTTAATCGAAAACACTCATGATTTGTGTGATTGACAATTATATTAACGTTAATGAGATTTTTGCCAAAAAATGCTTTACTGATGTTTTGCAAACCCTGTTTTACACACATTTATTTAGTCCTTAGCGTGTTAGCAACTAAAGTCAGAGTATTACAAAAACAACAATTTGACATCTCTTTCATTTTTAAGGTAGCCCGTGCAGCGCCAAGCGATACAGCTAGTGAATTATGAATTATTATCTAACACTAAATGTGTTTAAAAGAGTGCATAACATTAGAACATTGTTCCACATTCCCAAACACATCTTAATTATTAATAACCATGTATATGTTGTATCTTAGAACATGTCCTAAGGTACTTTATGCTTGGCTGTCCCAAGGTACAATCACCAAGTGGTTTAAGAAAAACCAAAACAGTGGTCAATTTAGATGCGCTGTCTTTACTTTCTCATAAGCAAGTTATTTAAAGTACTTCTCTTTTGTAAAGAAATAAAATTTAGTTGATTAGTTTTACAAATACGAAGACAGAAAATGAAATGGAAATGAAGAAAATCTTTACTTTGGAATCATGAAATTTTCTTTTTCTCACAAAATCTTCAATTTTTCTCATTTGATGCTGATTTTTACAATGGTACCATTTAATGGTGAAGGTTACCATTAGATATTACAAAAACAGGGCTGCTTAAAATAGATTCTTAGAAATTAGCAGTGTCCCAAGATACAACACTCTTCCCTATAGCTCAGTAATAACAGAACTGATCAATACAGCATCTTGAGAATACTCCATGACATGCATTAGAGGAGAGAAATTTAGTTTGGAGGAGTAAAACATATGTACACAGGGAAGTCTATAATAGTTATTTAACGTTTTTAATGATAAAATGGAAGGGGGCAGGGGAAGAAGAGACATGTACTATTTTGATTTTTAACATTTGGATGTAAAACATTTAGTATTTAAATAACAAGACGATTGTAAATTTTTTAAAATTCTAAATATTTTTATTTTTTTTTGCTACATTTTTTACAGTAGGGTAAATTATCAGTTATAGTCATCCAACCAGTAATGAGCAGATTTGTCTTGTATTGTCAATATCAAGTTTGTAATCGATATTCCAGGAATACTGTCAGTGGAATCGCAAAATAGTGTCCTCCAAGAACACCTGTACCACATATTTTCCAAACATAAGTTTTATTCATGTTTGAAAGTTGTTCATGATGTCTATGTTTCAAAAATATATTCAAAAAGAAAAAAAAAAATCTTTGCATTTAAGATTTTGAAGCGCTGCTGCTTTGTATCAGATTGCAATTTCATTGATACACTCATTCCTTTTCTTTTTTCCTATACCATAGGTACACAATGAGGGACCCCCGCCCTGCACCACCATCTAGGGTTTCTCAAGATTCTGGCCTTTTGGCCAGGGACCCCTCTCACCCTTCAGGAACAGTTCAATCCACTTACAACTCTAGGCACCGTGGACCCAGGAACAGACCTGACTCCGGTGGCACCCATTGTCTACTCACTGTCCCACTCAATTAGCCACTGTGCAGATATAGATATGCCCAGACGTACCGTAAACCAAGGTGACATTGATCAGTTTTCAACTTCAGACTCAATTTTTTTATACTTGCTGAAATAATATTGGAATAATGAAAATTTTGTGGTTTGGGGGTAGGCAACAGGAATCGAGATCCCTAATGCATTTCATTTTCGATTCACTTAATATATTTTTTAAAATGATAATATATATATATATATATATATATATTTTCAAACTGGGTGGGCAAAGTCAATCTGCAAAAAGGGGTGACTTTGCCCACTTACTTTTCATAGGAAAACGCCTTCAATTATTTTGTTAGCAGTGTAAACTTTATCGGGTGAATAAAACGACACTGTCTATTAATTAAGAATATTTATTGAACAAAGAAATGCAGGAAATGAACAGAAACATTAAATTGTATAGGAAAATGGGGGGGGGGGGGAACCATTATGTTTCATACACCACAAAGCAAGTTGTTCACCAGCAATAGTATTAGCAAAGATTAGAGAGAATCTAATCTTTAGAACTATTTTAGAATTCCCTATTTTTATATATTTATTTAGAATGCCCTTTAGAACTATTCATACTGCTTTTAGGACACTTCACTCTGTGTCGAAAATTCATTAATTTGGAACCCAGGTCATCACTGAGATCAGTTTCATTGTAGTTTAAGATGTTTTCGGGTGGAATGGTACGCAAAAAGATTTTTTCTTTCAATGTCTTTGAATTTATATTTAAATATGTTCTTAAAATGTATCTCATGTTAACATGAGATACATTTTAAGGATAAATTCAATAATATATATTGCCCTGGACACATGAAATCCAAGATGAAAAGAAATAAATACATTTTTTATTTTTTTTTTTGAGGTAATTTAGGGTTTATGCGAGGTTGGCTTGCACATTAATCACTTTCATAACATTAATGAGAGGACTGACACTGTTATTTGTTTCTTACAAAGTTAGAACAAGACTGTAAAAATTTACAATCAAGAACTAAAATATTGGAGACTGGAAATTACAAATGAAGTGCCTTAAATAATTTTAATTGTTCTAAAGTTCTTGAAAATAATTCGATAACTCTTGAAAATCCTAAGGAAAGTGGGCTCCAATTTTATTTCTTATCAAGTGTATAAATTATAAATTGTTCAAATGTGCAGTATGTTATTCTCTTGTTACCTATTTTCTAAATCTGTACACCATTTCTTTTAAAGCACTTTTCACTATTGATCATTTTATATTCAATTCAGTGTTGTATTTGTCGGTGAGCTGGAGGGGTGATTAAAAAGGTGTCTTTTCTCTTCCTGTGCTCCTTCTCTCTGACAACTATTGGCATTGATTTATCAAATCAAAAACAATTTTTTCTGTGTGTATTATCTTAATTTACGAAAGAGTGTATAACTTTAAAAAAAGTTTTGTTTGCCTATTTCTGTCATGATATTTTTGTATTTCTAACTACATCCTATAAGGCTTCAAAATGCAGAATTTTATTTTTAGTTTTCAAAATTTCCTCCGGGGGAAAAACTTCTGGACCCCTACAATTGGGGATATTCTATAATCCACTTAAAAGGGAGTCCTGGGTCACTCTCTTGATGCTACTCCTCCTCTTAAGATCAATCCAAAAAGGCTATCAGGGAAAGAACATTAAAACACGATCAGAACATGAGAAGTATTGCTGTATGTATCAGAGGAAAGAGACAAAAACATATTAAAGGGGAAACAAAAATAAAAACTGCCTCTCACACCACCTAGAGAAACGTTGTTCAAAGAACAACATTTAAAACTACAAAAGGAGTAAAACAAAAGGGGTCCCCATATGTGAAATAGCTTAGGGCTCTGTTAAGTCTAAATCCAAGGCCTTGGGGAGGGGGGGGGGTGGCATAGACCCTAAGAGGTTGGGAACCACTGTTGGAAATGAACTAATTCCTTTTTGCAATATTTAGGTGATTTGCCCATAAAAAAGTTAAGCAATTAGATTCCAAACTGATTTGGCGATTTATCTTCTTTCTTTTTTTAAAAAATAATTTTAGGTTTATTTATAGAGGGATGCATTTAATTTATTTCGGAATTTTTGATTAGCTGTTTTCTTTCTTTAAGAATGATTATTGTGATGGGAAATTATGCAATTTTTTTTTTTCTCTAATTGAAGCCTGATTGTTGAACACGTGTCACTTGACATAACTTTTACTTTCGAGGTAGACCGTGCAAACCCGGGCGACGCAGCTAGTAATTTAATCAAGTTGAATGCAAAACAAAATAGATTTAGTCAATGATGCTTACCTTTCAAAGCTTCACTTTCTCCAGTTTCAACATTACTCATTAGCTAGAAAATAAAAAAAAGGCATTTTTACTAATGTCTTTATTTATTTATAAAAAAAAAATTAGCTGGTTTGCAACCAGTTTACAATAAATTTCATCATTTTTACAGTAATAAACTAAATATTTTGAGGAACAACAATCTGTATTCCCTCAAACCGTAGCTGCTACAGGGATGCTACATTAAACAACCTTGTTGATAACTTTAATGCTGGGGGGGGGGGAATAGGCATACTTATTTGTATGATTGATAAATACTTTAAAGGTGACCTTGTTCCATACTTTGATAGTCAATTTCCATATTGTTGGGCATTGCTTTTAAGAACAAAATGCTGAAATATTTGTAACTTTCCAGTTGCTTCAACAAATATGCTAGTTGAACCAACAGCAATCTATTTAGAAGCTGACATGTCATTGATTTAAATAGGACAAGAAGTAAAGCAAAATAAAATCTGAACAGTAGTAAATTAAGCAAGAGTAAAGTTGCAAAAATTCTGAAGACAAGAAAGTTTAAAACAGAAAGAGGGAATGCCATAAATTCAGGAAAGTAAAAGGAACGAATACAGCACTTAAATACTTAAAAAATAGAAACTTGTTTTCTTCAAAAGTGCTAAAAAATAGAAAATACTAACTAACACACTGAAGAATTAGGATTTCTTAAGAAGTAAAATTTTAGAAATTTGACTTTGATATTTTTTTTTTCGTTAATAGTCAACAAGTAGCAATTTCTCTTTTTGTTTAGCAAAAGGGGGTACTCAATGAAAGTAGCATATTTATCATTGCAATAAAGTAGTCTTATTGCTGTTAATGCTTAAAAAAATAACAAGTTTACTTTATATTCAAAAATTAACAGATAAATTATAAATATTTCTCAATGAAAACAGCATCTTTTTTTTTTGTTGAAACTTTGCACCTGAATTCAACACCAATAAAAAAGAAGTTCATCACACATAGACTTAGTAGAAGTAAATAGATACTTGTAGAATGTAATAGAAGTGAAAGTAGCAATCAAGAAATTGATTCACCTTCAATGCGTATTTTTTCATTAACATTACTTGAGTTGTAAAAACCTTTTACAATTGAACCTGTCTATCTCGAACCTGCTTATCTCAAAAACCTGTCTATCTCAAAATTTTTTAATTTCCCTGCATTTGAAGCCATAATTTAATGTGTTTTCCATTTTTATCTGGAAAAATAAAAAAACGATTACCTCTATATCTTGATTTTCAGAAAGGCTGTTATTTTCGGATTTGAAGCCCAGTAATCTTCAAAACAACCAACAACAACTTTTCTTAAACACAGAAACAGTAGCATTGTACTCAAGTGCAGAGAGGGCAGTGGAAAAAAGGGAGAAATGCGTCCATTTTTAAAAGGTCATTGAAATTAAGTATTTTTAAGCACTTTGAAGGACTTATCGATTTCTGTATACAAAGGGGGTAGAGATTGGAACTCAATCCACACTGATCCCTTTATTTTTAGCCATATTGTCAATTGAATCATAGTTTGGTGTTTTATAAATGAGTCAAACTGAGACCCCCTCCCCTTCCAAAGGCAAATTCTGGTTGTAATAGTGACTGAATATAACAGTTAATACCATAAGATTACATTAACTTTTAAAGATTTGTCTTAAACTGCTAGTTGTGGTGTAGTATAATGATTAATTTATTCGGCAAATTCTTGTAGCAAAACAAACAAATGCCAAAAATTTTTTTAAATGTTAAAAATAGGATATGTAGCAAAGAGCAGGCTGGTCTCAAAAATCACAAGTTTGCAGGCAAATAGTCATTTTCATCCAAATCAGATGAATAACATGGAATACTTCCATACTTGGCCTGACATTGACCGTTCCCTTCCTGTCGCCGGCAGCTTCAAGAACTGCATCAGACATGAAGTTTCGTTGGCAACTTCAAAGTCTTCATAGTCCTTAAAAAATGAGAAAAACAATATGATGTAAGAATTTCTGTTTTAAATGTAAAAAATACTGAAGCAAAATTCTTTTATGGGCATACTTTAAAACCATAAAGATGCAACAATGAGTACAGTGAACATTACAATACATTCAGAAAAGAGCATGGGGGGTTCTGCACGTATTATGAGAGAGAAGGACTAAGGTTTTCTTATTTGGAGAGTTTTTGCGAATTTGTTATCTGCGTGTATGAAGTCTCATTTAAATAGTACTCCAGTTGAAAGAAAAGTGCTCCTAGGCAAGTGACTAAAACCTTATTTTGTGGAAAAGGTGCTGCTTTTAAGAGATATTTACAAAAAAAAAAATGGCACAATATTTTGTGACATATGTTTTTGTAATTTCAGATTTTCGTTATGATTATTTTCTTTCATTCTATTTATTTATCTAGTGATCATTTGAAAATATTCTGTTAAAAAACTTTCATTTCATTACAATATATGCATCGTGCTTGAACTTTTGCACCAGACTAATAAAATTGCATTAACATTATTTTATTAATATGTTTTTACAAACTGTTTTACAGAATGTCTACTGATCTGGCGATTAAAAATTGCAGTATATTTCCATATTAACACTTCCAGTATCATCTCACACACACAAAAAATTTTTTTTTGTTTGCGATTTCAGGGTGAAATGAAAACCAAGGCAATACATGTCATTTAGTACCGCATTTTTTCTTTTACTATAAAATAGATATCTTTTTCTTCATATACCTACTTTTGGTTCAACCACTATATTAATACTACTCTATAAACTTTAACCTCTTTTGTTCTGTACCACGTTTTCGTTGAAAGAAGATTAAAGCTGTATTAAAGTTCATTTAAGAGCTTCCCTTCGCCTCAGCTCTCTAGTTTATTGAATATTTTCTTCTATTTCTAGATGCAACATTGTGTAAAATTCCAAACAGCAAATTACAAACAAGTTATTACAAAACTATATTAACTTTTAAGTTTTTCAGAACCTTTATTCCAATAACTGCTAACATGATTTTTTGTCAACCTAAACTGCTGAACAATAAGTGTGCGATTTATCTTAAAAATTCAACTTGAGTCCAGATTTCAAAAAAAAAAAAAAAAATCTAGTTTTAACAGTTTGAGCCTCTCTAACACATAATTACAAGATCGCTATAATTGTAAGCTAAAATTATCTCAATTTGTAAAACATTAATAAATAAATATTGTTGATCACAGTATGGATTACAGCTGACCATACTGTATTTTACCTTTCAGTTAGTTCACTACATATTTCATTCAAGTTCTTATATTTTTCCACTTTTTCAATACATTAGTTCCAGTTTGAGTCTGGAATTTCCAGGAGGTAAAAAAAATCCAGTACATTTTCAGTATTTCAAATACAGTCAAGCCCGCTTATTAGAATATTGGTTAAAAAAATATCCTGCCTAATTTAATAAATCTTCAGTGTACCAAACCAATGTAAAGTAACATAAAGTAACAATATTTAAAAAGCACAATTTCGCAGATTACTGCAGACATATGTTTCGGTGTTTCAGGGAAGGCCTTTTTCAATGCAAAACGTAGTGAGCTTATGGATGAAAAGCCGAAACATATGTCTGCACTAATCTGCAAATTTGTGCTTTTTAGACGTTGTTAATTTACGTTACTTTACTGTTCAGCACAAAGGTATTTATTTATCTCAAACCAATGTAGTTTGTTATTTGCATCCCGGATAATGGAATATCCTGGCTATTAGAATAATTTTTTGTGGCAAATTGGCCTTTCCATTAAGCGGGCTCGACTATCTCCAATATTTTGGTCAACATCCTGTTTTAATCAGTAAATTATTCTCCTAAGCCAGGGCTAAGGCATATTTACAAACATGTAACACAAAAGGATATGCCTTTTCTGGATAGTATAACCACGTTATCTGTATATTGCATGTAACCCTGTTTCAGTATTCTCAAATATCAACTTCTATATAAAAAAAAAACTTGGTCACTGAACGTGATTTTCTAGTACTTGATGATTGTTGGAAATATAAATCATGTAATTTATACTGGAAACCTGGGTGTTGATTTAAAAAGCAAAAAAAAAAAAAGAAAAGAAAAGATTGATTTAATTATTTCACTTTACATAATTTTCAGAATTGTTTGATAAATTGTGTCAAAAATGTCATGCACTATATTTTATATATTATGAAATAAAAAAAGGAACTGATGTGATATACCCCACCCTTGGCGACTTTTTCCTGTTGGCGCCAAGAAAACGATGTATGAGACATATGTCATACATCGTTCTTAGCGATGCTTTTTTAGCGCCAACAGGAAAAAACAGATAAAAAAACATGATCAAAGCACTTCAGAACACAATATATATAAAAACAACATAAAAGCACAACAAAAAACATCACAAATATATGCTTCAAAAATGTACAGGGCCGGGGTTTTTTGTAAACATATTAAAATACAATGAAATAAATTATTGTATTAATTACAAGTCGAAATTAATGCATTAATTTTTTTTCCATCATTTCTCCGGGATACGAGCCCTCGGTCTCATAGTACTTTCGTAATGAGACCTCGGCTCGCCGGCCCTGCCTCGGTCTCATTACGAAAGTACTATGAGACCTCTGGCTCGCCAGGACCTCGCTCCGCTCGGTCCGTTATCCCTCCGACTGTTAATATACATTACAGTCGGAGTATGGTCACAGTTATGTATATTTTCATGGAGACACCCAAGGGTGGCTCCTTCCGTTCAGTGTACAATAATGACACAGTTTTAAGTGTGAAATATGCACCATTATTGTGCAGATTTATTAATAAAATTCAGCATTTTTAAGAGTACAACCGAAAGAACTTTCAATTGTTAACATAAAATTCAGTACCTAAGGGAGGCACGTTAATATCTAAATAATTCCTGGCATCGATAAGAACTAACTTTTAGAACAAAATAACCGTACTATTTCTGTAAAATTAATTTACATACAGTAAAAATAAAGTTAAAAACTACAAGAACCCCTCAAGGATTTGTAAAAACAAAGAATTTTGGAAGTGAGAGGTTTTTTTTGAATTCTAAAATAAAGAACTTACCTTTTTATATGGTATAAATATTCACACTCAGTCTAAAACAATACATCATATGACAATGGCACGTTACAGATACACACCACATACACACCACGTTGGAGTTAACTTTTAATTAACCTTCAAGTTTGAAGAAACTGGCATTTTCTAATGTTTTTACTTCAAAACACAACTACTGAATTTAAACTAACACAAAATAAGCATTCCTGTAAGGTATATTGCACGAAACAACACCACGTATCTCTCCTGCGTGAAACCCAAACAACCCAAGTAAACAAGTTTGAACAGATCTGTAAGATTGCCTTCGGGTTGCTAAACACAGGTTAGTTTGGCCAGGGATGCCATGCATAAAAAATTATCGCCTCATTGGCGAGAAAAATATTTTAATTTTGTGCAAAAAAATCGAATGTCGCCAAACGGGGGGGGGGGGGAGGGGGGGGGGTATATCACATCTGTACCTAAAAAATTTTAAAGAACACTGGTTTGCCACAAACGAGAGAGAGCCTTTTTAGAAAATTTCATTGTAACCAAAATGATAGTAGCACAACCAGAAATTGTACATATGCTGTATATAAAATTTCAAGTTTCTGAGGCTAATCCGTTTGAGTTATATGAGAAAAATATATAGTACAGACTTTGCAACAAAACTTGTTACTGAGTTTGGGATGTTCAAATAATTGCTTGTTCATTTGTACGTACATATAATATAATGCAAAGAAAAAACTCATCAATATGTATTCAGGAGTTATTAAAATAGAAATTCAGGAACAACTAAATTTGAGTAGGAGAATTTTTGAATGCAATCCTTCCTTCCCTTGGTACAAGAAGAAATAAATAAAAGATTCCTGCATGAAATTTTCCGAAATGAAAGCAAGTCATTCTCGCTTACCCCACAATAAACTTCTTCATTGAAGATCTGGGGTGGCAAGGCAGGCTCTTTCTCGTGAAGCTTGCACTGTGAGCGCATAAACTCACGATCCTCCTCTTTGCCCATCTCTGTGATGTCAATGACTTCAAATTCTATCTTCAGGGAGGACAGGATGAAGAGGACCCGCTGCTGCCGCTTCCGGATCTATGGACAGAGAGGAAGCAGGATTCATACACTTGTGGTTAAAAAAAATTGCCTGACTTTTCTAGGTTTTCCAGGTTGTTTTTTAGAAAATTCCAGGTTACTTGCTTTATTAAAAAATTCAGTTTAAAAAGCAATATTTTAAAAATAATTAAAATTGTTTAAAGTAGCAATGCAAAAGAATCGAAACTTTTCCCTTTAGATTTAAAAAAAAAATTAATAAATAAATAAAATCTTAGGTTTGAAAATACTGAAAAAAAAATCTTAGAATTTTTTTTTCTTTTTTTTCTCTCAAAATGTTAAGTTTTATTCAAACACTTTGTTCAAAATTGTTTTAGTTGGTTTACTACTTGTTCAAAACAAAGTACTTTCAACTTGCTTTAGTGGTTCTTCGATGTCACGTGAAATGTGTAATATTAGCGTTTTGCTGTAGTCACACAGCAATTGTAAACCGCTTTTGGTTTACAATTCTTCTTTTTATTTTCTTATTAGTATATAACACAAAAAATATTGAGCAAAATACAAAGCTATTTTTCAGTATAAATATGATTAACTTGTTGCATTGATCGGCATACCATGCAATGCAAAATAACAAAAATCAACATTTGCCAAACATAGGAGAATGCCAATAATCATGACTTTTTTTTCTTTCAATTAAAATTTTTCTACTCTAGAAAATTAACTTTTAAAAATTCATAATTTGTTGCACATTTTATGTTACTTTCAATAGTTTACATTGAGATAAACATCCAAATCTGTTTTTGGAAGTTTACGTCTGCTTCAATCGTGCAAACGACCAAATATGGCAACTAAGTGAAAAATTTAAGATAATAAGTAGATTTTTGAATTTGTAGCATAAAAGAAGTTATAAAAAATTAATAATCCTTAAAAAACTAAAATTGAGACAAAATAATCAGTTTTTAGCACATAAGAGTCTAAATCAATTAGAATAAAAAAATGTTCTGAAGATAAAATTTTGCATTTTTCCAGAAAATAATTATGAATTATCCGGGAAAATAAGGCCCATTTTGTGTTGTTTTCAATAGTTTGCATTGCAATAAACATTCAATGCCATTTTCGGGAACTTAGGCACTTAAAAAGTCTTGTGTACTTTGATCTTGGGAATGACCAAATATGGCGACTATGCCCAAAAAATAAGAAACATTTTTTTGAATTTGCAGCAGAAAAACAATTTTAAAAAATAAATAAATCTTCATGAAACTACAATTTAGTTGAAAAGTTTTTAGCACATTTGCACCCAAGGCAATAAGCAAGATTTAAGTTTTAAGAACAAAGTTTTTCATTTCTCAAGAAAATTATTTAAAACAATAATAAAATTTAAAAAACAAAATAAAAGAAAACGCAGCACGTTTTGCATTATTTTAAATAGTTAGCAATTAACGAAAACGTCCAATTCTGCTTTGATTTCGGAAATATAGGCATTTAAGGATCGTGTCTACTTCCATCTTGTGAATGACCAAAACTGGCGACTACGTTTCACATGTAGCTGAAAAGATTTTCTGCTCAAAAAAAAAACAACTTTCCCTGATCAACCCTCCCATCTTCAGGCTTGAGCTTCTGAAGCAGTAAATTGTCAAAGTGGGGCACACTAGTTCCTTTTCAAGGTTCAGCAAAAAAATTAATCTAAAAAAGGTTATCAATTCAGGATTTTTTTCCAAAAACATCTGTGATGTTGAGAAGTGTTTAGTGAAACTTATTGTAGAATATCGAACTGCTCATAAATTTTTTTGATGAGATAAAAAATGATAAGTAAAAAAGCGGACCAACTTGCCCCATCTCCCTCTACCTGAGAGTGCTGTAGGAGAACCTTATCCCTTAAAGAAAGTGCACAATATTTCACTAATTAGAAGGTTAGGTATAATGCAAATAAAATTGCATGTTTATCTAATATTGTGCGGTGGTGGGAATACAAAAGAAGAAATCCAACAGTACAATAACTTCTTTGATAGCTTCAAGTTTTGATCTTTCACAAAGAAGTTATTTTATAGTGTGAGTTTTATTTTCTTTCAAATTCCCTCTGCACTACAGATATCAATTTTTGGAAGCTAGTTTAGATTACTTTAAAGCGAAGGAAAATACAAAAAAATATGATAAGTTTTCTTCTGAAACACTATTATTTAAATTTAGGGACATTCATTTAATTACAACTTACCAAAAGAAAAAAAAAATCTGCTTATGGTATTTTCGAGTTTAAATTTCCAAAAAAATGGCCAAGAAAAATATTAGTTTACAAAGTGCAACGCAGAAAAGATTTTCTTCAACAAATTTCTAGCCCGTTATATATAACAACAAATCATGCAACTAAAAATTAAGTTATTTTCTACGCAACAGAAACATGATTCATAACGATTATAATAAACAAGAAGATAATGAATCATCTAATAAATTTTACTTCATGATTTCCAGATATTCCGGAAATATAAACTTTCACCACCATCTGGTCAGATTTTGGGATACTAGCTAAATATGGAATGTATGTTAATTTGAAGTTTTTTTAATTAATTAAGATCACAACACAATAACAAGTGGTTTCTCAATCGTGATGAGTTAGATTGATTGATTGAAGTTCATTGCAGTTCAGGACCTTTCGTGTTTAAATCAGTTTGTTTCTCATTCTGTGATCTTTTATCAATTTCCCGAAAACATTCCACCAAGATATGACAAATGATGTCCAAATATTTAACATTTAACTCCCCTTTTTTTCGCTTACAAAAAAAAAAAAAAAAAGCTGTTTTATGTAAAAGATACCGGCGGGTTCCAAAGCATGATTGGTTGATGTTCGAATGAACTGTCCTGTGCCTATCCACATTTCGTGTTGATGTTGTTTACCGTCCGTTAAATACAGCTAAATCCAGCCGCCATATTTGAAAAAAGTTGCTAGATTCTTTTGTTTATCGCCATATTTGGCGATAAGCAAAATGAAGCAATTCTTTTGATACAATCGTTACGGATCAAGTTAAGTTACTTCATTAATGGTGTACAGTTAAGAAAAAAAACATTTAACAAAAACAATTTTTTATTTTTAATGATTTAAATATATTAGTTTATAATTGAACTTAAGAACCATTCCTAAATTGTGTTTTATTCATCCAACTCGTTTTAATTAATTTAAAAATATTTTTAATGTCACATAAGAGGCAAATATGAAAAATTATTTTCAAAAAATCGAATTGTACCACGTTTGAAAAGCAAGCACTAATAAGCCACAAACAAGCAAACAACACAGTTTAAATGCAGTTACTTGTTTTATTATAACTTTACCGTGAAATTTGGTTATATGTTAGTTGATTAATATACTTATGGTAGAGTCATATAGGGTCATAAACTTTTCATACAGGGACTCGAATAACTCATTGGAGCTATCTGTACAAAGTCCCCCCCCCCCCCAAAAAAAAAAGAGACACCATAAATGAAAGAAAAAAGACTCCTTTAAATACTCCTCAACCCCCCGAAAAAAAATCAACGGCAAAGTTTGTTCCATGATCTGCAGGGGTGCCCTTTCCTTCAAGAGTGTGATACCCCCCCCCCCCAAGAACGAAACCAAAATACCTGTATAGAAAATTTTAATGGCAGCGCAATTCTGTCCCATGAATCCTCCCCCCCCCCCCAACACATACAACCATGCTCGTCATATGGGTGATCAGGGATTCAATTGCCCTTTCCCCCTGGATTTTTTAAATGTTTCTGAAATTGGGCATTTTTGTACGAATTTGGTGTTTTTTTTTTTTTTAAATTAAATGCATTGCGCACAATCTGACTGATTCGAGCACTTATAATGTAAGTTTCTAGAATGGAGGGGGGACATCATCCCCCTCCCTCCATTCCAGAAAATTTGAAATGGCGGGCCTTTGGGACAAAAGACACATTGCTACAAACTTACATACATGCTTACATAATAAAGTGCTCGAATCAGTCAGAGCATGCATAAATCAAGGGCGGATCCAACTTCTGCTTTTAGAGGGGGTTATTCAGAAAAGGGGGGAGGGGTCGTGTCACATATATTGCTCTTCTTGAGCTCAAATGGGGGGGGTACCCGTCCCCATCTGGAGCCGTTCCTTAATAAAATTTGCAATGGATAGCAAATTTGCGTATTCTATACCTTGTTTAATATAAATTTCTCATTTCAGTACGAAGATAATTTTTTTGTTTTAATCATATCAGTTTTTTTTTTTTTTTTTGGTGCATTTATTTCTTTGTTTTTTCGCAGCCCAATGCAAATGAAATGCTAGAAAAAATTTTCGTTAGTAAACTCCTAAAATCCCATAGTTAAAAAAAAAAGAAAAAAAAAATCGCAAAACAAAATTTTGAACAGGCATCTCGTTTACAGGACCAATCTGTGAGCTCAAGGCCAAATCGCAACTGTTATTCCCTCCCCCGCCCCCTCCTCGACTGCCTGCATACATAGACATTTGTATGTGTAATTTTACGGAGTAACTAAGAAAATATTTCCATTTTAAATTAGTAATAAAAAAGAAAGCTTCGATTATTATGGAAAGGCGTTTATTAAATATTCAATAAAGCATTGACATTTTTTCTGGTGGCTGGGCAGCTTAATTTTAAATATAGTCAAATTTTGCCCAATATTTACTAACGAAAATAATTTTAGGTATATAAATTAGTATCAAAGTCTCAAAAATCATATTCATCATACCAACATAAAGGTAAGGTTTGTTGAAAAAATTTCATCATTCTCTAACTTTCTGGTTTTGTCTCCGCTTATTTAACAGATGCTCTTAACATGTGAAATCTACATTTTTAAATTAAAATGTAGCTTTTTTTCTTTTTCATATATTGAAAACTAGGGAATATAAACGCGGTCCATCGTTTTCCGAAAAGTTTCACTTTTGGTTTCGATTCTATCCCATAGCGCAGGTGTTCCAAACTTTTTCGATTCGCGGCAGCCTTAGAAGAAATATAATTTTCCGAGGCATCCCAGTCTTTATTGATCATATATGTGTACGAATGTTATCGTGGGCACTTCGTGGCATCTTTTCGCAGATTAATCGGTAAAAATCGGCTGAAAAAAAATTGTTAAAGTGGCCGCTGACCGATATGCTAATGCATTGTCGCATCTCTACTCCGCACCAGCAAAAAATGACGTTGATATTCCATTTAAATTCTTGAGTCACTAGAAAAAAAAAAAAAAAATAAATAAATAAAAACATATTTAAAATTTTTTCTCTCCATAAGGGATAAAATGAATAAAATACACGACATATAAATCCGCAAAATGGGGGAGGAAATCAATAAAATATTTGTTAACTAATTAGTCTCTTTCATTTCTATTTAACTATATTATACTTTATCCTTTATTTTGCGGCCTCTTGACAGAATGTACTACACCGATCCCTTCCATTTTGGCGGAACTTAGAAATATCAATCATGAATTTTAATCTCTTTTTGATATTTTCAATTTGGCCCAGGTTCCATAGTTGTGGTACGCCCTTTGTTAGCCATAGGCGGATTTAGGACTGAGTTCCTGGGGGGGGGGGCAGGATTTTTTTTTTTTTTTTTTTTGAAGAAACATTTTTAATTGCCCTCCCCCTCCCATGTTTTTGTCTGTTTTCTGTGATGCGTAAGGCCATTCTTTACTTTTTTATGTGTCGTTTTCATTACTGTGTGTAATCATGCTGTCATTTTTAAATTGACCTTAAAAGAGAGGGGGCTGGTATTAAAAGAGTAACGCAGTGCTCCCTTTTAAGTGGGATATAGAATATCTCCAGTTTTAGGGGACCCGGGGGTTACTCCCCCGGAGGCAATTATCTAAAATAGATATAAAATTCTGCATTTTGAAGTCTTATAAGGGTTAATTGGAAATAATAGGCAAATAATTTTTTTTTAAAGTTTTACGCTTTACAAGTGCTTTGTGATACAAGTTAATACTTTAAAAGAAATGGTGCACAGATTTAGAGAATAGGTATCAAGAGAGTAACATACTACCCATTTGAATAATTCTTAATTTATACACTTGATAAGAAATAAAATTGAAGCACACTTTGCTTAGGAGTTTCGAAGACTTGTCTAATTACTTTCAAGGTTTGGTTGGTTAGATTGGGTTTTTGGTTCAAGAGCCCTTGTAGGCTATACTGCGCCAATTCTTTTCAGGGATTTTAGAACCTATCAATAATTTGCACTTTCCAGCCTCTGAAATTGAGTAGTAGATTATACACTTGTACAGTATTGTTCAAACTTTGTAAGAAACGGCTATTTTAAGTTTAAAAGAAAAAAATAAACTTTAATTTCTTATTCAAAAAAGGAAAAATCATGTCTTTTTTTTTTTTGTTATAAGATTTTGGAAGATAAGTTGTTACTATATAAACTCCTCCCAAAACTGGGGAGCATTGTCCCCTTTGCCCCCTCCCCCCTATAAATCCACCCATGCTCTTCTGTACTGTTCAAAAACGAAAAAATAATGATTTTTTCTTTTTTTTTTTAATTTTTGGAAGATGTGTTGTTATTACATAAAGTCCTCCCAAAACTGGGGGGGCATTGTCCCCCTCTGACCCCCCATAAATCCGCCCATGTTGTTAGCACAGCCATAAAAATATATTACTTTTTTCAATTTTTCAGAAAATTTGAAGTGATAAACAAATGTTACACAACAGTTTTTAATTTTAATCTATACATTGTCTTTATCAATAAAAGTATTAATTTGAAATTAAACCCTGCCAATGTTTGGAAAATAAACAAAATCTGGAAAACTAAGAAATTACAACAGAGAAAGCGAAAAGGAGTGAGCTCTATTTACAATTCATGTATTGATTTAAAAAAGGGAAAAGCATATCCTCTAATATATATAAATAAACATGTCCTTGATGAACATTGCCTGACTGAGACAATTTCTCCCACTCATCAATTAGTCAGAAACTAATGCTTAGTTTCTCTAATTAATATTTCATTATACCTTTTATTAGTGTTCATTTTCAAAAGAGAAACATATCCTCTGTAATATATAAATATACAAACAATTGATGAACTGTATGTCTGAGACAATTTCTTCTACTCATATTTAATCAAACATAACTGAACTAATGCTTATCTGCTACATTAGCAACCAGACTTCACCTGATTAAAATGGTCCCTCCCCTTTCTGGCTTCTTTATGGCAAAAATAAAGTTTATAAATTGATGTAACTTTATCACACTTGTAAGATATCACACAGAAGTAGCAAATTTGAGGGTTTGCAAAAATATAACTATTTAGTCGAAAAAACTAAATATACAGACACATAGACTTGGATATAAGAATTTTATTTATAGCTACAAAAAATATAGGCACCATTTCAAAATATGTAATCTTTACTTTGTGATTAATGAAACAGAAATTTGATACATGGTTATAAACAAAACTCTTTTAATAAAGTTGATTTAATCTTGCTAAGCAGGTGGTGCAGTTGATGCCATTATTTTTTTCAAAAGCATCTTTACTTTTAACATGAAGCCTTAGGATAACCATAATATAGCAATACAAAAATCTTCGGTTTTCCCTTTGGCCCAGATCAGGGATTATGTGGGTTAATGACATCAGCTTTGATTACTAGACTACATGGAATGCAGTTGAGTCCCTTACCCTAGAGGCACCCTTGGGTAAGATATCAGGACATGAAAAAAATAGCAATGAGGTATCAAGGAAAAGGGATTACTTGTGATGATGACTCACTGAGCAAAGCATGGGATGTTCAAAGAAGCTCCCACACCTGGAGTAAAATTGCTTTATACATTTCTATAAAGGTTGTGTAAAGTGAGAGAGAGAGGTTTTTAAAGCAGTGATATGAGGAAAAAAAAAAACCTTTATTTATAAAAAACACACACACACACATACAAAAAAAGTTTAGTTGCGCCAGTTATTGGAAATTAAGGGGTTCAATGACACTAATTCCCCACACTTTTGGTTACACTTCATTATGTTTAGTGAAAATATATAATACATTCAAATCTCAGACTGGTTCAAACTTCAAGTTATGGGAAGTTACCACAGCCCCTCAAGGAATATTTGAGATATTGAGAGTTGATTGCATAACACAAATAAAAAAATGTGTTCCAGAATTTATTCCAGACGATTGAAGACCTCAGTTATCGTTAGTGGTGACCAGGGCTTGTTAAATATATCCATGGTTAAAGTACAAGTTCCCATGCCAAACTGATACTTTTGGGACTGCTGGATCAGGGGTTGCTTGGCTCCTGGTCTGAATCAAAAAACCAAAACTGTCTTCAAGGCCTCATCCAACTGGTTAATCTCCATGTTGTAGTAAGTATGGGGACCCTGGAATGTTGAGAGAGAGAGAGAATCCCATTCTTCAGTTGATTCAGTAGCTACTCTTCAGACTCGGAAAAAACCGAAAAGCACAAGCAGAGTTAATGGCAGCAAATCAAGCCAATTCCCTCTACAATGTGCCATTCAGTCGGGAATTTCCAGCCTCTGCAACTGGACACCTGAAATAGTTCTTGGACTCTGGGAAGAAAAAACAATTTAATTTAAAAGCAACAATATTATACAATGCTAATGGACACAATACTGTTTTTCATCCTGTTCAGAAAAATAATATATTTTATTTCTCAACATGTTTGTAATTAAAATATTTTGTCAATAGGTACAATAGTAAAATAGCTGTTATCAATAGCTTATTTGCTATTACTTTTTTTGTCATCTATTACACCAAGGTGTAACCATGTATTATATAAAAAATTTACTTAGCTATGATTGCTTCATAATAGAGATTATATCAAGAATAGAAGCAAGACACATTCATACGAAAGATTATTCAAGAATTAAATGCATTGCCTGTGTATTATAAGAAAATTCTCTAAATATAGTATGGCACAAAACCAATTCAAGTTGAGAATCAAGTTTCATAACAGTCTGGGAGTAACCCAAGTTTCCAATTACACAGATTAACAACAGAGAATAGCATTCATAAGAAAGTAACAATTTTAAAGATCAAACATACCCACACTTCCGTTGATTCAGTAATTACTCTTCAAGCTCAGAAAAAACCGAAAAGCATAAGCAGAGGAAACGGCAGCAAATGAAACCAATTCCCTCTACTATGTGCCATTCAGTCAGGAATTTTCAGCCTCTGCAACTGGACATCAGAAACAGTTTTTAGACTCTGGGGAGGAAAAACATAATTTAAAATTTGAATGTAACACTATAACAATGCTATTGGAATGGCATACAATAGTTCTAAATAGGTATCCATCCTATTCAGAAAATAATTAGTATATTTTGCTTCTCAACATGTTATTAATTAAAATATTCTTCAACAGGTACAATAGTAAACTAGCTGTTATCAATAGCTTATTCTCTTTAATTCTTTTTTTGTTGTATATTACACTAAGGTGTGACCATCTATTATAAAAAAAAATACTTCAACTATGATTGCTTCATAATATTACATCAAGAATAGAAGTAAGACAAATTCATAAAAAGTATTATTCAAGAATTGAATGCACGACCTGCTTATTACAGGAAAATTCTCAAATTATAGTATGATACAAAACCAATTCAAGTTGAGGATCAAGTTTCATAACAGCCTAGGAATAATTACACAGATAAACAATATAGAATAGTTTCAAAAAGTAGAACTGTAATAAATTAAAATAGATTGGATATCTTTCTGCGAATGGAGAAAAAATCTCAAGAATAAAAACAAATATCAAGCAGTAACAATCCTCAACATATAAGCACTTTAACCTGGAGCGTTTGTTGCTGCTCACAGCTACTGCACCCCACATGATACTTTGATTTAAATACTTCAGTATTTATCCTTAAGCATGTGACAATATCTGGAACTGGCAAGAAAATCAAATCTGCATGTTATTTTTCTGAAAGTCATGAAGCAATTCAGCAATAAAAGCATGATTGACAGATCTTTTAAAGGATGATGAGTGAATTATTTAATTTGAGATTTCCGTTACACAGAATTCTATTAAATAGCAGAAGCTAGAAGGAAAAAAATGATTGTTTGATAACTGTTTTATAATTCAAAAAGGTAAGAATCTGCATCAGATGAATATACTCCTGTTTAAAAACATAATTTGGTCAATAGGTACCTGCATTTTGAAAAAGAAAAATGCATAAATTATTTTTCTTCTAGAAAATACCATATTTTGCTCCTGTCTGTAACTTTGCAATTTTACTCAAATGAAACAGATACACTATATAGGAAGCTAAATATAATAACTATTGCAGAAATAGTTATTAGTTAACAGAGAAATCACATTTCGTCTAACGAGCAAAGTATTAAGTTCATAGCAAGAAATTATTGAAATCAAATCCTTATTACTTCATATCCATAATAACGACGTTCATCATTGAGCGAAACCGTTTTGTAAGATACTATTAAGATGCATTTCTTTAGAAATTAGTTGATTTAATATGAAATCTACACTGAATTACAAGCCGTTATCTAAGTTTACTTATGCTTTAATTAAAATATGAATAAAATTGTACCATTGTTTGTTTCCTTTATGAATCAAAGCAAAATCCTCTTTGTTCTCATGTTCACGAGCACCAAACCATTACGAGATCACTTTGAAGAAAGAGAAATACATAAATTAATCATTTCATCTCAATAGCTCAATATTAAATACATTGTAACATGTTATTGACATCAAATCACATTTATGACATTTAAGATCGAGCGAAACCATTTTGCAAGTCATTAGGCAGTTTTTGAATAAATATTCGTTGAAATAACAAATAAAACTTGCAACATTACTAATTTCAAGAGTTAATTTGTGTTTTTGTGAAATATAAATTCAAATTAATCATTAAAACGTACCTCACAATCACCTAAATCCTCAGGCCCCCTCGTGTATCTACCGTTTGTTCGCCAAACCATTGCGTCGCCAAACGTCAAGGTTGCCGTAAATTTCCCTGTAAAAATCGCCAGGATTTAGCTGTAATTAATGTCCGCCATGTTGTTTATGTTTATTTTCGTAAAAAATTGAAGATGGGTTCGACACAAATTCCGAGGCGGAGAAAATATGACAAAAAGTTTTTGAGCAAAAACAAATCTATCAAAATTTACAAGGAAAAGAAGAGTAAAATAGAATGCTTTCAAAAGGAAGTCGCAGAATTAAAGGCAAAATATGAAGAGGTGAGACGAAATTTTTTACCATGGTATAACCACGTGTGTACACAATTTTTCTGGGATAACTTATGTCTTCTAACTTTAGTTTTTATTTTCACAATTATTGTAATGAGAAATAATACCTGAAAATTCTTATTAGCTTATTGTTGGTGTGATCTTGTTTTGCAATAAAAATCTCTTTAATCTTCTGAATTGCTTTGATTTTAGTGATCTGTTATTTAAAGCTGTTCAGTGCACTTAAATTTGCGTTTACAATATCATCCCACAGGTTTAAAAAAAACTTTTAAACTGATGGAACATTTTTTTTTCTTGCAGCGCACTCATTTCCAGTTAATCAGTAAAATGAAAAAAAAAAAAAAAAAGAAAACATCCAGCATTCATTTGATTTTTGACGTCTTAAATTCAAATTATGTTTTTCGCAACCACGAATTGGGATAGGACCTGGATTGCTCGACTCATTGGAGCTCTTATTTCTTCAACTGGAATAGAAGGGAAATTGCCTAAAGAAATTTGCACCCCTCATATTATGACTGTTGATTGTCTAGGATAGGTTTGTGAAGCATATACATTTTTAAAAAAAATGTTGATTAAGATGCAGTAATAAAGCTAAAGATTTTAGGGCCAATATTCACCAGTATGCCTATCATAAAAATTATTTACAGTACATAACGTTGTGTAATTTTTTTTCTTATCAATCTTTAATGACGGGGAATTAGTAATCTGCAAATTTTGTATCAAGATGAAGTTTTTACTTTTTAAATTCAGCTATGTTGCAGGGTTTCCGCCAGGGTCGTGTATTTTTCAAAATGCAGAAATATTATCAAAATTACGAAAATGAAGCAAGGTTTTTTCGCTGAAAAAAGAGGGGGGGGGGGGGGGGAATAAAAACAATGATCTGAGAGCATGGGGATGGTGATATTTAACCTAACTGTACTATAAATCTTAGCTAACTTGTTTAAACTACTGTTAAGTTCAACAATACTTTGTCCTAGTGATAAGTACAATACTTCTAAATTTTTTTATTAAAAAAAAAATACTGTGTTTTTATTTCTTTAAAAATGTGGTGGCTGAATTTTGAATTTTGCTTTCAACTAAAAAGATGAAACACATTGAAGCAGTGACAATTACATATTCATTAACCAGGGTTCGAAAATATTATGACTTTTTCGAAAATATCCGATATTTTGATATATTTTGGATATTTTGATATCTATCCGATATTTTCAATTAGCACAAACTAAAGTCTTCAAAATGGTAAATGCATCCTCAAACCACTTTATTTTCTTATTTTATAATTACAATATGTAGATTTAAAATTAATGTTTCTTTCATTATTCATATCTAATATTTCAGTTTACATTTCTATCAATTTTAATGATGTTAATTTAGCCTTAGCTGTTTTACTCATTGTTCTTCTGTTAGCTACTCAGAAATAAATAATATGCATTAGTCGGTGACAGTCACAAGACATTTTCTTTTTTTTCTGAGCAATGTTTAAAATTTAATTAAGCACTTTTAATATGAATTAAGATTGTTAAATTACTAATAATTTTATCCATATAAAACACAAGTAAAAAAGGAATATTACATTACTTTGTTATATTAGTGATTTATTATACATTATAAAAATACAGTAAATAACTTTTTGGTTATTTTTAATAATAACTGAACAATATTACTATGATTAACATACTTTTTTTTGAAAATACCATAGTGATATATATCATGATATATATCAGCGAACCCTGTCATTAACCTTCAACGTTTTAGCATTTCGCTAAAGACCCTCCCCCCCCCCCCCCCCCAGTTTTAGCTTTTTTGCTAAAGAACATTTTAGCTCAGCTTAAACCCTGCTGTATTGAAGTTTTTTTCTGAAAAAGCCTAATTTTATACCTTCTAACTCTTTCCTTTTTTATTAAAAAGTAAAATTTGCTTGAACTGCTATTAAGCCTGGAATAAACGAAAACGATTTGTTACCATGATGACGAAAATTTGTCCAAGTATTTTTTAAAACAACAGTTTAACTTATTCTTGTTGTCATTCAGCTGAAAATCGAAGTCAACAACAATTTTAGTCAAATGAGTAAAATAAGCAGTTCATGGTTGTTCAATAGGAACAAAAAAAACTGAAAAAAGTACAATGGTTCTGCAGACAATTTGAGCTTTAATGTTATTTCAATTTAATAACTGCTATAAGTAATTTTATAAATAAAATTTGTATTTGACGTTTTTGACAAAGAGGTTTTTGATGTGAGAATCCAAAATCACGGTTTACACTGTCACCTTAGTTATGTTGTGTTCTCACAACCTCTTGTGTTGTGTTCTGAGTTATCTTACTTTCATTTACTCTCACAACATAAACAGTCACATGACAACACCAGGGTTCGAAAATATCCGATATTTTGATATATATAGGATATTTTGATATCTATCCAATACTTTCAATTAGCACAAACTATTATCTTCAAAATAGTAAACACTAAACACATCCTCAAATCCCTTTTTAATTATTATTGTAATACATAGACTTAAAATCAAGGTTTCTTTCATAGATATGAAAAATATGTAATATATCATTTTCTATTTGTGTCAACTTTAATAGAGTTAATTTAGCATTAGCTGTTTTACTCATTTGTCCTCTGTTAGTTACTTTTACACAGTTATATGATTCAAAAATAGAAAATATGCATTAGTCGGTGCACAATAAGTCATAAGACATTTTCTTTTTTTCAGACCAACCTTTAATATTTAAAAAAGCACTTTTAATATGAATTAAATTTCTAATAATTTTATGCATAAAAGATTTAAAAAAAAAAAAAAAAAAAGAGGACAGAGCTTTTTCAAAATGATTAAATTAGAAATTTGGCTTGAAAATTACAGCACAGGAAGAAAAACATTGTGTTTTATAATAAAAGTTTCATTGAAATAGCAGGGGTCTGTCCAGGATTTTTCACAGGGTCCGTTTTTTGTGAAAAATAAAATAATTTTGTGAAAAGTGAATTAATTTTGTAAAAAATCAAATAATTTCGCAAAAAAAAAAAAAAAACATTTGTTTAATCGAAATTTTAGAATTTAGAGCAGGAACAAACTGCATCATTTAAACTTAAAGTAGAGTATTTTCCTCTTCTATGTTGAGAATATCATTCTGGGATGTTTTTCTAGTATTTGGCGGGGGAGGGGGGGGGTCATCGCTCCCTCAAGTAGCAATATCTATCTGCCATTCTACATTATGTTGGATTATACTAGAAATATTTCTGTACAGCATTTACAATAATTGTAGCAAAATAAATAAGTAAATAAATAAATAAAATTCAGACGAGGGTTCTGCATTTAACTTTTTGACCCAAGACACTCTTAAACACAGAATTTTGTTTACAACTTATGAATTCCGTGATTTTAACAAAAATAAAAAGAGATTTTATTTGTTTACTTCTTAACAAAGCGTATTAAACATCGAAATTTCAAAAAATCGTGTTCCCGTAAAGGATGCAAAGAGATGGTAATTCTCAAAGTGAAGGCATCAAAGGTATAAAAACGGCTTGTAAAAGAAAAAATTTAGATAAAATTATTTTTAAATTGCATTTTAGAGTCCTATGATAAACATATCATTAATATCTGTGGACACAGTTGAAGCAAAAATAAAATTAAACCATCGATTCAGAATTTTAATTTTTGACTCATAAAAAAAATGGAATTTTGCTTTAAAAATTTGAAATGCGTGTTCTAACAAAAATAGACTTTTCATTTATTTGCATATTAATAAACCGAAATTAGCTTGAGAAAAAGAACAAAATATAATTCTTATATCGGATGTTTAAAAGATTGTATTTTTCAAAATGTAGACATCTAAAGAAAAAAAACGGCAAGTAAAACAGTTTATTTAAAGTTAATCATTCTTGTTAGCATCGAAAAATCAAACCCATATAATTTTCTCCCAAATCAACAGTTAAATATCGCGCAGTACCATAAAAACACAAATATTGGCAAGCTGGTAAAATGAGAATATTTTCTAATCAAGTCATTATAAAGGTTTAACCCCAGACACTAAATGGGGATAGTTTTGAAGTTGGTAACCCTATCTGAAGCAATCATATTTTTTCCCCACCCTTACTATCCCTTTGCAGTTCTAAGTTCATTTTGCTGATATATATTATTATTGTTTATTAAACCATCAGCGGGGAGAAAAGTGCTTACCAACATCCTTTCAGAAAAGTTTACAACAACACTGCTGCTAATTAGCTTTGATAAAACAAACAAAATTATTTAAAACCAAACTTTTTTCAGCTGTTAATTTCTTTCCAAGAAACAAACAAGCAGTATATTTATTTGACAGTAGCAATTTATTGTTTGCAGGAGCATCACAAGAGTGTCCATTTTTTTTTTCTTTGTAAAATTAGCAGATTTTGTATAGCTGATCCCTCTAATTTGACTTCAAAAAAGGTTTCAAAAATTATTGGTTTAATATGCTATGCGGTTTAATATGCTATGCGTTATTTTCTTTCAGATTTGCTCTTTCAATAAACAATTTGTGAAAGATCCGTTCTTGTTTATCAGAATTTTGTGAAGGGTCCGTTTTGGTTGATTGGGATTTTGTGAAAGGTCTGTTTTGTTTGTTCAGGATTTTGTGAAAGGTCCGTTTTGGTTGATCGGATTTTTGTGAAGGGTCCGTCAACAGACCCAAATATTCTCTGGCCAGACCCCTGAATAGTATTTTTTATTTTTGGTAGTAAATTTTTCTTTGCCTTAAAAAAAAAAAAAAAAAATGGAAAATTTTCACTTTTTGTTTTTATGGGGCAAAGAGAAAAATAAAATATTTTTATAGTTAAATTTTTTCTATTCAATTATTAAAGGTATTTTTGATTAAATGAATCATTAAATAAAAGGTTAATTAAAAAATAAAATTACACTAAAAAAATTAATGAATAATTAAGTAAATTAACTAATTAATGTATGAGGAACAAATAAGTGAGTAAGAGTGTGAATGCATAAAAAAATAAGTGAATGAATGAATAAATAAGTGAATTGCTAAATCAAGGCATGTTAATAAAGTAATTAATAAGAAATACGTAAGTGATTTATTTTAAATGACTGAACAATTAAACGAAATTAACTATTTCACTTTGCCCCATCCACTTTGCTTCGCATGTACTTGTCTAATTGTACAAAATATTTAAAATGCAAATAAGCTTAATATTAACTAAATAAATACTACACAAAATATTGAAAGATCTAAATTGATATTTTAACTGTTAATTATAAGAATTTTATCATTTAATAATGCCAAAAATAATTTTCGACTTAGGAGGAGTAGTAAGATAAAGTGTGACACTTCGTGACAAATGGAAAGGGGGTCAAACATGTTGAAAAAAAAGTGCAACATCATTTAAGGACAGCCCATTAGTATTCCTTCAAAATCTCATTTTACTCCTTCAAAAGTCTTCCAAAACTCCTTCATTTTATTTCTGAAATTGAGTACGAACCCTGAATGTGTATTGATTTGTAAAAATTGCTTGTATTATCATATTCTATAATTTCCAGAGGTAATTTTTTATTGTCTGGAATAGACTACATGTGTTACTTCATAATAGGTAAAATATTACCAGATAGGTTGAACTAAAAGCAAAGTAAATATTTCACTATTTCACTTTGCCCCATATTCCCCTTCATAACTGTTTGGTTATTTTTAATAAAATATGAGCAATATTACTATGATTAATATAATTTTTACATTGAAAATACTGTAGTAGAAAAAAAAATCTAAATATGATATTTTCAATCATGATATATATTGCGATATATATCGGTGAACCATGGGGGACACAGAAAGATTGCTGCATTTGATAGTAAGTTAATGATTTTTATGGTAAATTAATTTGAAGAGGAAAATATTTTCAAACTCATGGGAATTAATGTTAATGGTGCCAACATAGCAACTATTTGCTCTGTTTCTTCATAAATTAAAGCTTTTTTCTGTTGACAAGCAATTGAAAATTTATTTAAATGTATCCTATTCTATATAATTAATTCATGTATTTTTACTTTCTGATTTTATAGCTAAATTCTGAGAAGATAGAGAAGTTTGACGACTTTCCTTTAAGTTTTAGAACCAAAAAAGGTATATTATCGACTTAGGAGATAAGTTTTCCGGTATTTTAGTGCTTCAATATCTGCATTTTAATTTTTTTCTGATTAACAGCTTTCAAAATTTGCATCAATGCATTTTATGTTAATAGATGTTCTAGATTTATATCTTTCAGTTCTTTCATGTTTGAAATTTTAATATTAGAGTGTTAAAAAAATATGCATTATATTATTATATTATTACTTTTGAACCTGTAAAGTAATATAAATGTTACGCTGTGAGCTACCAAAACCAGGTAAATGTCGAACATTTTCCCGTTAATGGATTTCATTCAGTGTGTATTACCATTCTCCAGTTTCTGTATTTCACAGTAACACGCACACCACACGTATGAGGCTGTGAGAAGCAGTGCTGGATCTAGGAATTTTTCGAGGTGGAGCAAAGCCTCAAAATGCCCCCAGGAAAAAGGCCAAGTATTTATATTAGAGACATACCGAGTAGCACCTTGGCCGAGTACCGAGTACTTGACCTTTCACTACTCGGCCGAGTTACCAAGTTCCGATTATGTTTTAAGAAGAACCACCGACACACATGTGATGAATTTTGAACTTATTAGAATAGTAGTATAGACCTCCTTGTCCATATAATATTTTTTAAAACTAAATTCCTGCTGAAATTCAATTAAGCATTGTATAAACAATTTTGTGTCAAAAATTTTACAAAAAAATTATTTTAAAAATTAAAAATAAATAAATAAAAGGTATGATTAATCAAGTTGGAATTAAAACAAATTTATAACAATCATAGTTTTAGTCCGCCAAACATAAATAATTTTAATAGAACAAATGTGCAGGAACACTGCAGACACGTGTTCTCCCCCCCCCCCCCCATTTCAAGGAACGTCTTTTTTAGTGCATAACATGTGAGCTAAAGAATGTAAAGACATTCGACAAAAAAACCCGACTTTTGTCAGATGCCTTTAAATCTACGAGCTCCCATTTTGTACATTGAAAAAGGAATTCCCTGTAACGCCAAAACATGTGTCTGCAGTGTTCCTGCACTGTGCTTTTAACGTTGTTTTATTTCCTTTTATTTTTTTAAGCAAAGGTATTTTTATATTTTTTATTACTAATTTTTGTTTGTAGCAAAAATCCATTTTTAATATAAAAATTCCATATTTTCTATACTTACCTTTTTTGCATAATTTTTAATAAATAAGTTTTATTAACTTTGGGGACATTAAAATAAAGATTTATTCCATTGAAGCATTACAAACTTCATTATTCTCAAAATTTAAATTTGACTTATAAATTTTAATTGTAAATGATTGCAGAATATAATGCTTGCTCTTTTTTTATAAATTTTAGTATCTGCCTTGGACAATATTCAATTTTTTGCAACTACTCGGTATTGGCGGAGTATCTGATCAGAATACGGCCGAGTGCCGAGTACTTGGCAAATTGGCTGAGTACCGAGTAGTTATCGAGTACTCGGTACGTCTCTAATTTATATATTGATTGTATGTAAAACTTCAAGTATTTGTCATTGTCCACTGTTATGGATTGAATGAAATTATTGAATGAAACAGTTTATTCTTTCTTCATACCATCGTTTTGATGCCTCTTTGCAAGTAACTGCAAATTTTGTACATTTATCAATTTGAATATTTTTTAATTTTTTCACTTTTTGTTCCACAGGTTTAAAGGTGTGTGGATATGAATTACCTACTGAAATTCAGAAAGAATCCATAGTTCTTGGACTAAAGGGGCATGACGTACTTGGTGCTGCTAAGACCGGCTCAGGCAAAACACTTGCTTTCGTGATACCCGTAATTATAATATTCTTTTCTGTCTGTGACTAAGAGTTTTGTTATCCAAAATTTTTACTCAGATAATTTTTTGTTTACCAAATTCTCTAATGTTTGTGGGGTTTATTCCTCTCTTTAAAATTTTCACTTTTACTGGCCCCTTTTGGAACATTCATATTGCTTCTTTAAAAACTTATCTAGGCCTTGGTATTTAAAAAGGAAATTTCGCAAATATATGTTGTTTTGTAATTATAGTTTGCATCGAAGTCATAATATAAATTATTAGCCAACAAATAGCTGTTTAAAGTATGTAGAATGGTGATGCATTCAAAAGGCACATGCAAAAAAATAAATAAATAAATAAAACATAAATGCTATCAGCCAAAATTTTGGAATTATATTATTAATTAGGCTATACAATGTTAAATAATTAAAATAACTGTCATGACTGCCAAAAATTTCAAGCAAGTAATGAAAGAAATTTTTTTATTGTTCATTTTTTATTGTTTGATTTTTGAATTTGTTAGAGTTTTCTGATTTATTTATTCAATTGCTATTACTAAGCATCCTTAACCAACATTAATTTCTAAAATCATCAGGAAATTAAAATGAACATTGATAAAAATTTATATTATCTGCTATGAGTGGCTTGAACTTCGGGGCAACTGGATTAAAAAATTTTGAGTAGGTGTGGCAAAACGACAATCATACAAGCCCACTACTATAATATAAAATGTATTAAACATTGAAAAATATTGGTAAATATAAAATTAGTGATATCTAATTGATAGAATTATATTAAACAAAAGCAGGGGTCTTTTACATGAACGTATGCCAACAGATTTCAAAATGGGAAAAATCAGGACAAAATCGTAAAAAACAGCCAAAATGCATAAATTTTGCGTGTAATCCTTAAAAGTTGGCAAGTGTGCAAGCATATCGTTTTATTGGCAAGAAAAGTTTTTAATCACAGAGAATTGATTGTTAAGATCAAATCCACAAGATTTCCCCCCGATGGGATGAAATTTTCTTTGATCCCATATCTCCCGATTGAACATATTCTGCACCTGTGGTTCTCTATATTTGTGTGAATAAGATGTTATTTTTCAACAAACCCATAATGTTACCAATACAGATGTTCTTTTAACAATTGTAATCATATTTTTTCAAATTTCTTTCAGCTGCTGGAGTGTTTGTACACCTCAGGCTGGACAATCTTGGATGGGCTGGGTGCCCTGGTGATCACACCTACCAGAGAGTTGGCATACCAGATCTATGAAGTACTCAACAAGGTGGGACAGAATCATCAATTCTCCGTTGCTCTAGTCATTGGAGGCAAGGTGAGGTTTTTTATTTTCCCCTTAAAATCAGGTTGCAGCAGTGAAAGATCTGATACTTTTTCGGTTCTATTTTAATTTTTTTTTTCTTTCAACTTGCTAAGGTCTTATTCTTAAAGCTGTTGGCATAGTTTTGGGGCTTAAAAAGAAGATCATTTGTAAAATAAATGCAATATTCTGCCATCTATCAATTTTTTTTTTTTTTTGATAAGATTTTTTTTTTTGCTAAAAATGCATAAAAACCTATAAAATCCTGGCATATAATTGAAAGGAACCACATACAGTATCTTTACAACCTCCACTTTTTAAACAAATATAACTGTTTTTAGGATTATGGTGTTAAGTAGGTCATTTAACGAAGTAATTTGAAACCTATTTACACATAAGAAAAATTTTAAGTAAATAAATTGAAAGCACATTTTACGAACATGGGAGTAGATAGTTTTAAGAGGGCTATTGATCTTCACTGGAAAATGATAAATTGACTGGTTCCAAACTGGGGTGGGTCAAAAAGCTCTTTTTTTTTAAAGCCTGAGTTCAGGCCACCCCCTATGTTTTTTAGACTTACTAATAGTATTACCATTTTAAGGAGGTGCTCAACAACCCCCATAATTTAACCTTAGCCGTGTTCTAGGAAATAACACAGAGTTCAGAAACATTTCAAATTTTCTTCGCAGTTTGTTGTTTAAGTTTATTTTATTGTATTACATATGCCTATTATTAAAGTATTTTTTAAGATGTAGCTATTTATCTGATAATAGTTATAGATGTATTGAATAGCAATATAAACAACTAAATTAAAACAAGAATTCTCACTCTTCTGTCATCTTACTATCAATTTAAAATAATTTTGAAGGACAACATTTAATTTTGCATGATAATCTTGATTTTAAATACATTGAAACTTTGATATGTCAAAGTTTCAGGGAAAGTGAAAATACTTCGAGTTATCGAAAATTCAGGAAACAAAAACAAAATGATAGAATAAAATGAAATCATGCCAATGAGACTCATTAAATTTATAATATGAGCAAAAATTGATAGAATAATGTATAAAGTGGATGATATATCTATACTTGACATAATCAGCAACTGAATAAGAGTTTGTATAGGTTGGAAAACAAATTATTTTTTATGCTGAAGTATAAGTTTTCACTTATTAAATGAAAAAAAAAATAAATAAATAAATCTGCAGAGTTGGGAACATTCGGATGGCATTCCATGAAAATGCATAATACATCTGCTGGCCATCTAATATTTTGAACAGAAGGTAATTTCATTACTGTCTTAAGTTCTTACTTCTCTTGAACACCAGAAATGTTTTCTTTATTTTCACTTACACATGAAAAAATATTTTCACCAGTTGAGTACTCAGTGACTTAAATTCTGTCATCAATTTCAACAAAATCCATAAAATCTGTGCCTGATTGAAATTTAATTTTTCTTTTGTAACAAAATTCTACTCAATTTTTAAACTAAGCCATTATTTTTTTTCATCCTAAATGAAGGGGAAAACGACTTCGACTTATGGAGTTACGTTAACAAGGAAAATCTAATAGTCATGAAATGAAATTCGGCTTATCGAATATTTTGACTCAATGAAAGTGGGCTAATCGAAGCAAAATATCAAATTCCCAATTCAGTTAGACAGGAATCAAGATTCACTTCAGCTTATTTAAGTTTTTGGCTCATCGAAATTCGACTTATCGTAGTTTAACTAGTTATATTTTACATTTTCAAATTCTAGGTCTGGCAACAAACATCTCTTTGATACACCTTGGTTAATATTTTGCCAAATATTCATATGTCTGTTCCTAACCAACGTCAAGACCATGGGTATTAATTATTTTGTTGCAGGAGTTTTTACTTTGAAACAATTATCAAAATTCAAGCTAAAAATTGTGCATCTATGGTATTTATTTTAAACACTAAGTTAAGAAACTGCTTTTTACAGCTCATGTTACCAATGCCTTAGATAGATATAAAATATCTGATCATGAAGAAGTCCGACTAATCAGTGGCGGCAAATGGGAAGGGGGGGGGGCACTGTCCCCACACTTTTTTCATCATCAAAGATTGCCTCCATGTTAGGGTTTCAATTTCAAAACATTCTGGGTGAGGTTACCCGAACATTAACGTTATCAAATACTGTTTAAAAACTTCAGCTTTAAAACTTCAATTTTTAAATTTTTTTCGGGAGAAAATCCCTGAGCGCACTCCTTCCTTTTCAACTATTCTTCTGTTTTGGAAATTGTTTTTCTGCTCAAAAAGTTATGCTTTATCAACACGTGAAATTCTTTTTTCTCCATAACGAAAACAATATTGTCTGCAAATTTAACAGGTATTGCCAAATGTAACTAGAAAATATAATTTAACTGCATTTTGGTATTTATTTTGATTGTTTCATCTAAAAGTCACAGACTTATCAAACCACTCTCATATACCAGCTGCATTGCCTGGCTTTGCACGGTCTACCTCGAAAATAAAAGTTCTGTCAAGTGACGCATGTTCAACAATCAGGCTTCATAGAGAAAAAAAAAGTGCTGTAAAATTTCTTGCCAAAATAATCATACTTAAAGAAAGAAAACGGCATATCAAAAATTCCTGAATAAATTAAACACAACCTTCCAGATTATCTTCTGCTGGCAGTACAAAAAAAAGAAAGAAGATAAATCTCCAAATAATAATCAGAAGGGAATATTTTTACTTCAAAATAAAAACAAAATTTTATTTAGTCACAGTCAAAAAAAAAGTGGCAACTTTCTGAGTCGTTTTCACGCTAATTTAAAATGAAATCGGGTTGGATAGTTTTGGGTAGATGTCATTTTCAGTCCCTAAAATTAAAATTTGAACGTTTCGGTTCTGTTTTGGAGGTTGACCCCCCCCCCCCCCCACGTTCCTTCCTTTTCAGGTGCCCTAGTACCTTCCTGCAAAATTTGGTCGAGATCCGACATAAACTGGATTTGTATATGAAATTTGTATACACATCAATACTATTAAAATGTGTTTGCATCTGTCTGTCTGTAAGTCTGAAGCTTGATCTTCTCGAGAATCGTTGCGAGTCGAGAACAGAACAAACTAATGATTGTTTCGAAAATTTTGAAAGAAAAAACAATAAAAGCAATCTCTTAATTGTACGACTTTAATTAGCAGAGATATTAATTAAAATGTCAGTTAACATTACATTGTTGGGAATTTTTATTTCTTTCCTGTTGCCATTTAACATATGGGTTATAAAATAATATTCTAATAATTGTTTTAAGAGTGCAGTTTTGTGCCTGCAATCCAAATCTTAAAACTACCTCTTTTTAAAGCAATTGTTTCGTTTAGAATAATATTTTAAAAACTGGATGTCTCTTTAATTTTTTAGGTAGCATGTGCAAAGCTCAGCTACGCAGCTAGTATAAATATATTCTTTGTTTTATTTATATAGATTTTTTATGTAGGGATACATTTTAAATTTCAGAAAAAATACCAATAGCGTTATGGTAGTGTGGTTGCTTGCCGCATCAAGTGATGAACTATACAGTTGAAGGATTATTTCGAGTTTTAAAGCATGTTAAATTTTGTATATGTTTTGGCAAATAGTTTTAAATTCCAAAGAGACTTCAACATGTTTTTTGAAAAGACGTGTACACATTTTAGGTGAAGAAAAATTATAGTTTCACATTAGAAGGAGGTGAGGGGGGGGGTATTCAATGAACATCCTTTAAATACTTAGCACGGGCATCACTGTCTGGGTACTGCTAGTTATTAGGTATATGTTGCAGGGAAATTTTTAAAAACATATTTATGCATGCCTTGAATATTTAGTAGCGTTGAGTTTTTGTTTTTCAAATTTCTTTGTGTTTTGTTTTATTATTTTATTTTTAACTTCATTTTTTATTTATTTTATTGGTTTATTTACTTGTTTGTGAATTTGAGTTTTCATGTATATTTGTCCATTTCTATCTTGTGCCTGATTAGTGGAAAATTGCAAAATGTTTAATTTCTCTGCATCACAAGCCCTCAATGCTTTGGATTAACTATTCTACAGATTGTAAAACTTTGTAAATGATGGACTTTTTTTCTTTTTTTTTTTTTTTAACTCTTATTCAGGGTGGCGACATATCGGGGAAATCAGGGAGATCAGGGAAAAGTCAGGGAAATATCAGGGATTTTTTTTTTTTGCTTTACAAAATTAAATACTCTTAATTCCCTACGCATTTTTCGCCAATTATCTGTTCAAAAAAAAAAAGTAAAATTAATGAGGTGTGATTATACACTGCCGCATATTTGTGCATCTTTTTTCCTCAACATCAAAGTATTAAATCTTACTTATTAACCACAGGATGAACTTCCTAAGATTGCTTTGTGTCTGTTAGGTTGTTTATTTTACCTAGCTTGAAATTTCCTTTTACGCTTTCAATGCTACGTAAAATAAACATACAGGCAAAGAGGAAGCCTTCAATTATGCCTTTGCTCCTTTTCCTTTATCCCATTGTCTCGAAGTAATTAGCATACTATAATCATGATTTCAAGAAAGCTTAAAAGTTATTACTTCTTCACATTTTCAATTTAATTGCTAAAATTGAACTTTCAATTAAAAAAACTTTGTTTTTTTGCCGTTATACTATTTGTTGTCATCCCAGATTATAAAGATTTTCTTTTCTTCAGACTTGAGTGATTCTTTAATTTTATAACCAAGTTGTATTCTTTTATATATTTTAAAATTAACTAATTGCCTTTTTTTTCCCTTTTTTTCCCCTTGCATTTCAAAGTTGTTTGTTACAAAAGCAATCTAAGATTTTTTCTCGTTACATACTGAAATCATTTGAAATAGAGTTAACTTGTGTACTTAAGAAAATATCTGTATTTTTTTATTGTTAAAATGCTGTATTCATTCATTAAAACCTATGTTCTTGATTAGAGAAAGCTCCCTATGAATGGTTGTCAAACGGTTTCATCTGTTTTGCATAAATATGTCAATTAGTTATATAAGAATAACTACATTACTTCTATTCTTCCACTATTACTTGTTATTCTTGCAACAATTATTATTCTGTTTGAAAACTTAGAACTAAAAAGTAATTGAAATTATTTTGAACTATCATAAATACACATGTTTTTAAAAGTAATTTTAATAGTTTCTTAAATTCTTATGCTAAGTGGTTTCTAGAAGTAAAGTTTTTTTTTTTTTTAATATTCTATAATCTTTCCATTGTATAAAAATTTGATATACTGTTTTGTAGGTCATTCCCCCGCCCCCCCCCCCAAAAAAAATTGTCTTGTTTTTTTTAAAACATTTTATTGAAAAAAGTAGCATCTTTTTAAAATATATCTTTGCTTCAACAACTTTACATAACTTAAAACGTTTAAAATACTGCATTTTATACAAACATACAATGGATTTCAAGTAAAGCAAAGAAAGAAAACCATTATCATTGGTAACGTAAATCAGGGAAATTTGGTGAACTTAATCAGGGAAAAGTCAGGGAACTTTTTTTCACAGTTCCTGTCGCCACCCTGTTATTTCACTGATGGTAAATGGAAAATGTGAAACATTATTTTCAAAATTAACTCTTTAAAATAGTGCAAATATTAAAATTTAAAATAAGCCCCACCAAAAGTCAAATTTATTTAGTAATAAATAATTTCTTTTCATCAAAAATTATCATCAAGTCATTGCTACCCATCACTTTAACCCATTTTCATGTCCTTTTTTTTTCTTAATTTATTATAGCATTTAATCTCAAATTTAATTGTTTCAAAAAAAAAAAAAAAACTAGTATGTTGTGGCTATTACGAAACTTTCTTCTATATTTTTCCTTTTTCTAATCCCTCCCCATGCTTGACGAGGAAGCAATATTCCCAACAAAAACAAAATTACACATGCAAAAACTTGACGACTATCCCAATGTCTGAATTATTGCAAAAGCAAAGCAAAGAGCGAAAATTGAAAGTTATTTTAAAAACCTTGCTAGAATTAATTACAAATATTTAAATTTTTGTTAACAAACATAAGTTGGCAACAGTTAAAAATTTTAAATCATTGAGATAATATTTCCGATCATTTCCATACAATTAAAATCACGAGAAATACGCAGACGACAATCTATTACGATTTATCTTTCTTATTGTTGCATTAATAAAGCTATTTTTATTCACTAAAAAAATAATAATAATAAAAATAAATCAGCACCTCTTGGCGCGATTGGCGCTAAAGTTGAACCAAAGCCTGTTTACATATGGATTCACATATATTCCAAATTTCAACCAGAACGTAGCATTACTTCTTGAGATAGGGCACTCACAATGGAAAAAAAGAACGGACGATTGCGCTACCCCCTTTTTAGCTGTTGACACCAAAATAAAATCAGCTTTTATACCCACTAAGGGCTACTTGCCGATAAATTTTTCTTTCATTCCGTTCATTATTTCTTGAGATACAGCAGTCACAATTGACAACAAAAAACGTTCTATAGCTCAACCCCCGTTTCAGTTATTGACACCAAAATTGAATCAGCACCTGCTCCTCTTACTGGCAACAAATGGACCAAATTTTGTTTGATTCCGCCAGTTACTTCCTGAGGAATAGCAATCACGCGTAACTCAAAAAACGTCCCATTGCTCCACCCCCCTTGGATGAATTCGCGTCAAAAACCAATGGGCACAAGTTCACATAGGGGCACATATGTGTACCAAATTTCGTTCGATTTCATGCTCAGTTTTTGCTGTAGAGCGGCCACAAAAAACTGGTCACACACAGACGTGACACACATACACACACACATACACACACACACATACACACAGACAGACAGACATTTTCCAAAAATAGTCGAAATGGACTCAGCACACCTCAAAACGTTCGAATCCGTCAAAATTCGAAATTCGAAAATTTGCACGAATCCAATACTTTCTTCTATATATTAGATATAGAAGAAAGTAAAAAGGAACAAAATTCAACTGAAAAACTTTTTGTCAATTATTTTGAAGTTTTGTCTGTTATCTGTGATTATAAAATTTATTTTAAAAGTTCTTGACTAACTAAGTGCTTCTTTGCTGATTAGCACACAAAAACCATAAGAAAATTGCAAAAGATAGTGGGTGAAAGGTTTTTAGATTAAAGAGAATTAGTTGTTTGTAGCTAGTTTTTAATAAATATGCTTTTTCAAAACTTACATATGGAGCAGAAGCTTGAGCTGAAACTAATTCACACTAAAATTTAAGATAAATTTCTTTTCCAGGACTTGGCTCGAGAACGGAAATTGCTTGATAAGTGTAATATTTTGATTTGCACCCCAGGACGTTTGCTACAGCACATGGATGAAAATCCACTTTTAGATGCAATGAATCTTAAAATGCTGAGTAAGGAAGTTTTCCTAAATTTAATTTAGATATTATTATAATGAATGAAAAGCATTTGTTGATCAACATAACTTTGATGTCTATTCCTGATATTTCCTAAACTGGGTCTTTCTTCTTTTCTTCTTCTATCCCATCAACAAATATTTTCTCATCAATTTGCTAGCGACCAAGTTTCACATAGTTAAAATTAAACTGAATTTCCATTTATATATGTTGGTGAATGTTCAGATTTTCATGAAAAACCAGAAAATAACTTATTGTGTAATCTAATCATATTGTAAACTACAAACTAAAGGAAAGATTGATCCTTTTTCTTTCTGCATATAAAAATTAATCTTCTCCTTATTAATTGTTCTCCTTATAGAAGGAGAAAGGGCAAAATAAAGGGCAGAAAAACAAAGATCAAAATAGTGATAAAACTAACGTACTTTTAAGTAAATTAAAAAATATCCCAAAACCATAATTAGATTTTCATAATTTTAAGAATGTTATTGAAAGGGAACATTATTAAAATGCGGAATAATTTCAATTATTTTACAATTTAAACTTTATTTTATAAATTTAGTCTATACTTATTCAAGAAGTGTATCCAAATCCAGTTTTATATCCTTAGAGAACAATTTACTGAAACTATCTGAGAGATGCAACCCTCTTCCACTACATTCTGTCTGTCACTTTGTAGTATAAAGAATTGGTGTATGTAGCATCAAATCGTAAAATTTGTACAAGGTAATTTGGTAGAAATGTGAAGTGATTCGGTGGTAGGAACAATCTTCCAGAGGGAGTTTTTTTTACACTTTGTTGATTCTTAATCCCTGATTTTAAATTCATTTTTCTTTTGTATTATTTTTCAGTATTGGATGAGGCAGACCGTATTCTCGATCTGGGCTTTGCTAAAACTATGAATGCCATCTTAGAGAGTTTACCTCAAGAAAGACAGACCCTCCTTTTCTCTGCTACTCAGACCAAGTAAGAATGACCTCATGCTTATAAGGAAAGCACCCCCATTATCTCGAGAATGATTCTTCTGATTGCATCAACAAATCATTAGTCAGGAATATTTGATTCTATAATTTCATATGCATGAAGCACTTCCATGTTTCCTCAACAAGCAAATTCTAGTTTTAATAAAATTTCAATTAATAAATAAATAAAAAATGTGTTTTTTTACCCATTGAGCTCAAATGCCATGACCTTCCAATTCTAAATATATTTACAAAACATAATTTTTCACCAAAAACAAAACAGTTTTTGTTTCCTTTCAAAGGGCAATGTAACAACTTCTTTCCCTAACATTTTAAAATTTTTATCACATAATTCCACAGACCGTTTTAGTAAAGTATCTATTTTTCATTTTTTCTTAAGTTTAAGCAATTTTTTCATCATGAAAAACTACTAGAATCGGCCTATTTTTTCTGTACTTCTAATATTCATAACTATCTACAACAGGGGGAAAATAATCTCTTACTTTAAGTCCCTCATCGTTTTTTTGTGCTAGAAATGACGAAAACGGCACTTTTTGAATACAAAGTTTCTAATTAGGCTTACCTTAAATAGTTTATTTTTCTGCACAAATAAAAGTTCATTCTCTCAGCTTTACAATTTTCCTACTATTTTAAACAAATGAACTAGAGCTTTTTGAAAAAAGATCAAAAAAGCCAAACTTTACTCATTTGTGGATCAAAAAAAAAAAAATCTATATCTCAGTAATAATATTTTTCCAAGAAAAAATGTAACAGTTTGGGAGTACAGAATATTAATACCTATTACGTAACAAATTTCATCAAAATCAAAAATGGTGTGGCAAGGAAATTTCTGAAAATGTGTTGATTTTATATGTAATGACCTTATGACGAATATAATTTATAATAATGTGGAGTTTGTTTTAACAGGATTTCACTGTATTACACACCAAGGCGTTTGTGATGCAAGTATTGATTAACACAATTAAAATTTATTAATTTGTGTTTCCTTCTAATGTTTGTTAAGAGGACCAAGGAATGTTAATTTCTCAAATTTGTTATTTCTTCAGGTCAGTTAAAGATTTAGCCAGATTGAGTCTAAAGAACCCAGTGTATGTATCTGTCCATGAACATGCTAAGTTTAGCACGCCTGAAAACCTCACACAGGTAAGTGTTGTGCCAGGTAATAAAGCTTCTGTAATACAGCCAATTTTTCTGAAGCTGGCCCCTTCTAAAAGGGACCAAGTATTTCTCTTGCAGTTCTTTGGTATTTGTTTAAACGTAAAAAAAAAAAAAAAAATAAAATAAAATAAATCAACTACAACAGCTCCTTTTTTGTTGGTGAAAAAAAAATTTGAAAATAGATACACTTTGTTTCAGTAAACAATGCTAGATAATTTGTAAGATCTCTCCCAAAAAGAAAAAAAAAATGCTGTGTTCAGTTCAGTACAAAATAATAAAATTATTGTCAGTCCACTAGCAGTATTTTCACAGCTACACAGTTATCCATTTTCTTCCATAACTAGCTGCGTGCCCGGCGTTGCACGGGCTACTTAAAAAACGAAAGAGATGTCCAACTGATGTTTTTGTATTACTCTGACATCAGTTTCTAAAGCGCTAAGGAGTAAATAAATACGCGTAATGCAAGGTTTGCAAAACACCAGTAGAGCATATTTTTGGCAAAAATCTCTTTAAAGTTAATCATAGTTATCAATAATGCAAGTTATGAGTATTTTCAGTTAGCATAAAAGATGAAAATATATGCATTATCAATTATAATCTGTGCTCACTTTAAACTGAATGAAATCTGATAGACTATACCTGAAACATTTGTATGTACAATTAAGATCAGCTTTTTACACAAAATGACACATACTTTTTGGTTGCTTACGTAAAACTAAAGCACCAAGACTTTATAAATACCAATCAGCATTAATTTAATACCAAGTCATCAGATTCGAATTAAGCTTTAGTTAAAATCCTTTAAAACAATATTTTTGTTCAACTCTGTTTCACTTAAAGAAATCCAAACAATCTTAATTTAACATGTTCTTTTAACGATACAAACTGTATTTCAAAAATAGAAACAGGAAGGAAAAAGAGAGTTATTACAATTCGAAAACTCACCCATGTGACGGGAAAAGGTCCAACAAAATGAACATAATTAGTCACATCTCCTAAATGTACCAAAATATGAAGCCGGCGAATGATAAACTTACACTACAATCAATAAAGATAGCTAAAGAAACAACTTTCCTATGCTGAAAAAAGTTAAGAACGTTGAATGTAAAAATTTAAAAAAAGACAGACGATAAAATAAAGGCTATGTCCGAATAGTGCAACCAATTTTAAACTAATTTAAAATAAAATTCTAGATAGAAACGTTGTTTTAAGATTTGGACAGTAGCCAAAAAATCTCTTTTAAAAGAATTATTAGAATTTTACTTGCTCACCAATATGCAAAATGGCAACAGGAAAGAAATAAAAATTCCTGAATAACGTTATGTTAATTAACGTTTTAATTAATATCTCCGCTAATTAAAGTCGCACAATTACGAGATTGATCCTATTGTTTTCTTTGGAAAATTTCGAATTGATCGGTATCTCGTTTGACTCTCGATTCGCAGCGGTTCTCGAGAAGAAAGATCTTCAGACAGACAGACAGACAGACGCGAACAGATTTTAATATTATAGTGGATTTCCAAAGGTGACATAGTCTAGGAATGACTAGTACTCATTTCTCTTGTCTCTTATTTGTTTCTTGATGTATTTATGTAAATTTTTATCTATTCATGTACACCAAAACTAAAACTGCAGTTAGATGCTTGGTTCAAAAAATTTGCTTGTTTCTTGGCATGATCAACAGCACAGATGTGCAAAACTCATTGAAGATAACAGTTGTAAAACTGACAATTAGTGGTATACACTGTAACTATTGGCTTCTTATCTTTTTTTTTTTTTTTTGATTAGTGTGTAGAAATGCTTTGTAATAAATGCATAGAATCTCATAAATCAAGATATAGAAGTGCTGACCATGTACTTGCTGCTATTGTTCGCATAAAAAGCTGAAAGTGTTCATTTTCACTCTTTTTTTTCTAATTGAACTTCTCCGCATGAAGGTTATTGGCTCCTTTTGATTAAAATTATGTTTTTGTAAATTGCGTAAAATCATTTTCATTACTCCTCTCTGCTGTAAAATTATCATAACAAGACTTACGTTCCTCTGGCTCTGAGGTACAGAAATTACAAAGATGAAATCAGCAATTAATAACACAAATATAATTTGTATAGTCATCATAATTATTTTCATGTAATAAAATATTGTGTCACAAAAAGTGTAAAATGCATGCTGAATTGATCTATGTGTTATTGCATTTGTTTTTAGAGTTATATTGTTTGTGAAGCTCATTTAAAAGTGGATCTCATTTGGTCTTTCCTGAAAAGTCATAAAAAGCAAAAAATTCTCATTTTCATGGCAAGTTGTAAACAAGTAAGTTCTTAATTCTCTTCAAACATTATTAAATATCAGTGTAAAATATACATGTTTACTTAACCAATTGTGTAAATGCATTACGGAAAGCAGGATATTTCAGCAAAACATTTTTAGTGGTGGCCCTAGAATCTAACTACACAGGTACACAGGGCCCTTTAATGCTAAAGCACCAGCAGTTGAAATATTGATTATACTATGAGAAAGATGCATTAGTTGAAGAACTTAATTTTTTTTTCTTCTAAAAGAAAAACTTATTTTATTCTAACAATCCAAATGAACCCCTGAATCATATATTAAGTGACATCTTCTTTACAAAAAATATTTTCTTGTAAAAAAATGTTTATTTATTTATTTATTTTTTCTAAAAGAGGGGAGGTATCAAATATCTTTTAGTTTAAGGACAGAACTTTATCTCCCATTTTTTTTTAAATTATTTTTTTCTTTATTTTTTTTTAAGGCAGAATTCCATCCTCTGGTAGGAAAAGTGCACTTGAGTATAAGTCTCAAATTTTTGTCAGAAGTTTAATAATCCTCTAAAATAGATTTTTACATAATTTGGGGATTATATTAGAGAAAAACATCTACATTAAAACTATGTATAAAATCTGTTACCATATGAAAAAATAATATGTAAGCTGGTAAGAATTTTGAAAAGGGTTGAATCAACCATTCATTTAAACTATAAAATTGGGTAAATTAAAGAGCAACGTTTAATGTGCATTAGGGTGGATCGAAAAAAACGAAATTTTGAATCTTAATTTGGAATACCTGCCAAAAGCTGTGCATGTGTAAGTACAACACACGTGTAAAATATTATCAAGTTTAAACAACTCTTTGAGGGTCCTACCAAGGCTTAAATTTCTCCAAAAATAGAAAAAAAAAGGTCTATTTTCCAATTTTTTTATGAAAATACTAGTGTTTAAAATTTTTGTTATAATATGGCTAAAATGCTTCCTTTGAGCACTCTTTTCATGTATCTTCACAATTATTTAGTCTTTACACCATTAAGTTCTCACATAAGCCGTTGAGTTTCGCGAAATTAACTGAAAACTGACTTTTTTTAAGCTTTTTTGCACATTGCAATATTTCTTCTTTTAAAGTTTTCTTTTTACAACATCTATACAGAATGCAGTTTTAAATGGGAGTGAAGTTAAACTTTATTACATTAACAGTCCATCATCCACTAAAAACAGGTGGCTGCATTTCGAGTTCCATTCTACCTTTGCCATCTGCCGAGTCACATGTATTAAGTATAAATTTATTACTCATTTTACATTAGAAGAAAACTATCAAAATTATTTAGTTGCATTAACTAAAAAAAAAGATAGAGAAAAGTGCATTGGTTACAAAGAATGTATATTTACTCCCACACAGTCGCTCTGACACATAAGCATCAATATTTCACAAAATGAGGGACTTGTAAAGTATCAGTTAGTTAAAGCCACAGAAAATAGTCAGTACATCACATCCATTCATGAAACCTCTTTGAAATCATTTTTTTGATTCAAACGATGACATGATGCTTCGAGATTTGATTTTTGCTCTTAATGAAGCCATCTCTTGCCGATTGACTAATCACAAACAAAGAAGCTTCTGTCACCATATTAGCACAGCGTTCCACCACCTGAGTGTGATAGGAGAACTAAACGAACGCAAAATTGGCGTTGGTGTTTTCAATCTATTGTTGAAGACTTTCTTCAGATATGCCAGCTAAAATAGGAGAGGGGTGGCAGTTATTGCACATTCTTGCTGGTTGATAACATCAGAGTAATCTGATGCATTAAAGTTAATCCTTGAATTATCGAATTCTCTTATTTCTTCATGAACAGAAGCCACTTGTCTGGCCTTCAAAATCTTCGCAAAGCCAATTCTCTACTTCGATCATCAGTGATCACTGTTAGGAGAATATTTTCCGTGTGGCAAAAATAGGCATTTCGTTGAATGACAGGATCAATATTTTTTTCAGATTTTCACTTACGTAAAGAGATGCTGTAATAACACTGATGAGGAACAGCAAAGTTTTGTTTCAATTCCAGGAGAAGAAAAATTTGCAACGGCTATACTCCCGCCAACAGAGCCATCAACATTTTTTAGTGTTGATGTCACTTCAAAAAAGGAACAAATGAGGCTTTCTCTGCCAACGCTATCAAGAGTGTGCTACCAGTACGGCATTTCTGACAGATATGCGATGTGCTGCAGCAATTGCTTAAGAAACATTACAGGATTTTGGTAGTGTGTCAAATAATTATCGCTTTAAAGTCTTTGATAGGAATAAAATTTGAAGTCAGCAACAGAAGTGTCACAGGTGTCACAGACGAAGTACGTGCTTCTCTTCAAAACCAGCAAACTTGAAGTGAAAGGGTTTGAAAAGTACATTTTTCAATAGCCGAAAAGACAAAACTATGACAAAAAGAAATGGTTGAAGACATACCATAGAAGAACCATAAGCGAGGAATCCATGGTTGGAAAATCCAATTCTCTTTATTTGGGTTACGTAACGCCAACTTCTGGAACGGGAAAACATGTCGCGACAGCAATGTGATTGTTGAACTGAAAATTTGTTTAAGCCTTAAGGATCTTTTAGCTTTTGGCAGTGATGGCACGGCCACGAATACCAGGAAAAAAAACGGTGCAATTGCGGTCATAGAGAATAAAATTGGACATCCTGTCCCATGGTTAATCTGCGAACTGCATACGAGCAGCCTTTGCATCACCTGTTCACATTACTTGATGGTGAAACTGCTGGTCCATGTGAATTTTCGCAGGACCAATAGGAAAATTGCTAGACAGGTGCGACAATTTACCACTGGTCCAGTTTGAAGCTATTAAGCCATCCATGATCGTTGGAAAGAACAACAATCTCTGTAACAATTTTTGTGGTTTTAAAGATTTTTTTTTTTGTAATTTTTCAATTGCTGTCCTTTTTTGTGACCACCAAGCCAGAAAGGGTTAAAATTGGCATCAATGCTGTGATTTTAATATGATTTTTGGAATAGGTAGCTTGATGAAGCCTACAATGGACATGTTGGGTGAAAACTTCTCTATCTCAGCATAAAATCGGCAAGCAAGATGTAATCTCAAAGCAAAATTATTTCTGTGAGATATGTGATTTGATGCATTACTTGACTTGTTAACATAAAGTCAAAAGGCTCATACCCTATAGCTATTTTCCCATAACACATATGAAACAAAGTAGATACTCATGAAAAGCTGCCAAGGTTTTGGCCCAGAGTGCAGTTCATTAAATGACGAATGAACTTCTTAAAAACCAGCTATTTATTATTGATCACTAAACTCCAAAAATAGGGTAAAAAGGAAAACAAAAATAATATGATGTAATAAGGTAGAAGAGAAAGAAGAAAGCTTTAAGGAATAAAGAGCTTAGTCATATGCAGAGGCAGAATTAATTTCTTCCTTTACTCCTACTAAATACATTAGCATAACTAACAACAAAAAAATGGGAGAATGATTGACTGATTCAAACTGCTATATACTTAAAGCAACTCAATTTACGTAATACATTTCTTCATATGAAATTAAGATGCGTCCAATGATACCAATTGGTTAGCACACCTTTTATTTACGATGCAATTAGTTGATAGACTTGAAGCAATTTAAACAGTATAAGCATAGTTGTTACTTCACAGTGGAATAGAAATGCATATTTTTGACCCATTTAGCAATATCAAACTGAATTTTCTTCTCTCCAGGTGAAATTTGCTTACGAGAGTTTCTGTCGCCTAAAGCCTGGAGTGAGCGTTATGGCCTTGTATGGCTCTTTGCACCAGCTCAGGAGGATGAGCATTTACGACGAGTTCTGTCGGAAGAACCATGTGGTGATGTTCGCCACAGACGTTGCGGCCAGGGGACTGGGTGAGTAGAGGACTGACCTTTGTGAGAAATTATAGCATTTTTTGAAAATATTATCTGGGCTTTTTCATATTTTTGCTTTGTTAATCAAATATATATCAATACAACAAACTCAAATTTAACTTATGGTTTGTTGGTCAAAGATCACAAGAGCTTTCAACAAGTTAACAAACTCAAAAATGTAATGGTCCATGAGAAAGCAATGATATTTTTTCTCATTTTCCTTTCAAAAGTTATTAAAAGTGATTATTTTTCTAAATAGAATAGAGTGATCAAGACAGTACTTGATATGCAATTTTTCTAAAACAAGGCAAAACTTGAAACTGCCGCTATTGCCCGTTCTATAAATTTAAACAAAAAATCTAGTTTCAATGAAAAGCAAGCAGAATCGGGATGAATTTTCCACCTTCCACTTCCAAGTTGCCTCCTTGGGCTAGGACCCTGGCTTACTCCCTTCTAGATCCAGCCCTAGGTCAGGAACTGAGCACACCCCAGTGAATGAACAGTTTATGTATATTTTTTAAAGAATTGAGTTACAAAATTTTTAAATTAAATCTCAAAATTGTTAAACCCCACCTCAAAGCAACAAGAAAAATTTTAATTTTCTTACCAACATCCCCTGACCAGTATTGGTGTTTGATATTGTAAAAGATTCTTCTACTATTTGTTAAAAACTATCCTTTGATTTCTAGAGTTAAGCATACTACTGTGATGTCTAACTCTTCAAACAATTGCTTCCAGATGTATCCATGCCCTATTTGTTTCTTAAACTTGTAGAAAGGAAAAAAAATAAATAAAAATTTGGAAAAATCCACATGAAAGAACTATATATACAGTGGCTACCACTTGCATGAATCAAGTTTGTTCTAAACAGTTTTGGTTCAATAAAACGACTAATTCAATAAAACTGGATTTTATTCTGCTTCTGACGATTTGATTAATTAAATTGATTGATTCAATTAACCAACTAACCACTGATTCAATTAACTGGCACCCACTGTATATTTTTTTTTTTCGTGTGATTCTTGGCTTATGTTTGTTTGAGAGCACATAGGAGTTTTGTATTTACTTAAGCAATAAAGCAACAAATTTAGTTTGAATTTTGTTTTATGAATTTGCAAGTTTTTAAAAAAATCTGACAAGGATGATGAGGAGGATCATGAAAATTGGTTACAGACCAATGAAATTTTGCATTTACTTAACCTTAAACAAGTTACTTAATTTTAAATTTTTTTACTCTTGTAACATTTGTTTCAGACTGTGATTGTATTAAATGCTCTCTGGCACAACTGCCGAGAAAAAGTGCTCAAAACTTAAGATATTGTGTTGTTATTTTGAAAGTGTAAAATTAATTCTCTACTTAGGAGAACTTGTAGATTCGGAGAATGTTTGAAATGGAACCTCACTAAAATGACCGTATTATTCGTAAACTGCAAATTTGTACCATATACAATAGACTAAATTTTTTTTTTCTGACTTCAATGCTATCAATGCCACGAAATGAATGTGCGTGCACATAACAAAAGAATTCATACTAGGAGGTGGGGGTAACCTAAAAATAATGCACACTATTCTTCCTATTTTGTTAGCAACTTTGCTTTCTGGGGGCTCTACCTATGCTTGTAGGGAACATTTTTCATCCTCCTCATCCAAAATGTTCAAAGAGTTGCTTTATTTCTTTGTGCATAAATAAAACTCTGATCTTAAATTTTTTTTTCTCAAAACTCTAGGAAACTTATTTAGAGTAATAAGTCACATAGAGAACATAAAAAGAAAAGAGCAAAGAGTGAGTAGTCCAAAGAAACTTTAACTCATGAAAATTAAACAAAGTATTTTACATTAATTGTAATTAAGGGAGGGGGTAATAAATTTGAAGGCATGTTACGCCTCTGGAAGATGTACTTAAAAATTTAGTAAAAAAAGAAATTTACGCTAGTTATGTGACAATTTTGGTTAGAAATTGAAGGATCACTCCGTCTGCAGATTCTTCATTGGTTTTGTCAACACAAAGCAAAGTAAAAGCCAAATATGAATACATTGTAAGAAAAAAAATGTTTCGAGTTTGTTCTCAAGTCTTTTTTTTTAAACTTTGAATTTCGAAATCTTGAAACTTTACTTTAAAAAAACCCTTAGAAATAATGAAGATTAATACACATAAAAATCAATAAAACTTAAAATGCACATCCATCATAGCTTGTGTCATAGGCGGCTGGTACACCAAAAAAGTAGTGGGTCAAAAGAAGCGTGTTGTAAGGCGCCATGGCCCCTGGGACGTTTTTTTTTGTAAAATTTTACTAGATTAAGGGCTTTGAACATTACTGACTTTATGAACTCAAATAAAAATGTAGAATATGACCTCAAAATTCATTACGGATGACCACCATAGGCTTTCCCTTCCAATTCAAAGTTCCATTTTTATGAAATAAGGTGAGACAAGTCCATTCATTAGGAATTTTTAGTTTTTACTTTCGTGAAATAAATCAATACACCCTATGAAAAATCATTTTTCAATGGATCACTAATTTTTAACTCTGAAAAGTGAAAGGGCAAGGCATCTTTACTTTTTAAAGAGAAGGTCTTCCCTATGGCTTGTACTATAAATGGTGCCAAATTTTTAGAGTGCTTTTACCTATCTAATTTATAAAATTCTATTGTTCTATAGGGAAAAAAATCAGGAAAATTACATTCATGGAAAAATTTCAGAAATTTAAATTCATCAAAGATATTGGCCTGAAAAAGTATATTAACTCCTTTTCAACTTGTTATGCGTCACACAAAAAATTTATGTATTTTAAAAATCTTGAAAATGTTAAAATCTTTTGAAAATGTTAAAATACAAACTCAAACCAAGCGTCTTCAATGAGCATGTGAGAATAAACTCAAAACTTCAAAAATCATTTAAAGAAACAAGTTTAAAAAATGTAAGTTGCACAAATACAAGGTACCAAACAAGCAAAGTCTTGTGCGTGAATTTCCATTCATGACCTTAGATGCCATAAAATAAATAAGCAAATAAAAAGAACTGTTTATATATGTGTAACTGTCTATTTATTATGAGTGTGTATAACTGCAGTAAATGGGAGGTTTTGCTGCAGTTTCAGTCAGGTCATACTTTCTATGAGCTGAAATGATATTATTGGTCTAAATCTTTGACTTCATTTTAGATTTTCCGAACGTGAACTGGGTGGTGCAAATGGATTGTCCTGAAGATGTCAATACATACATCCATAGGGTGGGAAGGACAGCTAGGTGAGAAGAAATAAAATCTATGATATGCATTAATGATTTTGAAGAGTAGTGGAGATTTTCAGATTGCTTTGTTTTCTTCTGTTTCTTTTTCTTTGCTTCTGTTTTTTTAATTGCTTCCATTTCGTTTTCTTTTTTTCTAATTTCATTTTTTAACCCCAAGGTTTGGGGTTAGCTAAAAAATGAAAAGGCTCATTTATATTTGTATAGTAGTTTTTGAATATTTGTTTAAATTTAATTTTGTCATCTTTATTTGTTCTGGTTGTTAATTGCCTTAAATATCAGTATTTCTTGATCATATTTTAACATTCGCTATTCATTACCTTGTATGTATCAATAAAAACAAAACATAGATTCATCGTCATTGAGGCAAAAGTCATTTAGTCAAGAACTGCACTTTTGTGACTAGAAATTTGTGTGATAATACCTGAAATCATTTTACAGACCCCTAACTATTAGAGTATATTTTTCCATACAACATTTAAACTGTGTAATTGGTTTACATCATGAAATAATTAGTTGTAAAATCTTTGCAGTGGTTCATGATTGTTTAAGTTTATTTATTCATTTATTTTTGTAAATGCTGATGATGTGCTTTTTTTTCCCCCATCTTTAATACAATTTTAATATTTCAAATTTGTTTTAATGTCAAATACCGGTAACTACCAGTACAGGACAAGCCTACTTTTGATGGACTTATTTACTTTATAGGTTTAAAATGAATAAGTGGATTTCTACAGCATTTAGTGGTACATTATTTGAAACTCAGTCCAACTATGACTTTATGGTTGTAAGATTTTCCATATTAAATTACATTTCCCTCTTGATGAAAATGACTACAATGTCAATTTTGTTTTTCAATGAAGTGAAAAATTACGTAAGTTTTTTCCTGCCTCTTTCAAAAATATACCAAAAGTGCTTTAATATGTGCTTTGAAACATAGTTGAATTTTATGTTTCTCTGGATTAAATTTCTTATTATTGTCAATGTCAAATTTCAGTCGTTTTTTCCTGCCTCTTTCAAAAATTTACCAAGGGTACTTTAGTATGTGCTTTGAAACATAGGTGAATTTTATGTTTAATTTCTGTGGATTAAATTTCTTATTATTTTAATTTTGTTCCATTATGCTAATCACTTTCTATTTTATGTTTAATATATGTGTATCAAATTTATTATTACAGTACAACCTTGTTTATCCAGACAACTGGGACCAAAGGCAATCCTGATAAATGATAAATGAAGATCGGGATGACATGGGTAATAAGCAAAACATGTTCTTAAAAAAGCCGACTAATCTTTTATTGAAACAAAAGATGATGCTTTTTAACAAAACTGTGTACAATCGCGTCACGCAAAAGCTTTTATTGTTGATAGTTCAGCTGCAGACGCTCCAAGTACGCCATGTTGTTTGTTAGATTACTATAATTTTCTGTGCGATCTTTGCAGGAGCCGTACATTTAATCAGAATAAAAAGTGAGTATTTGGCACATTTATAGTTCCATTCTTGCTATCGTAATTTAGAATTATTATTTAAGTTAATGTAACTCTTTTTTATGCTCTGCAAGCTTGTATTGAATAAACTGGAGGTTTTGATAATTGGGGTCGGATAAACGAGGTTCTACTGTCTGTATGTTTAATTTGTTATTTGGATTAAAATTTTTGTTTTAATTTAATTTTGCTTTATAGTCAATATGTAAGTACGCTTTCTTTTCTAAGGAATGAAAGTGGTTAAAATATTTTTTGTCTTGTCCTTCTCTCAGTTTTTATGCACAACGTTTGAAATTAAACTGTACTTCATTTTACACGTACATTGTCTAACAACTAGTACTTTTGATAATAGGGTCTGTCCACCGTGACTGACGTTACAATTTGACTCTATTTTTAACTTATAGATTCAGCACTGTATTGAAATTAAATTTTGTTTCTTCTAAAATTAATCTGAAATATCATGATATGGTACATCACTGCCCCCACACTTGTTTTCAGACCTTGAGGGGAAAACTTTTGTATGAAATTAAGGGGAATAAAAAAACTTGACTGATGTTACGCAGAAGAGACATTGAGAAAAGTGACTTATATACAATTTGAAATTATCTTCAAACTAATAATGTAAAATCTAAACAGATTTCTTCCCTTTAAAATAGAGATTTTAGACTTGATGAAAAAACTTTGTTTTATTGAAATAACTTAAAAACTTAAAGTATAAAAATTATTTAACACCCGTGACTGATGATACAAAGATTTTGTGACTGATGTTACAGTCGCAATAAATTGCTGTAATTATAAATTATTTCCCCTTAAAAATAAAATTAGCGTAGAAAATTGTTAAATTAAATTCAAAATACAAGAAAAGTTCATTTATAAAGTTTTAAAAATTATATTTTTGATGTATTTTATAAAATAAAAAGTCCTCTTGCCTTTACTACATCTAGTACGCTAAATATTTTATTCATTTCTCATGTGAATAATAAATTTCAGCCATGTTGACAAGCTATTTCCAATGTTTTACTGCTTGAATCTTGACAGTTACTAAATACTCCTACTTTCAGTTTCAATGCATCTAACTTCTTGTGATACATTGTCATATTCTTCAAAAACCCGTTCTCCAGTTGCAGTCAACAATTTTGAAACATGTTCTGTTGGAAGTGATTCCCTCCTTTACTGTAAAAAAAAGGTTGTTACTTAACACCTGCTACAGCTTCTGAATTTAAAAAAAAAATGTATTACTCAAATATAACTCTTTATCCTGCAAGGGTCTTAGACTGCAAGTTGAATGGTGATAGCTTTGAAATTTGCATGAAGCTGTGATATTTAGAAATATTTCTGTATCAATAATGTAGCACTTTTTTTCAAATATGTAATACATGACGAACTAGGAATATCTGTTTATTAAATTTCATGCCAGATAAATTTTTACAGCAGCAGTTTTTTTTTTTTAGTGAAGATATAACAGTGAGCTCTTTGAAATGACTAACATTTTACCAAGATTCCATTATTTTAAATAGGGGCAACACAGCTGCTAGTTTAAACCTGGGACTTCAATACCTGAAATTTGTTCCATACTTGTTCTACTTCATCACCTAATTTCTCTTTTTAGTTTTATTCTAAACTAACTTTGGTAATTATACTAGGTTTTTTAAAATTATTTTATTTATTTTTTATCATCCGCTCTTTTCAACTTCTACTTTGTTTTACTTTTTGTAATTTTCATGTTTTCCTTTATTTCTTAATTTATATCGCCTCCTTTTTTGCCTTTCTGCAGCAGTCAATGCTATTTGTGCAATTTGTTTGAGGTTTATTAACGAAAAGAGAAATGTGACTGACGTTACATATTTGAAATAAATTTTAAAGAATTAAATTCAACTATTTTTGTTGAATATTTAAGGGATTAATATTAAAGATATCATCATAAATGAAGAGAATATGACTTTTTATAAACATGGGTTCGTTTTTGTTTAAGCAATGCAAACTTTTATAGAATTTTGCGACTGATGTTACATTAGTATAAGGCCTAGTTTAAAAACATTTGCTACAAGACAATATAACAGTTTAAAGTTTTTTTTGTTGGTCTAATCTCTTCCTAGCTAAACCACATTTCAATAAAAAAATAAGATTGTAGACAAAGCAATTAATTTCCTAAGTGAAAAAAATGATTAACTTTTAGAATTGCTAATGCAATGACACATGAGCACTGAGTAGTGTTGTCAAAATTTGCCTATAAAACTTACAAAAAATATGTTCATACCTTTTTTTACATAGTTTTATAAAAATAGTCTTTTTTACCTCATATGAAAGAAAAAAATTGCTGATACAACGAAGTTTTTTTTTTTCCTGTGATGTCCATAGTTTCATGGACATGCCCAATAATGTTTAAAGTTAAAGTGACGAAATGTTCCTTATTTTTTCAAAATCTTTTTGAAAACTAATCTTTATAAAACTTGTATTCTGAAATCAGCAAGTATGCTTTTCTCTTTACCACATCTTCTGAACTGGTAAGTTATTTTTTGTGTGAAATTACTTTTCTGAAGGAAGAAAATGTTATTAGGTTTGAGAAAGGAGGTGAAGCTTTGTTAGTACTCCTGCCATCTGAAAAGGAAGCTATGATCAAACATTTGCAGAGTAGAAAAATCCCCATTGAAGAAATTAAGTAAGAAATTTATTTCTAAACAGTGTACTTAACTGTTTTTTGTTATTTTTTATTATTGTGTTTTGACTTTTTGATATTAAAAGTGGTGAGCTTCATATGAATGATTTTGCATTTAAACCATATCAAATGAAATCATATTTCATTTGAAAACATCACATCAGATCTCCATCACCACAGGCTTTTCTAAATGTTTTAACATGATTAATTTTGGTGACTTGTTACAAAAGACCTTTTAAAGTGCTTAGTTTTGAATTAGAAATCTTATATCTTTTTTGCAAGTCCGTTCAAGATTTTTTTCCTCTCCTTTTTTTTCTAAATCCGTTCTCTGTTGTTAAATTTCAGATGATACTTTTTTTCTTTTGCTGCAACAATAAAATTTGAAATTTCAGTTTTCTTAAAAATTTATATCCACCAGCATGCCCCCCCCCCCTCTTTTCTCAATAATTTAAGAGTAACAGTTCAATTTCATTTTATTTGCAACATTTTCTTCTGATGAAGTTTCAATTAATTACTGAATGAAATTGCATATCTTTGTTAATGTTTTGATTCATACTATCAGTATTTTGTACAATTTTTGATTTTGCACTTTCAGAGTCAATCCAAGTAAGCTGCGCTCAGTACAGAGAAAACTGGAAGCCATTTGTGCTCGAGATGTGAATCTAAAAGACTCAGGTTCTAGAGTGAGTTTTTTTTTTCTTTGTGTCTTTTAATTTTTCTTTACTTTTAAGTTATTTACCTTTCAAATTTTGAGTTGATTCGATTAAAGTTTAGAAAATTCAATGCAATATAAGACATATATGTTTACAAAAAAAAATTCTAAGTGTGCTTTAAAAAGACAAGTACAGATGTTGGGGTGGGGAGAGGGGCTTCATAACCAATGTCTTCTTTAAATGTAATTTTTAATTCACTTTGTCAAAGGAAAAGCGCTGAAAAACATCGATCATCATAGTTTAATGAATATTGTGACTGCTGGAAGGTTGCACTGATAGATAAGAGTTAATCATCTGTGTAATACATCAGATAAAATTCCATCACTCCTATTTATTTTCTTTTGCAGCCTTTTCAAATTTTTTCTGTGGTAGTTTTTTATATGCAAAGCATGCATAAAGCGTATATATCATAACGTAGTATCATATCGTAACGTATATATCATAGGTGTAAATATCAAAATTATTTGCATGGCCTTTTTAGAAGTAAGGGATATGACTGATAAATGAAATTCAGAAAATTTTTTGCTTCTTAAAAAATGTGCAGAGTCTCTTTTCTATGCATTCTTTTATCAATCCATGTAATAATTGTACAAATAAAAATGAGTGATGACATTTTAATGAATAATTACAAAAACATTGTTTCATTACAATAATAGCATTCACCAAAGTATCTATATTAATCTTAATTAGTCATTTATGTATGTATGAACCACTCCTAGAAAAATTTCTGTATGAAGAACCACTTCTTAAGTGAAGGTATAAAATAGTTTGAAGAGAAAGATTTGTTTGCATATTTTTAAGGATTTTTTTTATGAATTTTTAAATTGCAGTTTTTTTATTGGTTTTTGAAATTTATACTTATGATTTCTGAAAAAGGAAAGAGGATTCTTGTAACTCCATATGCTTTAATAATTTTCATTACAAGTTTGCATATAGCATTGTAATTCATTAAATGCAAGCAGTACAAAGATGTCAACAACAGAATCAAGTTTGTTTTCTCAATCCATGTGGTTTTTGCTTTTTTTTTTTATAAAGTTTTTTAAGTTAATATGTTCTTGGTATTGAAGAACTTAATGTGATAATTGAGATAATAATGTATTTAATATTTTTAAAAAAAGTAAAAAATGTTTAACATGAAACTGAGAGAGCATGAAATAATTTTTCTTGTCAGAAGACCTTTATGCTAAAAGTTTTGTATTAAACTTCACAGTATACTGTCCATACCACTGCATCACTTCATGATTTTTCATGTAAAGGGTTTTCGTGTTATTTCCGTATATTTTAACATTTTAAAAATATTCTATTGTTGATTCTTAGTATTTAAGCTACAATAGAGCAAATATTCTAGACTTCTACCTTGGGTTCTAAAATTCTAACAAGGCGTACAAATGCCACTTAATCATGAATCATTTAAAAATGACAAAACACGTCTTCAAATTCACAATTGCATCCCCTTTGATTTGTTAATTCATTGTTTGTAACCAATCAAATTATTCTTTTCCAGTCATGTAATTCCACTGAGTATCTTTTCTTACTAATGAAATGTTTTCACCGGATTTTAACATTTTTGTAGGCTTTCAAGGCATATTTGAAAAATATCTTCCTCATGAAGGATAAATCTGTTTTCAATGTAGCAGAAATAAATGTTGAACTTTATGCGAAGTAAGTAGCTTGCATTGAATTATTTTTTCTGTATTAATATAGTAGAACTTCAGTTTTCAACACCTTCCACATTTATAGTTTTTTATTGGTTTCGATTTTTCTCGATACTGTTAAGTGTTATTTCTTCGTGTGTTGTCTATTCGCCGAATTCAAGGTTTTTACCCAAATAATGGCAATTTTATTTTTCTCATTTTTCTGTGATAAATTACACATTATATTTCTTTTGAAACCAGAAATATCATTAAAACCATTTTCATAACCTCTTACCATTCAGCCTACAAAAAAAAAAAAAAAAGAGAGAAAAAAATATTGATTTTTTTACAGGCTTTGCATTTTATATCCTCTGCCTGAGAAAATGTATCTCCAATTTACTTTAGTCATTGCTTCATTAAGTGTAGATTTTCATCAATATTGGATGAGAATTCAGATCAAAGTGGTAAAATACGCTGCATATTTATGATTTTCAAATAATGATTTATATTTGGAAGAATTCACAAATTATGATGCAAATCTTATGACGTCAGCCATTCCAGAAATAGTCAGTGGAGTCTTCACATACCAAAAGTGAAGGCTCGAAAGTTACATTCAAAACTGCAAATAAGCTTGATGCTGCTATTGAAAGAATTAAATGTTTCAAAAATCCTTTCTGGTGATTAAGAGGGCTCTTTCTGAGATTTAAGCGAAAACTTATATCAGTCAGGCAAAGATTATCAAAATTTTTAAACCCAGCAATGTTTCACGTATTCTTTTCAGATGGTGTAGGAAATCAATTTTATATAATAAATATGTTGTAAATTATTTTTTCATTGCGCGAATCTACATCAATTCAACTTCTTCTGGAGTGTTTAATGAAAATTTGGTTGACCTCCCTGTATAATGTTTTTCTGCCTATTATGTTTTTTTCTCAACAGTCCCGCTAGAATTACTGAATCAGGGTTCTACTGTATTTAATTTTGTTGTCATCCAACTTGGTGCCTTTTTTTCATATGATGTCAACCACATCTTTTAGTCTTTGTCACTTTTTTAGTTATTGAGTTGAAAACTTTCTCCTGATTTTTTGATCATTCTGTACATAAGCTGTTTATAAGTAAAGTGATTTCAATTTTTGCAAGTTTTTGTTTTTAAGCTTTGAACTTATTTTTCAGATCCCTTGGTCTTGCCTTTGCTCCCAGGATACGTTACTTGGAGAAACGCTTGGCAAATTTCAAGCAACTTCCTCGTCAGCGTGGTGGGGATCAGTTGACAAACAGCATCTATTCCAGTGACGAATCAGAAGATGACTTGCTGAGACCCAAAGGAGAAACTCTAATCTTTGAGGATGTATGTTTCTTTCATTCTGGAATATGTTATGAATCTTCATTACTCTTGATTTTTTGTCTTGAATTTAGATACCTTTAGTTTCTTTGATAAATGGAAGTAACTTAAGAATTTAATGACTTCAGTGAAGTCATTAGTAAGCAGAACTTTAGTATATATATTTTTTAAGCATATCAAATGTTTGAAAATTATATCCCTTAAAACTGATTTCTTGAGTTCACCTTCGTTGAAAACATGGTTAAAAAAATTAGTTTTTAACTAAAACTAATTTAAAGGCGTAGAAAAAAGGTGATGTATTTTTAACTGAATTTCGGATGACATTCTTTGAGTCTGCTACAAATAATCGCTATGTACAATAATTGTGAAATGAGACAGAAGATCTCTATCTAACTGGTTTTGAAAGTTTTTCTGTATTGTTACTATATTTTGGCTTAGCTAATTTTTTTTGAATAACTTGCCACAGTTTAAAGTGGACTTCTAAACTCGTCATTGTTTTGGGTATTATTATTTATTGAAAGTAATAGGGCAACAGGTTTACTTAGATTTCTTTTGACTACACACCTATTTAAAAATAAATATTTTATTTTACGCACCTGTTCTTCATGCCTGTAGCAATTTTCAGAGCTTAGATCAAGGTCCATTTCACCACTGCTTAAACAGGTGATGCTACTGCCCCATGTGCTAATGAAGAGAAACTGAATTACTTGTTCTTTAGGTGCAGCTGGTTGATAAACCTTTGGCTGTGCTTTTTCAGGAGAATTGAACCTAATGTGATGTCTTGAAAATGTAGATGTGAATCTGTCTGTCTAACCTTTTCATTTTTCTTATTTCTGTCTTTCTAAGGACCCCTTGAAAAAGGATGAGGATGAAAAACCAAAGAAGCCTATTACAAAAGCAGCTTTGGCTAAAAGAATGCAGAAGAAGAAAATAAAGCCAAACACACTCATCAGATATGACGAAGATGGAGAAGTAAGTTTCTTGAATTGTTTCCTTTGTGTGTGTATTGTAGACCGGCTATGTGTAGGTATGTGTATGTATAGATATATCCAGTGGTACTCAACCTTTTCTTACCGATAAGAACATAATAATTTATGTCCTTATAATAATGTCCTTTCTGCCAATTTAAAATAGTTTTTTGTTTCTTGCAAAAGTCTGAATAAATGTTGAAGATGTCTTTTTAACTATTTTTCTCCTTGAATGTTTCGAATTGATTCAACCTCAATTTCACAGAAATTTCAAAGTCCTTAACAATTTTCAAGGAAAAGTATTTTATTTTTCAAAAAACTCTTGCTTCCCAAAAAATGTCACAGAATTCCTTAATTTTAGTCTAGATTATCTGCATATTGCACATTTTATAATGTCAAAAAAATGAATTTATTTATTCAATAACTCATGCTTTGTTTTTCCATGTTAGCCAATACGTGAAGTATGTGGCAAGGTGGTTCCGGTGGTCGCTGCAGAGTTGCAGAAGGAGCTGTATGAAGAAGGCTATTCAATAGAAAAGGCAAAATTGCTGAAGGAGAAGGAAGATGAAGTTGATAAGATGCTTTTCAAGGAGCGCATTAAATCCAAACACAGGGTAAAATTTTATGCTCTCATTAATCTCGTTATGTCCTGTTTTATCATGCAAGAATTAATTTCATTTTGGTCACTTTTGATGAATGGAATTGGACATTAATGAATTTGGGGTTTCGTAAGTTGGTGCTTTCTGTCCAGGATCCTTCAAGCAACTAATTATCTTGATGTAGGGAATGCTGAATTGTTTAAATTATGAAAAAGTTGTTTAAAAATGAAAGTACGAGAAAAAAAATTGACATGAGCATGTTCATGAGATGGTTCTGAGGAGGATCGTTATTTTTTCCTTTCTATTATTTATTTGGATTAACTTGCTCAAAAATATTGGTATCAACCTTGTGACAACAATGATCCCATGACATTGGCTAAATCCATGCCATGCAGTAGTGTTTTTTAGTAAAGTTAAATGAAACGAAATGGAAGCTATTATTCCTTATATGTATGCATATTAGTATATGAGGTTTGGCTATATGGTTTAAAACACAGAATTCTAGAGGTGTTTTACTACCAAATATAATAGAGATTTTCCGGAAATTTTGAAGCGTTGAGAAAAAATAAGTTTTTCCTGTTTTTAATCTGGAAAAATTGGTATTTTACTAATTTAAATGTATTCAATAGCTTTCTTTTCATAGTAACTCCAAAAAATATTAAATATTTAAAGATATATGCAATCCTTGTTGTTTTTCTTTTTAACAAAATATGTATGAAACTATTAGTTAAAAAAAATTATCTAGTAGCAAAACACCAAACATTATCTAACTACTAAAATCAATAGTCAATTATTAATTTTGAGTACGATGTGATTTTCGTAAATTACTGAATCAAATTTTTTGACGAAGTGGCTTTTCTCCCCCCCCCCTTTTTAAATTGTAAGATTTATATCAGAAAGTTGCTTTTTTTAAAAAAATATGTTTGTTATGTGAATTTATATATGTGTGTATGTTGTACATTAACAGAAAATATGTTAAAGTGTTTACATGAAGATTTTTATTTCTTGAAATTATTGATACCAATGAATAATACCTTGATGTACAGGGAGATCAATTTATCAAAGTTTGTGTTTTCATGTGGGATATTGAACATAAAATAAATCAATAAATAAATAAACAAAAAAAAGTATGGAATTGGATATCAGTGAATACATTATTTTATTTTACATCTAGTTTTATTAAACATCAGAAAATCTCAGAAGGTTTCAACTGTTTTAGTCTAATGAACATTTAAAATGTTAGCTCAAAAAACAGGCTTATGCAAAATCATAAAAGGTTAAGAATATTCTGCAGGATTTTGCATAAAAGTTTGAATAATTAAGTTCACTGTAATTCTTTAATAAGTCTTAGTGAGACCTAAGCCTGCTGCTCAGTTGAGTAAGTTTCTCCAATTTTATTTGCATACCGCAAAAACCTCACATTTTTCTTTTTCTTTTCTTTTTTTTCAAGAAAAATCCAATTATTTTAGGAAGTTTTTAATTTTTTTAAAATTCAGTCTCAAATTTAGTGCACTGAAAGAATTGACTTATTTAAAACTTCTACTTTCACAGTTAATAACCCATTTAATAATCTTTTTTGAAACTTACCTACATTAATCTTGTGCTTTGCCAAAAATTGCGCACAGAGGTTGAGATTTCAATCTTTCCTTTCAATTGAGATTTCAATCTTTCGATTCCTTTTGCATCTTATAAATTTTAATTGTTTTTAAAGTTGAAGTTATTTTAACATATAATACTTCAAATTTGCCTATTTTATTTTAATAGTTTATTTATTTATTTATTTGATTTAAAATATGAAATAATTGACCGCAGCAATCAGCACCTTTATTTGCCAAATTTGTAGGTTCAAATATTAGCACTACTGAATCGCATGTGACTAAAAACTGAATTTGATTTGCATATAAGATGCAAAATTTATACGCACATGAAAAATCATGACTTGTATAAAGCAAACAAAGATTGGGAAAATATTTCTTTATATATTTTCTGATTTCAATCACAGCAAAATTTTTAAACTACTTCTGGATTTTTTAAAATTGGACAGTAAACTCCTGGTTATTTGCTTTTCAGATTATCCGCGAGTCAAATAGCAATCAGGAACATGTATTTTCACAGTAAAAAGCAAATACCTATGGCGCTTTTTTTTTTGTTGAAAAGTTGTAAATTTCATCTCAGTTGTTTTTGTTTTATTTATTTTTTTGTGCTTCATCGTATATACACTTGTTCTTGACGTTAAGTCCTGCTCAAAAATACAAAACATTTTTACTGTATACTGTAAATATTTTACTGTATACTGTAAATATATCACTGTTTGAAGAAATACATATATACAGCTAAGTTTTTAAGGAAGGACAATTTTTACCTTATTTCTTCCTCATTTTAGTCTTTTGCTGTTTATCCGAGATTTTTATTATCTACTGCACTTGTGCCACCCAATTCTGCGGATAATCGGGAGCTTACTGTATTACATTAGTCTTTAGAGGATTACATTTTTATTGTTATTTTTAAGTCTGTGGTAGTCAATCTGATCCTTACAGCCTACACAATTAAAGATTGTTTACGTTAAGCTTTAATGGTATGTTGTAAAAGGTTTTGCCTAATGCTGAAATTTTTATGTGAACTGGAACCAAATCAACTTATTTATTTATTAATGTAGAAATACTCAAGCTTTCAAATAGTTCTAACTTATCTTTGAAAAAAATCATTTTGTCCTAAAAAAAATCCTTATTTATTTTATTATTTATTTTTTAAATTTTGTATTCAAACTATGGTATCCTTTATTTGGAGGTTCTACTGTGTTTGCATTTATAGTTGAAAATGTATTAAGTTTCTGTTAGAAACTTGTGAGTAATTATAGATTATGTAATAATTTTTTCTATAATATCTGAATGCAAGTTAATATGTGTATTATATTTCTTTGCAGGAAGAAAGATTAAAATTAAAAGAAAAAAGGCGTAAGACAATTGAAAGTGCTCCAGCTGCATTAAAAGAATCGGAGGTTGGTCATTATTTCTGTTTTTTTTAGCAGAGTCCCCTATGGTTTCAGAAAGCATCCCCCCTCACTCCCTTATCTTCCATTTCTTGAAACTTTTACATTAAGAAATGAATAAATACCTTTGTGCTGAAATGTAAAACATAACGTTAATTGCCTGTTTATTGATATTTTGATAGTTGAAATTTTGACCTTAACTCCAGTGGATTAACCCTGAAGTTCAGTAGATAGCGTTCATTGTTGATCACTTTTTCGTTTCTCCATTTTCTTATAGTTACAGTTTTACCAGTAAAACTGTTAAGATACCTGATCCAGTTCAGCCTTGTCAAAATAAAGCATTTCCCTGAATGTCAAACACCGAAAAATATTATCAAATTATCATGCTATTGCGAGTTTCATTGTGACGACGTCAGAGGAGTGTTACTTGATCATTTGCTATTATATATATGAGGATTAGAAAATAGGAACAACTGAAGAGTAAAAAGAATGAATGAATGAATAGTTAATGTTATAATAATAAAGACATTTCATATTATTTTGGAATAAGAAAGCAGTGGTTTATAATTTTGTTTATTTTATCAGAAATACTTGGTTTTTATTAAAGTGCTCATTTTTTTAGCCTACTTTCCCAGTATAAGTCAGAAAAAGAAGAAAAAAGCATGAAAGAAGGCTTAATGCATCTTAAAAATATCACGAAAAAAAAATATCAAAAATAAATAAAATAATTAAATAAATATCGAAAAATTAAAAATTGGAAAGTAGGGTATTGAGATGGGGAAAAATGTCTGTCGGTCTGTCTGTCCCCCCCCCCCCCCTAATAACTTTTGAATGAATTGTCCGATTCGAACAAACTTTTTTTGTTCGAAAGATCTCGGCGAGGACACCTTATTCCCATATTTCACTTTTTGATTTGAACTATTTTTTGTTCAATTTTGAACAGTTCAAAAAAATTTAACATTTACGCCTACGGGGAAATTCAAGGCAATTCCGAACTGTGAGGCGAATTTGCTTCAAACAAACTTTGTAGGAAAAAGCTTTTGATGGAAAACTTGTATATAAAATATCTTTTTGATTTGAACAATTTTCTGTTCAATTTTGAACAGTTCAAATCCCTTAACATTAGCCCCTACGGGGAAACTGAAAGTCAATGTAGATTCCGTACTTGAAGGCGAATTTACTTCAAACAAATTTTGTTGGAAATAGCTCTTGACGCCAAATTTCAGACTCCGACTCCGAGAATTTAGAGGCACCTTACTCCAACTCCTGTGCCCGTCAATTAATCGGACTCCGACTCCCCGACTTCTACTCTGACTTCGTTGATTTGGCAAAACTTTATTCACGGAGGACAAATGACTAACTAGGATTCTTGGATATTCGACTCCGACTCCGCAACTATGGTTTTAACTTTGAAATACCTATTGTTGATATGACTTGTTTTTATTTTCACGCTAAAGTTTAAATTTAGGTATTCAGTTATCGGCAAATAAGCTCGAAGTCATGTATGTTTCTACATAAAGATATGCGCAGACGATTTTTTTTGAGCAATCACGATTGCTTATTGTTCTCATTTGACAGTCCTTGACGCTGGGATTATTTTTCAGCTTGGACCAGCAGCACCACCGCCTACCGGCGCGGCGGCGGCACGGCTGCTCTGTTCCTGAGCACTGTCCCCTGGAATCCACTTCTGCTGGGTGGTGGCGTCCATGTCCTTCACACGCATGCTCATACACACTCGCCAACGCGTGAGCGCCTTTACACACATACAGAGGCCTACGTGCACACACTTAAGCCTGCACACACACAACTATACACACATAACTACCCAGAAGGAGGGACATGCTTGGGGGGGGGGAGCCATTTCTAGAAACAATAACTCTAATCAGTAGGGTCTTGTCGCAACTCGTGATTGCGAAAAACATAATTTGAATTCAAAGATTCAGAATTCAAATTAGATTTTTTTTTAAATTTTTTTTTTTGACAAAGAAAATTATTTCTTTAGGTTGACATTTTATTGTTTTTTTTTTAGTAAGTGCATTAATTCATTTAAAAAATGTTTTTGGCAACAGGGGAAAAAGAAACGATTTTTTTTTGAGCAATCACGATTGCTCATTGCTTTCATTTGACTGTTTTGAGGTCCTATCATTTTATTTACCCACCAGCACCCTCTGCAGCACCACTGTCGCGTCGACCAGCCGGCCTCACGATGCTGCTCCTCTAGCGAAAACCGTCTCCAGGTTGCGTCAATATCCTACACTTACACACATACACGCACGTACACACACACATACATACACACACCTACCTACACAACCTACATACCTACATACACACATGCCTACACACATACACATACTCCTCACACACATAAACACACACACTCGTGATTGCGAAAAACATAATTTGAATTCAAGATGTCAAAATTAAAATTAATTTTTTTTATTGATATGATGTATTTATTTTAATGAGCTTATTAATTTTAATTATTAATTTTTCGTTTTTAAAGCTGTTAAAGTTTTTTTTTAATTTAAAAACTGTATTAGCTGCTTTGTTTAAAAGTTGCTGCTATTTTTTTTTTTTACGCATCTAATTTTTTTAGATGAGTGAGGAATATTTTATTCCTAGAAATCAGCTTAAAGTATTTTAAAAATATGTTTGAAAAAATTTGTGATTTTAGCTATTTTTGAGAATATTGATCAGGTACTAGAAAGTAGTATGGGTATACGGGAAAGTAGGCTCGTCTAGTTCTAGACAGAACTTCTTGTTTGAGAATTGTATTTGTATAGACGGAAAAGTTATTAAATCCGATTTTGATGATTCTTTTTTAGCCTACTTTCCCAGTAAAAGTCAGAAAAAGAAGAAAAAAGCATGAATGTTTCATGACTTACATACTCAATGGCATATCCAGCTAAGGAGCTATAGCTCCCCCCTTTGGGTTCAAAGTTACATTTAATTTTTAGCTGCGTAGAAATTCTTTTCCAAAATATCCCAAATTTGCTATTTATCCTTCAGATCCAGCTTAAAATATACCTACTCTCATAAATCCCCTCATTTTTTTTTCTCCCACATCATTTCAGACACTGCAATAGTTTGCTTTCTGGGTACAATGTGGAATTAGTCTTCTTTGTGGTGTTAGCTTTTGTAAATTTTGATTTAATTTTTTTATTGGTAGAGAGTCTGTATTTACTTTTCATTTCAACATAAAATGATTTTCTTTGTTTTAGAAATATATGGGGTAAAGGATGTTTTTAAATTTTCGATTCTAGCTCCCCCCTTGGAAAGGGTCTAGATCCGTCACTGTACATACTTTATTTTAGAAAAATATTTATATCTAGGGTGCAAATCGAAAGAAAAATTGATCTTTCCATGGTATCATTTTTTTTTTAAATTGTTTTCCAGGGAGAAGAATCCGATGAAGAAATTGATAACAATTTAGAAGATCTGTCCGAATCAGAAGAAGAGGCAGAGAGCAGCGGATCAGAGGATATGCAATCTGAGATTGGGTATGTGAAAATGCAATTCTGTCTAAATGCTGCTCTTAAAATTTTAACTTCCTCAAGCATTTTTTAAAGATGGTGACCCTCCATTCACATCAAAGTTTATTTAAACCAACTAATTTTACAGTTTTGGCACATCTTCATTGTTTTGCCACTTTAAAACCATCTTTAGCATCTTCTCTAAATAAATATTGTTTCAAAATGACTTCTTGTTAACATTTAAGTTCTAGTTCTTTGCTAGTTAGAAATATGTCATTGGTAGCCATTTACACTTTCTAGGTTCAGTTTCAATTGCATTACTTTTTAAATAATGTCATTGTATTCAGGACAATTGGATTATCCAATTCACTCTATTTATTTGTACACATTTGAAGGCTAAAAATGGAAAATGCAGTAAGTGCCAAATAATATTTTTTACAAGGCATCAGAAATAAGATTCCAGGAAGATTGTGACACTTACTGCATTTTCTATTTTTTTGCATTATGGACTTGAACCGATCAAGATAAGTAACCTTCAAAAACTTTCAATTGCTCTTATTGCGCTCTCCACCACATGGGCGCTAACTCTTGCTCCCCTGATGTACCCTAACAACATTATTTTAACAACTTTTAGGAAGAATAGGCACATAAATCATTTACCACAGTGAAATGCTTGGCATTTAATTCATCATCTGCCTCCAGCTAGTTTATCAACTATTCCAAACTGATGAATCCATAATAAGGACAAAACTGCAGTCTCTGGATGTCATAATCACACTGTTAGTACGTTGCATGTAGTTTTGTCTAAGTCCTGGTTTAAGGGTGGTAACTTACTACTTATTACATTTTATCATATCGGGATGTTCACATCTTCTGCACAAATCAATTTTTTTTTAAACCTACACCAAACCACCTAGAGAGGCAGCCCAAAGCATTTCAGAAGTAATGCATTGTATGCAGAGTAGTTCAAATTTCTATGAATTTATTTGATAATAGCGGTCTGGGATTGATATTCGAAAAATAAATTGGTATCCAACATTTTGTTTTCTTCCATTAAGAATCAAACCCATTCGAAATGCAGTAAGTTTATATCAGAGACAATAATCATTTTATAAAGTGTTTAATGAACTCTGCAATGTTTTATTTGCTATAAAATCAAAATTTTCCTTAGTGAGGTTTTTTTCTTTTCAGAGTGAAGAGGAAAAGAGAATTCCTTGAAACTGAAGTCAAGAAACCAAGACGTTCTTCCCAACGTACATTAGAAGATGATGAACAGTTAGCTCTCCTGTGCTTGAACAGTTGAGCCGAAACTTGCACCCCCCTGTATATGTATAATTTGTAAATAAATGGATACTTTAACAGCAAAAGAAATTTTACTGAAACCTTTATATCAACTAATGGGTCCCAACAAGAAGGATTGTATACAATTTGAAACTAGCAAATAGTTTATATCGTTACAATGGCTAATTGTTCTGACTCGGAATGCACCATTTGATCAACATAAGTTTTTATGCTGTGCAACACTTTCTATCCGAGCCCTCTCTTACAATGATGATGGAATTGGCCAGGTCACCTGACCTTACAATTCATGACTACTAATTTCTCTGGCACATTTAAAATTAATAGGTTGCAGGAACTTAGTTCAAGAACTCTGTTGAAAATTGTGTTATCTACCATGTTGATAAGAAAATCTAAACAGGTAGTTCAAAATGATATGAAGAGCTGCAGGTTGTGGGAAGTGTATCTCAAAAGTTGTTTCATATGCAAATCGGAGCATTTACCGAGTACAGTTTTGTAAAACTTAGTCATTTCATATTATAATTTTTTAAGCTTACAGAGTGCACTATTCTATTTGCAATTACTGAATATGCCACCAAGTGTGCATCTTTGAGTGAATTACAAGATTCTACTAATGCCAAATAAATAAGTTAAGGATTTATGCTTTATGCATTCTCCCATCTAAGCATACATATCATAAAACTAAAAAAGAAATGAAATTCATTTAGTGCATATTATTTTATTAACTATGAACATTAATTCAGAAATAAGTTTCTTTTATTTTCATAATCAAGTTTATGCCAGAAAAAGTTAAAAGTCTTAGAAGGTCTTCTTATTTGAACACCTTTTAGTTCTTGTATATTTTTTCCCCCAGTTACAAAGTACAGTCGAGCCCATTTATTGGAATATTGGTTAAAAGAATATTTCCCTTAATGTAATAAATTTTCAGTGTACCTAACTGTTGTAATTTGTCATTTTGATCCCGAGTAATGGAATATCCCACTGTTAAGAATAACTTTTCATGGAAAATTGACTATTGTATTAAACTGGCTTGACTGTAACTTTAAATTTTCCAGCGTTTTTTTTTTTTTTCAACATCATTGAACATATTTTTAAAGACTGGATTTTTACAATACATTACTACTGTATTTTATGCCTTAAATTTATGAATAAATCATATACTTTAACTAGTGAGCTTTATTGTTTTCTCGGGGTTGAGAGTTCTCTAGTCAAAAAGACCCCTCCCCAACTACAACACTGGGTGTATCCCAAGTAAGGAAATAAGATAAGATTCAGAAGTAATCAGAAATAAGAGAATATGTCATAAAATATTTTTAAAAATGTTTAAAATCAAAATATTAAGTGAAAAAAAAGCTTTTCATTGCTGCTTAATCACGTACATTTTCATTAAACTGAAAGTATAGTGTGTTTTTCAATCATGATAAATATTGTGATATTTTATAAGTTGTGTGTGTGGGTGGTTATATTCTAATGCCAGATTTACATTTTTTTAATATAAGCCTCTTGATATTTATTTTACTAGTCTCTTATTGACTGACTTTTGCATTAATAAAATAATGACAGATTATAATTATAATGAGGAACTTTATTCATGAAAAATTTTGGTGTTGTTAAAAAGTAAAAATGTTAAATTTAATGTTTTGAGTAAGATATCAAAGTTTCTTTTTTCTGGAATGGCAAAACATTATTTTAAAGATAAGAGTCCAGTTGCAAGCAAGCGTGTTGCCTTTCGGCATCAAATTTGAAGCTCTGATTCGCATTAAAAAATTGACTGGATTTTTTAAAGTCAAGTTTATAGGGAAACCTAAACTTTATTGTTTTTATATTATAAGATCCAAGATACGTCCTAATAATTATACGAACACACACAAAAACCTTCTTTTTTGTGTCCCGCACAAAAGCCATTTATTTTGTGTGCTTGTTATTTCTAAAGCTAATTATTGCAGTACTCTTATGTTATGACAGTTTTAGAACTTTAAATAAATTTTATTTGGAGAAAATTTTGAAAACAAAACTGTCCCACACGTGATGCGTTATACAAACAAGCATTGGCGTCGTCAGCTGAAATTTATTGGGGGGGACCATTCTGACTCTGTCATTTTCAAGTTGCATTAAGAAATATTCGTGTATATATATATATATATATATATATATATATATATATATATATAAAGGGTGTCCCAAAATTAACGCAAGATTTGAATTTGCCACAATTTTTGCTGTGAATTGTTGGCAGCCACGGAAAAAGAACAATTTGACAGCTGGGAGTTTAGGGTTAGTAAAAATGGAGTGTTATGCTATTATACAGCCAGCGAAACAATTCAATCACTGCATAAGGAACTTCCTATTCGTGTACTCTCTCGTTTCGGTGATATGAATTGTACCCTAGATCGTGTGATTTTACATCATTAGACTTCTCCCTATGGGGTTATTTGAAGTCAAACGTCTACGTCAGCAATCCCACGACCATCTGCGCATTACCTAATTGCGATATCGAGCGCCAATAACAGTAAACTGCTTGACCCGCCCAAACTTCATTATTTTTCAAATAATTGTTCGATAATGAAAACGCATTATAGAATCGAAAACGCTCCATTTGTAATAACCCTAGACCCTCAGCTGCCAAATTGTCCTTTTTTCAAGATTGCCCACAATTTATTGCAAAAATGGCGGCAAATTCAAATTTTGCGTTAATTTTGGGACACCCTTTATATATATGAGACAAAAACGACATCAAATAGAAATGGGTAATACAATACTTTTAAACGGGTACATCTTGATTTACATATTACACAATAAGAAAAAAAAATTAAACACAACAAATACATTTTTTCTAGACTGCACATGGGATACGAATATCCGTGCCTTTTTTTTTTGTGATCAATTTCGTCCAAGATGTTTTTGTGAACGTAACATAAAGCAGCATGATTCAACTGCTTTTGTGTCATAGTCGACCTCAGATACAATTTCAGCTTTCTCAGCGCACTGAAGCTTCTTTCAGCTTTACACGACGAAGGGCGGCACACCAAGAGTTAGCACCAAATTTTCAACATTTTGAAGCCGTGGACCGTTAAATTAACCGTACTTGGGGTGGCATTTCAGCATTTCGTTTGGGGGGTCGAGTTTCTTGAACATGAATTTCTTCTGTACGGTATAAAATAAATATTGATTCACAGGAAGGAATAATAAAACGGTTTTAATGTTAAGAATAATTAGGCTTGTTAAGAACAATTAAAATTTTAGCAACCAAAGCTTCAAATTTATTTTGTAACAAGTTATCTCAAAAAATATCTCGGTACTAGTTTTTATTTTTTGGTAAAGTTTTAGTCTGCTATTCTTGGGGTCAGGAAGAACAGAAAATTTTGTAACTATATTTACTCAATGTCCAGTGTTTTGCTTTATTTCCAGTACAGCTAAAGATGAAGTTCTTGCTTGCCACATTTCGCTTCGAAAGTAATTCTCTAACCTCCTGAGACACAAAAGTCATCTTTAAAATGACTGACTAGATTGAAATAGACCAAAAACAATTAAAGCAAGAAAGTTATGTTAAAAAACACACTTCTTTCAGATTTCTCTTTAAAATAACCAAGAAAACTTTTTAAATTGGGCTAGTATTTATTTTGCGTTATTAAAAAGTATAGTCGTAATTCACAAAACAGTTTCTCTTCCCTCATGCTATAAATTTTTCTTGTAAGTGCAGTGGCGCAGCGAAGGGGGGGGGGGGTTTAAACATCCCCCAGAGCCATTGGTTTTAACATAAACGCAAATTCTAATGCAGTAGTTTATGCATATGAAAGGGCTGTTTTGATCAAAAAATTCCCTTCAGAACGTATTTTTCATCCAAAAAAGAAAAAAAAACTTTCCAGAAGGTACTTTTGATCAAAAGAACCACTCTAAAAGGTGTTTTTCACCAAAAAAAAAAAGGTATTTTTGATCAAAAAAACCCTCCAGAAGGAATTTCAGACTGCGCTAGTGTATAAGTGTAATATTTTCTTTTTCGTTTTCTATAACCAACCTACATAATATTGAGACATAATATTACTTAATTTGAGACATAATATTAATTAAGACCAAAGAGAAATGTATCTCATCAAATCCTGCCTCAATTTCTTGAGAAACTGAATTAGTTATTTTATTCAAAATATTAATTTAATAATTTGACTACAACTTCATGTGGGTTTTGTCACCTCTTCTACATTGGCATACAGTAAAAACTGTTATAAAAAGTTCTGTCACAAAGTTACACACTTGGTTCAAGTATGCATTAGTGCAAAAATTACTAAGAGTTTCAATTGTCTATCCAAGAATTAAGATTAGCGGATTGAAAGTTTTGTGATAGAGTGTAGCATTGTTCAAAAAACGCTCCACAGTATAAGTACAGTAAACGAAAATTCAAACTAAGTCATACCTATTAAAATGACATCAGATTTCCTATCATTTGAAAGGTCGATTTCCGGTAATTTTTCCAGGGAGCTTTTATAGGTTTAGCACTTGAATACCATTTGTTTCACTCAGAGATTGTTAAGTAAAGATCCTGAAGATATATTTGTTGATGTGAAAATATCTTTTGATGTGGGAAGTTTTTCAAAAAGAGCATATCTTTACAAAAAAATTCTGTGAAAACATATAATATATCGAGTTGCTAAAATGTGTTTCAAGTATAGGGGAACAATAAACACTTACTAGCTAAACATTAAGTTATAATGTGAGCATTAAATTTATGTAAAACGAAATCGAGTTTACGTGTAAAAATTGCGCAGTTTCAACACCGTACGAGCATGTGATACAAGATGCACCATCATAACATAGATTACACATTTTTTAAATATTTAATCCATATGAAGAGATTACTTTAGTTAAGGCAAACCATTATTCTCCATCAGCTTTTTGTTCTGAAAATGCAGGCAAATGATTTTCTAAGTTATCTAAATTGAATTTACCCTTTTTTTTTAATTATTCTTAGTGAAAAATTTGGGGGTGCGACTGCCCCCTCTTGACCCCCCCTATTTGCCGCCCCTGACCGTACTTAATGAATGAAATCATCAACAACCAAATCCAGCTTTATCGAATCAGCCACTTTATGGAATCAAACCTGTTTAGAACAAAATGTGACTCATATTTAAGCCGCGACAACTGTATAATTATATTTTTATATTACATAGTGATAAACCCTGCAGCTCTAAGTTCTTGGCACAAGTTGGATACGAAGGAGTTTAATTTGATGTTTCTTAATTAAAAAATTAAAGTATATAATTCACCGTTATGACATTCACGAACCTACGAAAAACACAGCTACAAAAATAAAATAAGACAAATAATTAAGCTCTCATGATATCATATTTTAATAATACAACCTTTTAAAGTATTTTCTTAATTTTTCAGGTTTTTTGTAACAAATGCACCAAAACTTTGCTTTTTTGTTAAATCCTCCATACACTCAATGCATATGAAACCAAAAAACAGCAAAAACAATGCCCATGTAAATACATTAATTTCTGATTTCTCAAAGTCAGCAGAGAAAGTGCCCCTCCTGATCCTCTTTAAGTGACAGGCCTGCCTTAAGAGGCACCACCCCACAGATTGAAAAGTACTGGCCTACACAGAGAACAAACAGCATTTGGTGTATAATTGAATTCTGATCAGCGGACGATAGGAAAGAGATAGAGAAATGAACTGCTTTTTTCTGACACGTGACAATAAGTTTTAAAATGGGTTATTTCAATAAAATTTGTTCAGTAAGCAGGATTATTAATGGATAATTTTCTGTTAAGCTTTAATAATTAAAAGGAGTATTATTCATTCCATTAAAATTCATAAAAGATGAAACATTTCACAAAAAAAGGAGAAAGTTGAATGCATTAGCTCCGATAGGACTCATAATGTCAAAATATTGACTGTAAAGCATACCTGATTAGCAGACATTCGGGGGCTACTCGATAGGAGGTCACTGTGAACTTTCATAAACTTTCCTTTATCAGAAAATTTTGTCTGACGAGTCTTCAAATTTCGAGTAGTTTTTTGTGAAATATTACATTTAAAAGATATTCTCATTAGATGTAGTGATGTGGGTAATTAGGAATTTCATTTGGAAAATCGAAAAGTAACCTCATCTGAATAGTATAAAATCGGGGAGCCCCTGCATGTATTACACTTAACAGAATGGTATTTACCTATCACGGTCTTTTGACTTTTTGAAGATGGTTCGGTGGATGTTGATGATGATTCAGTAGTTAAAAATTGCTCAGGTTCGTTTGATGTAGGTGGTTTGCTGCATTTTCCCGTTTCAAGCCACCTCTCCGTAGCCGTAATCGAATACGTAAAAAAAAAAGTATTTTTACCAAAATAGGAGCGCTCTTCAGGTCACCTACTCTCAAGGAGACCAAAAGACCACATGAAATTATCTTTATTTTTGTCGGAACGTTTCACAATAGGAAAGCTCCTTTTATTTCTGTTTTTTTTTTTTTTTTCCTGGTCATCTTGCGCTTCTTTTTTCGTTGGTCTTACGGAAAGTGACATCACAGTATCCATCGTTATGCTGGCTTATGATTTGCTTTTGAAATGGCACGTTAATTTTTAGACTCCTCCTCTTTTTTCTTCTGTAATGTAACGCTTTTTTGGTCAAATTTGAGATGCCGCAAACACATTTGAGAAACCGCGCTTCGGTAAGGTACTTTGAAGTCACGTGTTGAATAACGTCAAAACACATGACACGTCCTTTCCCTTCCTACCCCAAACTTAATCTTTGACCAGCATGGGCGGATTTATGGGGGGGCAGAGGGGGGCAATGCCCCCCCAGGTTTTGGGAGGACTTTATGTAGTAACAACACATCTTCCAAAAGTTAAAAAAAAAATATTTTTTTTTCTTTTTTGAATATTTCAAAAGGGTATGGGTGGATTTATAAGGGGGGCATAGGGGGCAATGCCCCTCAGTTTTGGGGGAACTTTATATAGTAACAACATATCTTCCAAAATCTTAAAACAAAAAAATCATGACTTTTTCTTTTTTGAATAGTCTAATGAAAATGAAGAGAAAAGCGAATGTCCTTTTCTGATGGGAGAAAAGAAAGGAAAAAAAAAAAAAAGAACATTAAATACAAATAAAACAGCTGTCGCTGGAGTGCTAAAAACGTGTCTAAATTCACTATTTTGGACTGAAAACCATTTGGGCAAGTATATGAATGAAAATATAGGCTAAACGAGCTTTACATTAAGCTTCAACACTTATAATAATTGACGATTATTTTGACAAATTAGAACCTAAAGCAAAGGGGGGAAAACTCCCCCCGCCCCCATTCTCGCTAACAGAACGATCTACTCGTTATGATTTGTGTCCACATTTCAAGTATATTTGTGCATAATATTTATGTTCTTAGTAGATTAATTGGCCCTTTAAGAAATTCTAAAAAGCATAGTTTTTTTTCCTTCTCTCTCTCTTTTGTGAGAGAGAGAGAATAAATAGTATCCCAAACTGAATAAATTTCAGTTTTCTGAGTATTCTGATTAAATGAATCTTTTTACTTGGAAGGAGAGTACAATTTTACTTACTTTATAAATACTGTTTAAAAAGTAAGGTTAGTCATCCAAGTCTAAGTGAGTCAGTCCTTGCCATTATTGAAATCTGAATAATTGAGTCATCAAAAGTTTGGGAAAATTTTACTGAAATTTTATAAAAGTCTATAAAAACCTAATAAAGATTGGTAAAATCGTAAAAATCCTTTAACCGTAAAAACTGACGAATTTTCGTAAAAATTACAAAAAATCAAGCAAAATTTGGCAGGTAAGAGTGAATTACAAACAGGGCCAAATTTGCCTATAAGATAAAAAAGCTATTGCTTAGGGCCCCTGCTTTGAAGTGGGTCCCTAACTCTCAAAAAAAATTCATGATTCGTTCCTTTAAAAATAGAAATTGCTTGAAAAAACTAATTTCATTTTTAAGTGCTTGAAAACCTTGAATATTTCAAAACGTGACTACAAACCTCAAATTTTAAAATGTCTAACAAATGGTAGAGGGGGAGGAATGTCAAATATGTCAAATTCAGCTCCTTGCCACATCCTGTATTAAAAATGTAAAAATTATGGTTCTCACGTTTGTAACATTATTTGAAATAAATTTTTGTGACTCATATGTTTCATACTTGCTAGTTATTCAATCTCGAATGCAGTAATTTGGAAATTCTTTTGTATTGATTGCTTTTATCTCACTTCTTCTGCATATTGTCTATCTGTTTAGCATGGGAAAAAATACACAATACACTACTTCTATTTCTTTTCGTTTTCTGCCCCACTTGCAACTGAAGAAAAGTTGCTGTCATGAGAAATCTATGGTTACTTTTCTCTTTTAAATTTAAAATGGCTATTTCTCAAAGTTAGAACAGGACTGTAAAAATTTACAATCAAGTACTAAAATATCAGAGACTGGAAAGTACAAAAGAAGTGCTTTAAATAATTTTATTTATTTTATTTATTCTAGAGTCCTTGAAAATAATTAGATAAGACTCTGAAAATCCTAAGCAAAATGGGCTCCAATTACTTCTACCGCAGATTGTTAATCTTTTTAGCCAGGAAAAAAAATGATACACTACCTCTATTCCATTTCGTTTTCTGCACTCTACTTATAATTAAAAAGGTTGTTATAATGAGAAACCTATAGTTTATTTTTTCTTTCAAACTTAAAATGGTTGGAATTTAACGTCTTTAATTTCTACTCCAATTAGACCACGGCCAATAAGCCCGGAAATGTTATCTCCCCATATTGATGCCGGCCGTGAAAGCCTTAAACAGTATTTAAAATGGCTGTTTCTTACAAAGTTTGAACTAAACTGTACAACTGTTTAATCTAGTTATGAATTTCTATGTCTATCCAATTAACCTCTAAAAGGCTTCAAAATGCAGAATTTTATATCCATTTTACGAAATTTCCTGCGGAGGAGAAACCCCTGGTCCCCTAAAATTGGAGATATTCAACTTCCCACTTAAAAGGGAGCCCTGCATCACTCTCTTGATACCGGCTCCCTCTCTTAAGGTCAATTCAAAAAGGACAGCATGAAAACACACACGAAAAAGTAAAGCATGGACTTATGCATCACAGGAAAAAGAAAAAACATGAGAGTGGGTGGGGGGGGGGGGCAATAAAAATGTTGCTAAAAAAAGAAAAAAATCCTGCCCCCCCCCCCAGGAACTCAGTCCTAAATCCGCCTATGTTGACCAGCTAAGTGGTCTTCTAAATTTTTGTGCATCCTTAGGCCAGGGTGTTGTTGCCAACTGCAAAAAACCGCCAAAGAGGTCTGGTGTCTCATTTTGTTTGGGTAACATCGGGGTCGCTATAAATTGAATCGAATCGGAGAAACAAACACTGCAAAACTCGAAACAGAAACCTGGAAGCGCCGAGAAAGGAGATAAGAAAGAAAGGGGCAAAAATTTAGATCCCAGTCTGGCTTCTGTTGACTTATACAAATACAAATGTGACGACCAGCAACAGGCTCTGGGCCCAGCTAGGCTGATTAGCACGAGAGTCGTAAAAAAAAGGAGGGGGGGGGGAGTTGTCCATCTAGTTTCAGTATCTCAAAGTTGTCCCGTTGTTTCCCCCTAAATAACAACAAATACGCTGGAATGACTTTCAAGCTCTGGGGACACGACTATGGATGGTTAACATTGCAATAGGGAGAAGGTGTTCCCTAGCATCCTCCACTGAAGCTAATGTGCGCATAGAGCATAGCAATGGTTTGTCATTGGAGTTCACTTTCTGACTTTCCGTTCACTATACATCACCTATTTTGCTTTTTTTTTTTAGTTCATTTTTTTTTGTTGTCCATTTCGTTTTATTTGATATGAATTAAACATGGTAAATTATGTATTATGCAACTGTTTAAAGACTTCAAAGCAAAAATAATTTCCCCAAAATAATGAATTTCATCTTGACAATTATCGAAGGGGTCCGATTTTCAAATATTGAGGGGGTCCGGTCCTCAAATATTGGGGGGGTCCGGACCCCTTGGACCCCCCCGGCCGCGACGCCCATGCAAACAAGCGCAAGATAAACAGTTACAACGTAACATCTTGAATGAAACTTTTTTCCGCATAGTTAAGGATTCTAAAATATATTATTCTGGAGTAAGAACTCATTTTTTTTTACAAAAGTACGACTATTTTTATGCACTAATCAATCATTCATAAGGAACATATTTTTAATCTTGAAAACTTCATTACGGAATACTTGAAGTACTACAATAGTTATATTTGTTTTAAGAATTGATTATTTAAAACACAAATACTTGTAACGTTGCATGAATATAATAGTAACAAATTAAAACTATTTTTATATTTTCTTCCTACGAACTTCTTGTGGAACAAATATAGTTTTATAGTATGAGTTTTCCCTTTTCATTCTTTTTTTTTCACTACTTAATATTTGTTTCTGTAGAAGGCAGAAGATAATTACATTATTTACTAGCTCCGTCGCCCAGCTTGGCATGGTTGGTCTCGAAAATAAAAGTTGGATAACTGACGCATTGTTCAACAATCACAGGCTTGAAAAGAAAAAAAAAAAACCTGCAAAATTTCCCCAACGGATTGCAGGAAAAGAACCCAAAACAGAAGATTTTTAATCCCTAGATTATAGGAAAAGCCTCCAACGCATGGCATACGTAAAGCTTTCTGGGGATTTTGAGGAATTGTTTTCATTATCCCAATGGAGTTTTTCTTCAAAATATGGCTTCATTATTATTTTTATGAAGTTAGGACTAAATATTTAAATATTAACAAAGTTTTTACTTGTTTGACCGAGATGGAAGGATTTAAATTTACTAGTGCAAAGAGAATGAAAAAGACGAGAAAACAAGCAGTGTTAGAAAAACAAAATTTCCAGAAGGAAGAAAATAAAAGTATTAATGAAATAAAAAGGAGGAAGAAAGACTACATGACTGAGGCTGAAAACAAAAGTACTTATGAGTGGGACAGGAAGCGGTTGAAAAAAAAACTAAATTCTGTTTCAACTTCAGAATCCTCACAGTCGGAAGCCATCTACGAATTACTCAAATTCTTCTGTACGGCCCCATATCGCTAAAAACAGTCTTTTAGCAATGTTATACACTAAACAATTAGAGCATTGCCCCAGTCACCACGAAAACGGTGTGCTGTGATACAAGGCTTACAGAAAAGAGTCGGTCCTACTATGACAAATTCCTGAACAAATGAACTGTTATTATAAGACTGAAATTATAAGAGCAAATCTTCAGAATAAATTCCATTTCATGTTCAAAATAGTTCATTAGTAGTTGATCTAATAGCTTATTAATTGGTTCACTAAAATACTTTTTCGAATAAAGTGTTAAGAAAATACTTTATTTTGTGTTATGACTCAGTTTATGACATTCAAAAAATATGGTCTTGCATAAAATCGGCAAATGTCCCACACATGACAACTCTCTCCCGCATGGGATGCTATACATCATAATTTTTTTCAACAGTTAAAATTCTCATTTCTTAGTAAATTATATGTGTTTAATTTACATATTGGAGCCTTGACTTTTAATACCTTTAGTTTGTTTTGCCATCAAATTTTTATTAGAGCAGAAATGTTAACTAAATCCCGTAACAAATGATAAGAGGTTGACTTTGGATGTCCCGCGTGTGACGCTTGCAAATTAATTTTTTTTCATGCAACAAAAATATGTAATAAAAATATAACTACGCCTGACGTATCTTTGTACCAAAGATAAAGATAAGAAAATGTGATATCTTGAGTTTGTTAAAGATATTAAGCTTTATTACAAATTTTTGGTAAAATAATGGAGTCCGATTGTCCCACACGTGACGGTGGAATGGCCCGTAATGATAAAATTTAGTGTTAGTAATTTTTCTGTTGAATCTGCACTGAAATCATAGCGAACTGGATCATTTTTCATAATTTTTTCATTTTTAATCGAAGACATGACACTAAACAATAGCAGTACAATACTTTTATTCTACAGTTATATATTACTGAACTTAATCTTTATTGTTAAAATTAAACCATATAAACTAATCAATCATGAAGTAATATGTAGCTGAATTTTCTCATAATTATAAACACATCTACTCACTAGTGCAGCCAGAAATACCGCTTGAAGGAGGGGTTTTTGATGAAAAATACCTTCTGAAAGGGATTTTTTGATCAAAAATAGCTTCTGAAGTTCGTTTTTTTTCCATCAAAACAGCCAGTTCATATGCATAAACTACTGTATTAGAATTTGCACTTATGTTAAAACCAATGGCTCTGGGGGGTGTTTTCACTCCCACCCACCCCCCCACCCCTTTGCTGCCATACTGCATCTACTTTGACTAGATTAAATCAGATTGTTAAAAATATATATCATAAATAATATGAGGGATCACACGTTTTTTTTTTATATTAGTTTGTGTAAACGGAATTGTTCACCAGCTTTGCTAAGTTAATCAAAAATCATGAAACAGTAAAAAAAACATATACAGTCAAACCTTGATATCTCGAACCTCCTTACCTTATCTCGAAGCCTTTGATATCTCAAAAAAAAGTTTTTCTCCTGCATTTTGCATAAAAGTCTTGAGTGTTTTCTATAGTTATCTCAAAACTTATTTTTGGGAATCCTTGCTATGCCGAAATTTTTGCCACAGAACCTAGAGATGAGATTTTTCTGGCTTTTGCTGTAATTCCAGCTTTTTCTGTTGGCATTTAAAACCCTGCCTTCTTTTTTTTTTAGCTCTTTCAAGCCTATTTTTCTCAAAAATCGGAATAAAAAAGATTTTTTTAAATTTTCGGTCCCCAATTATTTATTCTATTTTTTCCCCTCAAATCTTCATCCTCTGCGATACCTGCCAAAAACCTATGTTTTGCAATCATGCCAATGACGTCAAACACATGATGCACCAAAAGTTGCATGCCTCGTTTGAGATTTTCATCTTTTTGCATCCTGCAAGTATTTCAATTATTTTTAATGTTGGGGGTGGTTTTTCACTATATGTTACCTTATATCTGCTTATTTTATTCTTCATTTCAATAATAATTTTATTTCTTTAATTTATTTTAGAAAAAATGCATTAGTCACCCAGTCTCGAATTTTATTGAAACTTTGCATAGTCACGTTTTTTGTGTATTTAAGAAAGTGTAAAAAGTATTTATGGTGAATCTCAAATGGTTTAGGCTTTACAGCCTGTTAAAAGTTTTGACATTTCATGATTAAATGAGGCTGCTGCAAGTTGTTCTTTTGATTCCGAAATCATATTAAGAAGTTTTTAAAAACAAATTTTGGGCTCCAATGCAAGGAAAAAGATAATCAATTGATTTTTACACATATATTTTATTTATTTATTTATTTTTTCAATTTTTACTATGAAAAGTATGTTCTACCACATAAAGAAATTTTAGATTTTTCTCTCTGCTGCAAATTTTTACTTTACAAACAGACCTAATTTTAAAATGTATGTTCTCACTTGTTTAACATTATGAACTCAAATGTTTTTAATGAAGAAAATGTATTTTTCTCTTAAAAAAAATATCAAAAGTTGACTCTATTGTGTGATGCAACCAAGATTGACCTCTGGCTCCCGCAACGCTTTGTTCAAGAACTCGGGGGGTTAGAAATTGTTGCCTCTTTTTCAAAATTTAGAGTTATTTAGGAATAAACACTTGCAAGAAATGCTACAATGCAGCAAGTTGTACAAAATTATTACTTATACTCTCCTTCAAAACTCGTAAATTAGCCATTCTTAGTTGAATTTTTGAATATCATGGCTTCCAGGTTCTATTTTGATGGAGATTTGGATCTCGCCCTTTTCTTGAAATTTTTTTGTATTTCCTCCTTTTTGCTCTCTGACCACTCTCATCCCTGAGAAGCAAGATTTAATTGATGCTTCTCCATTGGAAAATTTTGTAGCAGAACCAATTATGGAGACATCTGCATGTAGTGCTTCACTCTTTTTTCCCGGAAAGTATGAGAATAGAGGATTGGGGGGTAAGAGAATAGGGAAGCATTGGTATGAGGGGGGTGCTGAGATCTTTTGTCTGTTTTCTCTAAAGGTTAAATTCTTTCTATTTTCTTCTGGTTTGGAACCCACTTTGACAACAGAGGGTCGAGTTTTTGTAGTTGACCAGTTTTCCAGTGAAAACACATACTTCTTCAGTCTGATTTGTAACTCCTGCAACATGGCTGGTGAAAAACATGTTATCAATTAAGGATAAAATTAAAATTTTGAAGTTTATTGATGAAAACATGCTTATGAAGGAAATTGAAATTGCTGTTAATTTTAAAATCCCTACCAGTACATTTTCAACAATAAAAAACCGTCAAGATATCGAAAAAATCTATGATCAAAGAAACTGTGAAAAAGTGAAAATTCGAAAATCTGCTTATCCTGAAGTAGAAGAATGTGTGTGGTCAAAACTTAGTAAATTGCTAAAAGGAATTATAAGTTCTTGTTGTTTATGCAATGTCATTGTGAGAGTTACAATGACTTTTTTTTCTTCTTATTTATCTCTCATATATCTTCTTTTTCTTATTTTTAAAACTTTTTTTTTAAACCTCGATAACTCAAAACCTCTATATCTCGATTTTTTGAGCAATCACGATTGCTTATTGCTTACATTTAACTGTTTTTGATGTCCTATCATTTTATTTTCCCACCGCCACCCTCCGCACCATCACCGTCGACGGGCTCCTCACGATGCTGCTCCTACAGCGAAAGCCGTCTCCAGGTTGCATCCATGTCCTACACACACGCGCATACATACACAACAACACACACAAATACATACACAAACACATACATACACACAACTACCCACACATTCATGCCTGCCCACAGACACAAACACACATGCCTACATACACATACCCCATACACAAACCCCCCCACACAAACACACACGCCTACATACACACACTCGTAATTGCAAAAAACATAATTTGAATTCAAGATGTCGAAATTCAAATTAATTTTTTTTTTCCTTTCCAAGAGGTTAGAGATATTGAGGTTGTACTATATAATCAAAATTTTCTGTGGAAAAGAGATGGAGGTGGCTCTTTCCAAATAGAAAAATCAAGAATCATGTAATAACATGTTATTTGTTCGTGTAAGTCAAGGTAGCATAGTAATTTTTTAATTAACTCAAAAAAAAAAAGAAAGAAAAGGGGTTAAGACTAAAATTAGTTCTGAACTCGACAAATAGCCGACCGACATCTCTCCAACTTTGCAAAACACTCGGCCAATAATTCTAGCAGCTCTTTGAGCTTTGTCTTCGGAAACTCTGCACGGGAGAGTAACATCTCTTCCACACTCTCAAAGGGAAAGTCTCTCATCTCGAATCCATTCTCCCGACACATCTGCAAGACAGAAAATAGCAGAGCATCGCTCTGTATGACTTCGGGAATCCCTTTCAACTTCGGGACATCACACGATCTGAACTCATGGTACTGGAGGTCTCTCAGGATGGAAAACATGTGAAAGTATTCTTGACTGGTGACAGCCGCTGTTTGCACAGTGCATGGAATGTCACACATGAGAGTATTCAAGGATTTGGGCTTCAGCTTGTAGATGGTCTTTCTGGAACAGAAACCTATTGAAGGCATGCAGGAAGAGTCTGTCCAAGGGTCGCCCAATATTTCATGAGATGAGAGGTCGAAGTGCTGCAATTCGTCACCACTTTTGATATCGTGAATATGGAGAAACATATCATTACTAAAGGAACAAATGTAGCTATGCATGATATAGCATTTTTTATAATTTTCGGCAGAAATATTGAGTTTTATCTTAGTATGAATTTCCCCATTTGGAGCAATGGAGAGAAGGGTGTCGTTGTGCAAAACATAAGCATAGTTTTTAGCAACATTCAGGATTTCGCACACTCTGATGTGTCCCGATGGATGCCACAGTCCTGACGTTTTGGCACAGAGAGAGACGAAATCTAATGGATGGTCCCCTACGATACCCCGCCACAATAATTTGCCGTCAATGTGGTAGAGCCATGCATGTGACCTGGCAGATAGGATCAGATACAGGCATATAGAGTTAGGGAGGGTCGGTATGACGCAGAGGTTGTCTCGGAGTTCCGACAGTTCAAAATGAGTACAATTTCTCAACAGCTTCTGAGGCATGCCAATGGCACTCTGGGTTATTTCTCGCACAGCTTGCAAAGGAATTTCCCTTTTGTGCAAATCAAAACACGAGCTGCCATTGCCAGTTTTTTCAGACCAGTATATCGTGTTTTGCGAGAACGAAATCAATACTTTATCAACAACAATGTGGTTGTTGTTACTGTTAGGGGACACAATATTTACATTAAAATAGCCAATCCTTGCCCATTCATACAGTAAAATCCTGTACTCAAATATCTGTACGTCGCCATTGAGCAATACGATGAACATTCGAGTTGATGAGCTTTGAGTGTCAAACACAATGTCTAGAACTGGGGAAACAGCAGTTAGCAGTTCATCTGTGTCAACTTCGCTCGGTGATATGCTGAAATCATAGGGTCTGGCATCACAAGTTCGTATCTCATTGTTGTTGGTGAAAATTATATGGCCTGGTGTTATCCATACACGAGAGTTATTTTGTGGAATGAAACTGTCTTCAAATTTTTTTATTAGTGCATCACTAAAGATGCCACTACACTCGAAGTAGTTGTGAATTTTAAACATTTTCAAAAAGTAATTTCAATCAAAAAACATTTAACTAACTATATCTTTTATTGAAAAGAAGTGAATGAGTTATATTAAACTTCTTTTGAAAACCGTAAAAACGAGTGCGTTAGAAATACTTATAAGGGCCTCATAAACAAACCACTCTTGTTTGCGAAGTTCCCGAGTGTAACGAACTCATGTTCGTTAAGAAAAATTTTTCTTGCACTTTTTAGAAACGAAACATTATTTTGGAATTCACAATCATTTTTGGTTTCGTTTCATTCACTGATATAAAATCTATATAATTACCAGTTTCACTATAATTTTGACAAGAGATTATGTTGTTTTGTTATGCATGTGACCATGGGAATGACATACCGTTGCCACGCGGAGCGACAAACATGTTCAAGTTATATGTTAATTTTGAAAGATATTTTGTTGCAAAGGGCTTTAGCTTCACTTTTGAAATAGAATTGAAATTCACTAGCCAATTTTAGTCCACCATTATTATTTAAAAGGACAAAATGTAGGTTTTAAATGGGAAATATACTAGTTTTCGACAACTCCCGCAAGCAACTTCGACTTGCACTGTTCGTCGCCCGCTGTTTACATTTTAGAAAATGCTGTAAAACTTTTTTGTTATTGTTTCTTCTTTTTTATAGAATTTTCCTCTCCCTTCGTTAATTTTTAGATAATGGAGTCCGTAGTTGAGAATAAACCAGATTCAGAAAAGCCAATTGACAGAGAGAAGGTACGTGTAGCCCTGCATTTCGTTATGAGTCTTAGTATAATAATATTTGCCGGTAATTCAATGGGTAATGAAATTATTTAATGGAGCAGAAACATTCAGAAAATGTTTTGTAGAATTAACTTATTTAAATTTAAAATGCATAACTATAACAGGTATTTTGAGAGAAAAAAAAAAGAAAACACAACAGTTAAGTATCAAACTAAAAATTTTTCGTTACCTCTGTTTAAGAATATTATGGCAACATAATATTATGCTTCAGACATTCAAAATTGCCTTGTTTAGTTACAATTAATCAAGTTCATCAAACGTTTGCAAAGCAAGAAAGCATTTTAGCATTAGGTGTTTTCCACTGCTAAGTATATTATTGCTTTTCAACATGAAAATAGTATTTACTAATTAAAATGAGCCAGGTTTGATGAAATGAAATTGTATCCAATATAATCCAATAACAAAGTTTTTTTTCTTTTCATAAACAGCTTAAACTATCTGCCAAGGTTCTTGCAGTGTCTGAAATAATTTAAATCCAGGTGTAAAAATGAGCTACTGGGAACCATTTTTAGTGGAACAAGTGTGTGTGTGTATATATATATATATATATATATCCGATTGTTGAAAAAATGTTTCCAAAAATGCTACTTATTGTGGAAAACATGGGGTGATTTGATTTATGATAACACACATTTTGGCTATATGGCTATTCTCAGTGGAGAAGCTTTTACAGGGGTCTGTCCATGATTTTTCACAAGGTCCGTTTTTTGTGAAAAATCAAATAATTTTCTGAAAAATGAATTAATTTTGTGAAAATCAAATAAATTTGCAAAAAAAAATTTTTTTTTTCCTGGATTTTAGGTTGTCATAAAATATGAACAAAAATAATTCAAAAGCTCGTATTTCGTGATTACAATGTAAAAATACTTGTTTATAATGGGTTATAGTTTCAGAGCTTAAATATCTACTTTCTAAAAGATATTGTCATCCAAAGTTGCTATCAAAACCGTTAAAGTGGAAAATAGCTGATGTATTTCCAAAGTGCTGTAGCTCAAGTTTGTCACCTCACATTTCTTTTCATTAATACCGTGAGACAGAACAGATTTTTTCTTTCAAAATAAGTTTTATCTTCGATGGTGTTCTTTCGAATAAGGATAGAAAAATGAGTTTGAAATTCCGTATGTCGTAAGAATTGCCATGTCGTAAGAATTGCCATGCAACAACACATAAGTTTGGATTGTTTAGTTAGCTCTAAGCCCCCGTCCACTATACACCAAGGACCCTTTACATTATAGGAGCTCAGAAGCATGCGCTTCACCAGGATTTGCATTAGGAACCGGCAAGTCAAAGTGGGAGGCAGATTAACGGGAGAGCCTAATGATTTAATTAATGTAAACAGTTAGTTATAAAATTAGCAGTATTTTTTCTTTTTGAAGTAAGATATCTTATACAAATACAAATAGGGCAAATGTGACGACCAGCAACCAGTTGGTCTAGGCCCAACTAGGCTGGTCCTAGTTCGTTTATTGGTTCCCACTGAAGAACAATGGCTCTCTTAAAGCTGCCCCCCCCCCTTGCTAATTACAGCCATTTCCAATAAGTTGTTCCAAGTGCCCACAACCCTTAGTAATTTTTCCTAATTTCCAGGTTAGCCTGAAATTAAAAATAGCTTAAAACAATTAGTGTTCCCGCTAGGCCATTTTTGAAGGGCGCAGCGCCCTGCCCTTTTCCATATCAGCAGAATGCGCCCTGCCCTTCTTTTAGATAGCGAAATGCGCCCCGCCCTTCTCAAAAATAAGAAATTGCACCTTGTGTTTTTAAAAAGATGCCTCAACCATTGTTTCGACCTGCCGCGATATCGGGGCAATTTTATTTGTCCAGCGATCATCTGTAAAAACGCCCATGTTTCTCCAAAAACGTCCTTGTTCCCAGAATTTCACCCTGAAAATGGCCCCATAAACAAAAGGGGAAGCAAACACCTAGGCAAAGAGGGGATGAGATTCTCAGAATTCAAACAGGCTTATCAGTAGGAAACAAAGGCATATTCTTCCCTTCTACTGAGGGCGGTTTTTTGAAAGGTTGTGGGAAGGAGTAGTGTCTTCTGGGAAGGGAGAGAGCTTTGTTTCATTCCTCCCCATCCTTGATCTTCTGAGAATCGACAATGAGAGAGGGAATAGGACATTTTCCTAACATTTCAGCCCTTTGTGTCCGTTTTTCGTCTGCACATGGAAATTAGGCTTAGCTAATTTTAGCGCATTGCTAGTGATTCTGTAGCATTCTTTTCACATCTGTTTCTGGAAAGTTAACTTTCTGATTGTTTCCTAAGAAGAACATAGTACAAAGCTTACTGGGCTAAAATGCAAGGGTATTTTTTAAACATCTTTGATTTTTAGCCCCCATCCCCAGCCCCCCTAAAAAGCCGTTTGAAATGGAAACATCGCACTGACAGGGCGCTCATTCAATTCTTTCCTTTTTGCTAAGTATTTTTATTATCTTTGTATGTGTGTGTGTGTGTGTGTGTGTGTGTGTGTGTGTGTGTGTGTGTGTGTGGTGTGTGTGTGTGTGTGGTGTGTGTGTGATTCATATAACAGATTATTTAAAACACTTATTGACATAATAAAAAGCATACTTTTGACATACTTGTGCTTTTTTCTAACAAAAATAATCTTGCACTGTTTCTTTTTCTTTTATAAATATTATACAATTGATTTTTTAATGAATCACACAATTAAAATGCTGAAATATTAAATTTTCACAAAAATTGTCTGAGATAAAAAATTTTAGCTAGGCCCAAGCTGCTTATGCATTGCATTTAGGAGCGCATACATCTGCCAACACATTTGTGTTATGAATTTGAACTCCAAGACTAGGAAACAAAGCTGAAATAAAGTCTTTTTAGTTTTGCAACTTGCTATCACTGCATTTTTGAAGCACTGGCACACAGTATTTTAAGTTAATTTTTTATTTGAAGTGTAATAAAAAAGGAGAATTTACACTCATCCAAATTTTGATGTCTACTAAAATACTTAATGGCACAATGCAGATTACTAGGCAGTTTGTTAGGAAGGGAAGATCAGTAATTAAATACTGTTCTTCTTAAATTGAAATTCAAAGGCTTTTGAAATGCCTAGAATTTTTTTCACTCTTATAGGTAGTTAAAATTATGGCCTGAAAAGTGTTGAAAAACACCCAAAGCCAAGTTTCAGCATTAGCAAATGTTCCTATGGAGTGTGGAAAATGTGCTTAGCTTAGTTGGCATTTGTCTGTGTGTGTATGGGGGGGGGGGGGGTGAGCTAACCCTATTTTGAAGACAAGTGCGTTTTCTGGATGAAATCATATTTAATACTAAAGTCAGTGGTGACGGCGATCAAGGGGGGGGGGGGGGTCATGGTGCAGACTAGACTGTTTGAATTTTTGCAAGGTGTTTTAAGTGTTATTTCTCTTAATTTTTTTTGTAGGGGGGGGGGCACTCAGTACTTTTTGAGTAGTGCATCATTGGTCTTGGGTGGGGGGAGGGGACAGTGCGTTGAAATAGTGCCCTTTTTAAAAAAGATGCCCCTTTCAAAGGCCAGCACCCTGCCCTTTTTTTTTCCTAGAGTGAACACTAAAAACAATGACCCCTTGCAAAAATTTAACCCATCAATGTCTTTCATTTCGATAAATTTAAATAACTGAATCATGTTCCCTGTGACTCTCCTTTGCTCCAGGCTATACATATTAAGCCTTTTAAATCTGGGATCATAATCAAAATCTGAAAGTCCCCTTACTAGTCTAGTAGCCCTTCTTTGAACCCTTTCCAACACAGAAAAATCTTCAACAGATAACATTTAAAAGAAATTTAAATGTTACTCTTTTCCATTCTTTTGAAGAAATTCAGCAAATTAAAGCACTTCTTGTCTGAAAAAATGTATCTGCAATTAATCTCTTCAAGTTTGTTCACAAAAACAAGTTAAAAAATGTTTTTCCAAACCTATGATTAAGTTTAAGATCTTTTTAAACACTATCTGAGTATCTGTTGCAAGAGTTAATTAATGTCGCAATGGAAGTTTAAAAAAAAAAAAAATGTGAGTTGTTGATTACATCAAAGAAGAATTAATGGACGAGTCATGCTATTACGAGTTCAGTACTAGTGAGTTGAATGTATTTTTCCACTCTATCTCTGACTCCAGTGTTACTTCTTTAGCAAACAAAAATGCTTTTATTCAAATATGCCTTCTGTGCCATTCTTTTTATATAACTAATAAAAAGAAGTCAATTAAAAATAATAAATGAATAATATTAATTTTATTTATCCCTTTGGTAGGGGCCTCGGCCCCTTCTAAAATCCACTGCTGACCAGAGAGGGCTCTTACAAGCCCATCATATATTAGATTACTGCTTGCTCTTATTATTTTTTTTCCAGACTTGTCCCTTATTACTGCGTGTGTTTGTGAGTCCCAACAAGCACCATGGGTTGAGTGAGTTTTCAAGAGGGAAAGTGCCTGTGGATGAACTTCAAATCTACACCTGGTAAGAATTTTGTTCTTGAATGTTACTTTTGAACTGTCCAGTGTAGTGCAAATTCTACGCCTAGGTAATTCCCAAATTATTGATTATGAATAAGTCTAATGACATAGAAGTACTTTATTTCAAGCACAGAATAGTTAAATTTCAATAAGTGTTTCAGATAAATTTTGAAAAGAATAAAGTTGACCACAAAAATAATTTTAGAAAGCCCTGTTTTTTAAATCAGACTTTTTGTGTTTTGGGCAATTCCATCGTTACGGACGTAACAATCACAGACTTTAAACACACATAATTTCAATTTGGTTTCATAAAGAGCTACAAATTTTTTTTCTGTTGTATAGTTTGGTGTTATTAATGCTATCAAAAATTTGGGTGCAGATTGCTTTATTAGAAAAAGTGACAAAAATTAAAAACTGCCTGTTACGGACGTAACTCAGAAAACAGCAAAATGTATACATTGTCATACAATTGCCAATATTCCTGTGAATTTTTCATAGATTTCTAAAATTTTCTTTGAAATACTTGTTCTTGAGATTTCAAGCTTTCTAAAACCACAAAGTTTTCATGGATATTGTTTGGAAAATTTATGATAGAAATTTATATATTTGTTACGGACGTAACAAAAAAGTGTTACGGACGTAACATGTCTGATATGGTAATTGCCAAAGCAAATAAAAGCTTGTGTATACTAATAAGTTTTGTTAAGAGAGTGCAATGGTCTAGATTAACACATTATTATGCCCATTTAAGTTACACTTTAATAGTTTTTAAAGATTTGCGGAGGTAGGGAGCATCTCCCATGCATATACTAACCACCATGTAAATAAATATAAAATATAAATTGGTGCGTCATAAAAAGTGCAATTATCCAAGGGGAAATTAAGCAAAACAAAAGTGGAATTATTCAGTTACAAATAAATTTTTCAAATTTTTAACATGAACATGGAAGGAGAGGGGGGGGGGGGGGGCTTCTACAAGAGAGTACTTTTACAGTTTAAGAATTTTCGATGATTTTCTCTATCTCTCAACAAACATATTAACTGCCAAATTTCTTTTAAAGTTTAACGGTTGCCTTTGATTTCGATCGCTTTTTAACAGAATTGGCACGTTTTTGCCAACGGTGGAAAAAAATTGTCGAAACTGACATAGGAAAAATGCATTTTGGCCAACATTTGCCTAAGTAATCTAAATCTTGCTTCAAAACTAAATGTGTTTTATCTGAGGATCAGATGTAGCTAGTTTAATAATATTTAGTACTTTTAATTCTAATCTAATCATTCTTTTTAATTTAAGTTTTAAAACTATAAAATATTCAACGCATCAATGAAACAGTAATCTAAATATTATTTTTTTGTGGAGAGTAAATAACAATAAAAAGTAACTCAGTAACTTTGGTTTAAACTATTCAAACAGGACAAAATTCTTAAACCTTATCTCTAAGTTATTAAATAAGAAGTAATATCAATTTGGCTATGCTTTCAGAATGATAGAAGTTTGAAGAGAAAAACTATACTTAATATCTGTAATATAAATTTAAAAAAAAAAATTATTAATGAAAATTACGCACAATATGCTTTGGATTTCATCGTGTTAAATGATCAAGTAATTTTCACAAAAATCTACTTGGAGAACACTATTCTTTTGTGTCATAGTGCATTGATGAAGCAAAGTTTAAGAATTTAAGAAACCCTCTAGAATATTTTTATGCACGTTATTAAGCATTAATTGCTAATCTAGAATTATTAACAGCAATTGAATTTATTGCATGATTTGGAGGACAAAAAAAAATCATACCTTGAGATTAACACCTCAGAGCAACAGTAGAATATCTTGGTGTTATTCCTAGGATTAGATGTCTTAATGTTGCTCTGAGGCGACGATGTGTATTTCAATAATTTAAAAAAATAAAATTAAATATCCACTAATATTTATAAAATTTTGAAATTCAGTGTTAGAAGTTTTGTTATATCATATTACATGTCATACCCTATATTTTCATTGCCCATCCTGTGCTTTTTTTCTTTTTAATTGGAAATATACATGTGTTACGGACGTAACGTACTGCTTTTTGTTACGTCCGTAACAAAAAATGTTACGTCTGTAACGCCATTTTTTTAAAAACTAAAGAAATTCTAATGTTTTAAACTATGGTAAACAATTACTCTAATGAATTGCTAAAAGGACAAAAAAGGATTTCTTTTAATTTTGATTTTTTAGGAAGTAACGACAACTTTTGCTAAATTTTTGTTACGGACGTAACATTGAACTTCATTTTTTTAAAATTTAAATTGCCTGATTTTATTTTGTAAAAAAATAAAAATAAATGCATGTTATTATAGTATTATGTTAATAGTTTCAGCTGTATTGCAATTAATTTTGGTTATTTTTATTTTGCTATTAGAAATAAGCGTTTGAAAAAGGGGTATTTTTTTCTGATTGTTTTGAAGATCCGACTATCATACTTCCAACTAGGAAAAAAATTTATTATTTAATTTTTATTCAAAAAGCAATGCAATATTCTGAAAATACACATTTCAAGCTTTACAATGATGTATAATATAGCAAGATAACTGCAATATGAAATTTTGACCTACTGGTTTCACTTTTCATGGAATTGCCCTTTTTTCAATGTGTTGGTCCCCTAACTGCATGTGTGATTGAATTTTTAATGGAAAGGTTGAGCTCTAACATACCCTGTTTATGATAAAAGTTACGGGAGAAATAAATGCTCATGTCAGAGCCCAATACAGGCCGATTTTGCTACCATTTTTTGGTACCTTCGCAAAAATTTTGTTTTGAAATAGGTATTTTCACAAAAATCAAGTAATAAAATCTAGAGACGTACCGAGTACTCGGTAACTACTCGATACTCGGCCTACTCAGCCCATTTGCCGAGTACTCGGTACTCGCCCAAATTCTGATCAGATACTCGGCCAATACCGAGTAGTTGCGAAAAATCGAATATTGTCCAAAACAGATATTAAAATTTATAAAAAAGCGCAATCACATATAATATTCTGCAATCATTTACAAGTTAAATTTAAATTTTGAGAACAATGAAGTTTGTAATGCTTCAATGGAATAAATCTTTATTTTAATGTCCCCAAAGTTAAAAATAGATTTTTGCTACAAACAAAAATTAGTTATAAGAAATATAAAAGTACCTTTGCTTAAAAAATAAAAGGAAATAAAACAACCTCAAAAGCACAGTGCAGACACGTGTTTTGGCATTGCAAATAATTCCTTTTTCAATGCACAAAATGTCAGCTCGTTTAAAGGCATCCGACAAAAGTCTGATTCTTTTGTCGAATGTCTTTACATTCTTTAACTCACATTTTATGCACTGAAAAAGATGTTCCTTGTAACGCAGAAACACGTGTCTGCAGTGTTCCTGCACATTTGTTTTATTTGCTTTAAAAAATTATTTATTTTTGGCGGACAAGAACTATAATAGATTGGTATAATTTGTTTTAATTCCAACTTGATTAATCATGCCTTTTATATTTTTTTTTAATTTTAAAAATAATTTTTTTGTAAAATTTTTGTCAAAAAAAAAAAAAAATATGCATAATTAAATTTTAGCAGGAATTTAGTTTTAAAAACTATTATATGGACATGGAGGTCTATACAACTATTCCAATAAATTCAAAATTCATCACATGTGTGTCGATGGTTCTTCTTAAAACATAATTGGAACTTGGTAACTCGGCCGAAGAGTAAAAGGCCGTACTCGGTTACTCGGTACTCGGCCGAGTAATGAAAGTCCGAGTACTCGGTACTCGTCTACTCGGCCAAAGTGCTACTCGGTACGTCTCTAATAAAATCAGTAGCTTCACAAAAACATTGAAAATTTCACAGAAATTTGCATTTTAAAATATAAAACTTGTTTCTCTGTTTAAAACAAAATTTACTCATAAAATAAAATTCTAAGCAGGTTTACATGAACAATCGCTTAAATAGCAACCTTTTTGTGGTATTTTAACTAATTTTTAGCTGTTTCTCGCCAAAGTGTATTTATGCAATATCATCACAATCTTTTAACATATTTTGGAGCACCGTTTTTCTCATAATTTCAATATTGTACACATCACATAGCCCATTAAGCTGAATTACGATGGTATTTTTGGTACTTCTTAGGTTTTTAGCTCCCCCCCCCTTCCAAAAAAAAAAAAAAACCTGTTAAAAATAATACTAGATGACATTTACAATTTTTGAACTAAAATTTCACTTGTTCTACTTCTCTTTTACAAAAATTAGGATGCCTCTAAAAGTTCACAAAAACAATGCTGATAAAAAAGAACATTCACAAAAATAGAATGATGCAATACTTTCACAAAAATAGGTAGCAAGAAAAAAATCCTGGATTGGCCCCTGCATGTATTGTCTAAAAGGGGGGGAGGGGGGTTCTCTTGTCCTTTTTGGAGTTATGAGCCTTTATTTCCCAGTTGTGGCTATTTTATTTCATTTTTTTTTTCAGAACGGAATATAGTATCACTAGTAGATGGAAAAGTAATATAATAGTTATCTACTATGAAACTTGTGAGATAAATATCTTTGTGCTGAACAGTAAAGTAAGAAATAAGAATGCAAAAAAAGCACAAGTTGCAGATAACTGCAGACATGTTTTTCTGCGTTACAGGGAACTCATTTCTCAATGCAAAAAGTAATGAACTTATGGATGAAAAGCCAAACACCAATGAGAAAATTATAAACTGATAAGGAACCAATAGGAATGCAAACAAAGGAAAAGAGCTCTCTCTGAGGCACTGTAAAGCCGAAAGAAAGAATTCAATTGGACTAAGATTAAGCCAAAGCTTAAACATAGGCGGATTTAGAACTGAGTTCCTGGGGGGGGGGGGGGGGCAGCATTTTTTTTTTTTTTTTTTTTTTTTTTAACATTATCAGTTGTATTGATTACAACTGGCTGGATTTAGACTTAGTGTGCCCCTAAGCTATTTCAGGGTTTGGGTCTCTTTAGTAGTCTGGTCAACTTTTTCTATCGGTGGCAAAAAAAGGCCATTTTTTAAAGCCCCCCCTCTCCATCCATTATACATAAGGTCTAAGGTGTAAAATGAAGTCCCTTTTAAGTAGGGGATAGAATATCTCCAATTTTGGGGGGTCCGGGGGTTTCTTCCCCGGAGGAATTTTTGTAAAATAGATACAAAATTCTGCATTTTGAAGCCTTAGAAGGGGTAATTGGAACTGCTAAAATCTCGGAGACAAATAGCAAAACACTCTTTGGCAAATTACGATAATACACAGTAAAAATTGTTTTCGGGTTGACAAATCAATTACAGCAGTTCTCAGAGAGAAAAAGGGAGAAAGAATAGAAGATTATGCATTGTTATTTGCTTACTTTGGCTGTCGGTTCAATTCAATCCGTTTTTGTTCACGCCTCCAACCCACCGACAAATACAACAATGAATTAAATCCAAAATGATGAATAGTAAAAAAATGCTTTAAAAGAAATTGTGTATAGATTTAGAAAATTGGCCCATTTGGACAATTCATAATTTATACACTTGATAAGAAATAAAGTTGAAACACACTTTGCTTAGAAATTTCAAAAACTCATCTAATCGGTTTCAAGGACTCGAGAACAGTTAAAATTATTTAAGGCACTTAAATTGGCCTTTCCAGTCTCTGAAATTTAGTACTTGATTGTACTGTTTTACAGTATTGTTCTAACTTTGTAAGAAACAACTATTTTAAGCTTGGGGCCTCGGTGGCCGAGCGGTATTGCTCAGCAACTGCTTGCATGCAGAGAGGCACGGGTTCGATTCCCGCCCACTGCCCTGGCTGTTCTTCTGATTTCCCTGTATTGTAATAAATCTGAATTGTTCAGATAAAATCTGCTATCTGTCTTATGTGTCTGAGCAAAAGTCGGACCTCCACCTAAAATGGGGCTCAGTCAAACGGAAGCCGATCATATTAGCCTCAAAAGCAGATTAGCGCCTTCGTTATTCATTACCTTGGGTGTTCTAAGGGGCATCAGCGACAACAACAACATTTTAAGTTTAAAAGAAAAAAAAACTATTGATTTCTCACTACAACAACTTTTTATTTTCAATTACAAGTAGTGCAAAAAATCAAAAAAAGAAGAAAAAAAAATAGAGGTAGTTTTTTTTTTTGTTTCCTTCTGGGCTACACAGATTAACAATGTGCAGAAGAAGTAAAATAAACGCAAGTAATACAAAATGATTTCCAAAATTACTGCATTTGGGATTAAATAAACAGCAATATATGAAACATGTGAGTCACAAAAATTTATCTCAAGTAATATGCTACAGAAACGTGAGAACCATGATTTTTATATTTTTGATGCAGGATGTGGCAAGGAGCTAAATTTGACACATTTCGGCATTTCTCCCCCTACCCCCCATCATTTGTTATAAATTTTTAAATTTAAGGCTTGTATCCACACTTTTCCAAATTTTCAAGGTTTTCAAGCACTTTAAAATGGAATTTATTTTTTCAAGTACTTTTCTTCTTTTCTTCAAAGAACAAACCATGAGATTTTCCGGAGTTGGGGGGGGGGGGCCTTAACAAAGCTTGTTTAGTTTATAGGTAAATCCGTTTTTTTTTTAAATCTTTGTTTTAGTTTCCAATTTGTTGAAACAGTCATTGATTATTTTAAGCATAGCAGCTGATTACTCATATTTTCACTCATATACTTGCTCGAATGGTTTTTAATTCAAAGTAGTCGTTTTCAACACATTTCATCAACCCGGTGACAGCTTTACTCTTTGTAATACAGTGTACGGTGCTCCCCTTCCTCCCCCCCCCCCATCAGAAAAGGACAGTCGCTTTTCTCTTCATTTTCACTTATGAACTTTTCAAAAAAAGAAAAAAAAACCATGATTTTTTCTTATCACATTTTTGAAGGTGTGTTGTTACCATGTATAAAGTCTTCCCAAGACTGGGGGGCATTGACCCCCCTCGCCCCCCCATAAATCCGCCTATGAGCTTAAACAAAAAGAAAATGTCAATAACCGTGAACCGCAGGAAAAGGAAAAGCTGAATGGAAGAAAAAAACAACAAGAAATGAAATAAACAGAAACAAGAATTTTCGGAAAAGGAAAAAATAAAGATAAATAGAAGAAAAAGGGGGAAATTTCAACCATGACAAAAAAGTTATAAATAAACAAGGCAAGATAGATAATATCTTGCTTTGTTTATTTTTAACTTTTTTGTCATGGCTGACATTCCCCCCCCCCTTCTTCTATTTATCTTTTTTTTCCTTTTCTGAAAATTTTTGATTTTTTAAATTTCATTTCCTGGTGTTTTTTCTTCCAATCAGCTTTACCCCCCCCCCTTCCCGTGAGGGGAAGGGATTTGAAATAATAAATTAATTAATAAGTAAAAAAGCCGGAGTCGGAGTTGTAGTCTGACGCTTCAAAATCCAGGAGTCGGAGTCAGCCATTTTTCTTCTGACTCCGCAGCCATGATTTGCATTTGAAAAAATTCACTTCTAGCATTATTTTCAAAAATATTAAGGTTAGCTACTGGGAATAGAGTTTAAAGGTTTGAAAAAAAAGGCAAAAAATGACAATTGTCAAAAAAATTTATGGAAATACAAATGGGCAATTCCATGGTGTCGGACGTAAAAAATGAAGAAAAATTTCTCAGTTTTAATTCCATTTACTTAATATAAACTGTTCTAAAATGATTAAAATTATTTACAAAATATTTACTACATCCCACTGAATAAAAAATCATGTTAGTTTTCAAAACCGATCCCTAAAGTATAAATTAAAAAAATTTAAAGAGTTGGTGTCGTACATAAACACACAAATAGTAAAATTGATGGTTCACTTAAAAATTATTAAAAGTCTGTGAATTTGCTTACATTTTAATTTTAAAAACAGCTTAATTCTAAAGTATACTTATGATTGAAGCATATTTCACAGTTTTCAAATGATATTATAAAGAATAAAATTATTTAAAAAATTTTTTAGCTTGGTGTCGGACGTAAATTTTCAGTGTTGGACGTAAATTGTTCATATTGGAAGTAAACTATTGCTCTTAAATGTGAATAAATAACAATGAATACAGTTATAAATATGTAAATTATATTTTACATATACTGAAACAAAATTAACCAAGTAAATTCAAAAGTAGGGTTGATTGGGGGAAGTGGGGCACTGGGGTAAGTGGGCCACCCCCTAAAACTGAAATATGCATATGGCTTTTACACTTTTTTACATTGATCATGTCATGGTTCATCACAGTGATTAGTTTTGCATATATTAGGGTTATGTGGAATTTTTTTTCTAGGTCAGAAAACTTAGTCAAAAAAAAAAAAAAAAAAAAAAAAAATCTGAAAAATATTTTTTGGCAAGTTTAAGCAGCATTTTTCAAAGTGTTTCCTGGGTAGCATATATTTTTTTATGATCATTAAACATTCATGTACAGTTTAACTTAGAGTGCATACTGCAATCAGAATTTTTGAATAAAATATTATTCAAAACTGTTTTAGAGGAGGGGCCCCACTTACCCCATAAAATTTCGCTGTAAGAGGTCCTCGTACTATGGGGTAAGTGGTTCCCCCTCATAACAGTGAAGATTTGAAAATCAAAAGCAACTCTAATGAAATATTTGTATTAGTGAAGTACAAGACAACTATGATGTCTTATTAGGAATTGATAGTTCAGCTACAAAAGCTGGTGATTAGTCATTTGTGAAACTTACCTGATAGAAAATCATCAAGATTTATATGGGTTGAATGTTGATAATGGTTCTTCATTAGCCAAAATTTACATAGACGCAGTCATTTAGTGTTTCCAATTTCTTTTCCACTCATAGTTATGGCAAATTTGCCAAAATTGATCTTAATCAATTGTATTAAGTTCATTCAACAGACCTTTTCTCAAAAGGGGTCCTACTAACCCCTAGCAACCCTAAATGTATATACAGTAAAATCATTGAGTTGTTTTTTATGCATGTTTCACTTTAACTTTGAAATTAAAGGCAAAAAAAGGAGAAACACAGTTGAAAGCATATGTTGTTTCAAGGAATGTAACAGTGTCGAACGTAAACGGCGTCGGACATAAAAAAAATTTACGGACGAAAAAAATGTTTACGTCCGACACGTAGATTTTAGTAAAAAATATTCACTTGTTACAAAATGAAAATAGGTTACATCAATGAGATTGAAAATCTTACTTTGTACCCAAAAGTACATGTATGTAGCTTTAAACTTATTGGCTCAGCAATAATTAGCTGCACATTTTGGTGCCGGACGTAAAACACTTAATGTACCCGAGAGGAATTTTTTTAAAAATCAAAATGAATTATATTTTGGCACATTTTTGCAACATCACCAGCAACACATTGTATCTTTAAATGGTTATTCATCTCAATTCATAATATTAGTTTGTATTTTTTGTTAAAACAGAGTTTCTTTGAGAGTCACCAAATATGGTTTGAAAATACTCAAGATGTTGACCTTAGTTTAAACTCCTCTAACTTATTAATAGCTGAAGTGATCAATTTTCAGACAGACATTTCAAAATATACAACTCTTTACCTTTAAAATGACACCTTATTTGTTTAGAAATTTTAATTTTGAAAATTTGATCATCTGGTTGACCTTATCATGGAATTGCCCAAATGTTTAAAATTCTTGTTCTGAAACCATTCAAATGCTTACTCTTAACACTCTTTTCACATATCATTATGATTAACTACATTCCTGTAGTTTTTAGTGCGCAAATAAACCGTTACATTTTCATGAAATTAACCAAAAATCGATTTATTTACCATTTTTTGTACATGGCAATAATTTTCCTTTTGTGGTTGTGTTCCACCTCCCCCTATCTCATCTGTGAATAGCTTTATGTTACCTCCATGTGAGTATGTATGATGTCCTGGAAAGGTAAAAAGCAGTATTTGCAAAGTAATTTTCATTTTTTGCATTTTTGTGATCACATTACTTTAATTATATTGTAAAAACTTGCTTGTTTAGTTTCCGCTGAAAATGAAGCATCAAAAGATTGTGCAATCCCAAAATTTCACTAGTTTTGTATGAAATCGAAAATGTATTTCTTCAAATATCTCAAAACCTCATTTTTATTAATATTGCCATTTACCTGCTCACAACAGTATGTATGTTGAAAAGCGATAGCTTTGTGCAAGGTAAATTGGATAAAAATGAAACAACGTTTAAAAGCACAAAAAAGATAAAAAGTTTATAAAAACGCAGACATGTTTCGGAGGCAGTAGCCTCCTTCCTCAGTGCGCTGATAGCTGATTGGTCAATGTTTTTCCGGTTACGCAATTTAAACTTTCCCTTGACCTTGATTCATCCATTTGTACATTTCGCACTGAGGAAGGAGGCTATTGCCTCCGAAACATGTCTGCGTTTTTATAAACTTTTTATCTTTTTTGTGCTTTTAAACGTTGTTTCATTTTTATCAAGGTATGTATGTGTGTATTTACTTGTTCAAAAAGGAGCACTAAAGCTCCAAAAACTGCAATCTTGCACTGCCAACAGGATGGATGCCAGCCTGAAGGAGCTGACGTCCCTGGTGTGCCAGGTGAAGCCCCAGGCCAGGCGTGCCGGCACGCGTTTCGAGTTTGCCGTCGTTTACCTGGACCCTAGAGTGCCACTGTACAGAATGAGGGACATCGGTGGTACAGTGGCAGGGCAGAGAGGGGGCCCAGATGACGCCAAGACCCTAGCCTCGGTACGCTTCAAGATTGGGGACTTCCTGGATGTGTCAATCACGCCCCCTGAGGCAGGGATGCTAGGGCGTAGGGCCCCTAGACTCAACCATTGACACCACCATCATGACCTGTACATATGGATCTTCATACATGTTTAATGTTTTCATTCATCAAAGAGAATAAACAAGTTTCTATATCACGAAATCTTGCTTTTTGTTTCGCATGTTGTTTGCTTTGTCATTTACTATGTTTAGTTGTCTGGCTCTGAGCTGTGATTTCGGGAAACTACTCCGACCCCCACACGTCTTCTGCACTAAAGTGTCCCCTTTTTGAGATTTAAAAACGTGTATCTTGTGTAGTGATGTGGATCGGGTAAATACCCAGTGGGTAGGTAAATATTTTTTGGGTATTTACCCGGGCATTTACCCAAGACCTGGGTAAATACCCAAAAACTGGGTATTTTACAAAAAAAATGCAAAAAGTGAATGGGAAATTTTTTTTCAAAATCTAAATATGAAATAATTGGTAAAACTGATACATACATGTGTATTACACAGCTTATAATATTTTTAATTGAAAGACTTGATGAAATTATGAAAGAAACATATCGTGAACCAAAGAATCTTTCTTTTCAATGTCATAATTGGAGAAGTATAAGCAATTCAATGATGAACTTGGAAGAATAAACAGAGAGGTTATTAAGACTATGATGTTATATATTTATTTTATTGCTGTTTAAGTGATAACTTAAACAGCAATATAGAAACAGAAGAAACAGTTTTAACATTAATAAGAAAAAAAAATATTGTTTTCTGTTGCCTTGCTCATTTGCATTTGCTCCCTGGTACTTCATGAAGAAAATTTATTCAAACTATTTTTAATGCACCCAATTAGTGATGTAGGGTGGGAAGATAAATATTTTTTTTTCGGTATTTATCCGAAGGCAGGGTAAATCCTCTAGAAATTGCGCATAATGCAAAAAAAAAAAATAGGTGGTATCAAAAGGTGATGATTTTTTTTTTACATAAACCAAAAAAGGAATGATTAAAAATATAAAACTTTATGTATTATAATTTTTTTATTGAAGGCTTAATGAAAAAATGATATGCAGAATATGCGTGAACACTTGAACTAGGTTTGGAGGAAATTTCTGTAAAAGATATAGGTAAATAAATAGCAATAATAAATTGAGCGACGTTTTGATCTCATGCAGTGACATACATATTACTAGGTTATAAAAAATTAAGACCTTAAAAAAATTGATGTTTTTTTTTTTTTTGTAACCAGTTAAGCTTTTTATTTTTTGTAGAATGGCTTTTTATATCTGAAATTTGGCTATCAACATTGATTAGGCATATCCAACACATTTAATGTGAATATCATATTTGATTGCTAAGTTGTTTCACACAATAATTCTTTAAATATGTGATCAAAATACAATTTTGGGCAAAAATTTATTGTTTTGTATATGGTTGGTTATATATATACATAGTGGAATACATACAGAAAAGTATTTTAGTTGAATATAAATTTTTGAAATAAATACCCGGGTAAATACCCATTTTGGGTATTTACCCGGGTATATACCCGGGGTATTTACCCCTAAAAATAAATACCCAGGTATTTTACATCACTAATCTTGTGGTACTCAGTGCGAGAAATAAACAGGTTTTTGCGACCACAAGTTGCATTTTGGTGCAGGGGCGGCTCTAGAGTGGACCCAAAACCTGAGTGTGGGAACTTTTTTAAGAAAAAAAAAATAAAGTAACTATTATAAAAAAAGTAACAAAATTCAACTCGTGTGCTTTGCTTTAAAAGAAATTCAGACTTTATATTTGGGAGAGAAATTATATTCCTTACTTTGAAACAGAACTGTTTTATTTCTAAAATTTTGCTCCATCCTTTACATAATTTCTTGATTTCAACTTTAGACACTTGGACGATATAAAAATGCTGCTGTCTTGTGATTACACCTATTGTTCACAAAACCAAAGAGAGCCTGAGTTTGCGTTTTTGTGGCTATAATTTCGAAACTTTTCTTAAGGAGAGCCTCCGATTCCCCTTTTAGGACTTCTGTTTGGAATATTTTCATGGTGGAGAGTAACTTACCCAGCCTTTATCCCTTAACTTGCATAAAAGCAGCTTAGAATGGCCTCTTTGGGTCTTCAATTACAAATGATTTCCGGTAGAAGCTCCCTTGATCGTGCTAACAGCTCAACTCCCCTCATCGTGCTAACAGCTTTGAAAGGAGGTTTTTGGTGGGAACGCCATATTGATCTCAGTAGACAATGATCTGAAGAATCTGTCATCCCTTACTCTAACGTGTCCAAAAATAGCTTAAAATTGTGATTTTAGAAATTCAAAAGCAAAAAATATCCAGGAAAGGGAAAAATTCCCTGCTCCCCCTGTCAGAAAATATTGCTTGAAGGTGCATTTTCAGGCTCCCCAGCAGAAGAGCATCCCCTCCCTCTCCTTATTTCTTAACATATAACGGCAGAATATTTCAGTTTTAAAACTTCACTTTCAAAAAAAATGCGGGGCCGGCACCCAAACCACGACTTTTCTTCTAACGTCATCAAAATTAACCTAAAATGGGTTTTTTGGACTCTTAACTTCGAAAAATTACTTGGAAGTTTTTGTTTTGTAACATTTTTGAAAACCCCCCCCCCCCCCCCTAAGGTCACCAAAGATAACCTAAAATTGAGTTTTAAAACTCCAGTTTCAAAACATTTCTGAATTAGAGCTGTCTGACTTCACTTTTTTCATCTTCTAAAGACACGAAAGGTAGCCAACAGTCGTGTTTTCCTGTCGTTAATGTTGTTAAAAAATCTCCTGAAAGAGTCTCTGAACTTCCCCAATTCCTTTAAAATAGCTTAAAGTTTTCCTTTTCGAAATTTTTTCGGGAGAACCAGCGAACCTTTCTTTCCCAAAGACAGTTTAAAATTAACTTCAGTTTCGAATTCAAAAAGAAAAAGAAAAAGCATTGAGAAGTAAGCTGTATAACCCCCTTTTTTTTCCATCCATCGTTAGCAAACTTAGCCCAAAATAATGTTTCTAAATTATCAGAGTTGAAGAGAGATGTTGGCATCTTTAAAAACAATAAAACTGACTTTATTAAAAAAAAAAAAAAAAAGAGGAAGGAACCCCCAACCTCCTTTTCAAAACTGTCAAAAGAGCCAAAAATTGCGATCCCCCCCCCCCCATCAATTTAGAACAAAAGTTCTGGGACTCCCGACACTCTTTTCCTTGCCACCAAAAATCTAAAACTGATGCGTTTAAAACTTGCATTTCGGAAAATTTTTGACACAAATCTAGCTTCCTCCTCCACCCACCTCCGCCCTTCCAGTAACGTAACCGAGGCAGCCTAAAATTAAGTTTTTTAACTTTTGATATATTTTCTTCAAAGCATTAAATTACACACAAAGAATTTTTCGGTACTAACTTTACCTAAGTTTTATAAATTCACCCTATTTTTGTTGTTATTTTTAAATTCAAACTTGGCATACAAACTTGAAAATGGATAGAGTCGGTGGGTTTTTACGGAAAAATCAATGAGCCAGTAATGTTATAAGGGGTGACTTTTAGGACAAAAATCCCAGCAAGTTTGTTGAAAATTTTCGAATGACCCTTCCTAAAATGATCGGTTAGATTCGCCACTGTTTTCACGCCCAGATTCCCAAACCTTTACGCTACATTTCAGGGCCGACAAGATGCCATGTCAGCCTAGTGAGAAACTATTGGCCCAGTCCTTGTGGAGGCACTGCTCAGAATCGTAGTGGTATGAATTTGATAATTTTTATGGGAGGAGGGTGACCAAACTGACAAGAAGCCGCCATGTTTCTCGGCGGCCTGCTAAATTTGACATCTTGATTTCATCACACTTTTTCTTCTCAACTCATTGCAATCATAACCCCAGTCAACATGAAGGAACAAGAAGAAACTTCCTTTTATTCTGACTTTTTTTTAAAAAGTTTTTAAAAGTTCATTTTGATGCTGGAAAAACTTCATTCATTCTGGGATACATCATGACGCCTAGATTTAAATTCTTATTCCTAACAAGTGATACATATTACATATGAGGCCAGTGAGAAGCAAAGGTATGTAGGTGGACATTTTCAAGTTTTGAATAAAAGGCGTTTAAAGATAACGTCCTAGGTAGGCTTTCATTGAAATTTTTTTTCTAAATCATGCTGTGGCGTAGCTAGGCTTTCTGCCACCCGGAGCAGTTTCTCAATTTGCCGCCCTTTCGACAGGAAATACGAGTAGTTAATACATTAAAGAGTCAAAAGTGTTTTACTAAGATTTTAATGAGGAAGAAAATAAAAATTATTTTTTCCCTTCTTTTTTTTATTTCTTTAAATTTATTTATTAATTAATTTATTTATTTTTTTGCAAAAGAAAAAAAAAAGGAATTCAGAGCCCCACCCAAAAATTCCAAAAGTGAAGCCAAAATTCTGAATTTTAAGCAATTTTTGGTAACACTTATAGAAAAAAGGTTTTGAGCTGCCTCCAGATTTTTTTTTTCTTTTTTAAATTAAAATCTGTTTTTTGCGTTCTTTTGTGATGTTACGGGGTTGGGACTTCTCAAGGAAATTTGCTGAAACTGAAATCTTAAAAAAGCAACTTTAGGCTATCTTTGCATACGTGATGATATTAGAGAATGTCTGGAAAGCTTTTCAACTAAACTGAAAAACACGTAAATGTAGGCTGTATCTAGTGGTGTGAGGGCCTCACTAACTCTAACAAGGGCTGGATTTTAGTCTCGAATTATTTTCAAACTTGAAATCAATTTTAGTTTATCTTTGATGACGTTAAAGAGAATAAGGAACGTTCGGGAGCTCTCTAGAAATTTTTCGTTGCGGAATTTTCAAAAACGCAATTGTAGGCTATCTTCGACGGCATAAGTTTCCAACTACAATGTCCAAAAATGTTGGGAAGTCAGATGGTTTTCCCGTCCCCGTAGGAAAGGTTTTGAAAATGACGTCTTGAAAACGCGACTTTATCCATTGTTCGATGGACAACGTCATGAGAGAGAGAGTTCGGATGGGGGTTTCCCACTCGAAATCTTTTTCGAAACTGTTGCTCATTTTAAGCTCTTCATCACTGAAATAAGAAGGCTTTGCGATCTTTCCTCAGAAATTTCTAATTTGGAGCCAACTGAAATGACGTTAAGTGATTTCGTGTACATGGGGGGGGGGGGTCCCTAACTTAGAATTTTTCTAAAATTTAAGTTTAAAAAACCCAACTTCAAGCTATTTTTGGAGACATTGTATACGATGGGGATTTCAAAGTTGATATCCTTAATACACATATTTGACTATCTTTAATTACGTTACAGGAAGGGTCAGGGCTTGATCGCCCTCATGAATTTGTTGGTATTGAAATTTTGAAAACTAAATCTTAGACTAAAAGATGAGAGGCAAAAGGATGGGGTGAGCGTTATCCCTTGGAAATGCTACGAGGCTCAATGCCTTAAACTGCACTTTTAGGCTGTTTGGTGACGTTAAAGGATAGGGAGGTTCGGTTGCTCTTCCCAAAAAATGTGACACCGCCCTCAGTCTGCAGCTTCAGACGAAGGAAGAGAAAAACAAGCAATATAGTGCTGAGATGTCCACCTACCAGGACTACTAGTTCTATCTTTTGCCCGAAGACAGAGGAGAGGTTCACCTACCATTTGTACTGGCAGTCTCCAAATTTTTAATTTTACCATTTACATCCCTTTACTTCTCACTGCCTCATATGAGAATTTCACGTTTTTTGAAGTTATCGAGATCCTCAGCATCGCCAAAAGCCTTCAGTATCATAAGTCTCCTGTGAGGAACTTGCAAATGTCATTCATGTTCCCAAAATTGTATTCTGTGAAATTCACTTTAATCTGTAAAAGAATGTGGTGTATCTCTCCATTGGCAACAGCAAAATATTGTCGAGGACGATATCAGCTATGCTTTTTTTCACCAACCAGGGTTGTAATTAGTGGGAACGCAATGGCACCCCAGGCCCCGAAATATTTGAGTTTTTTTATTCTAAAAATAATGCAAATGTAATGTAAATTAATTTCAAACCGCTTTTTCTTTTGGTGAGTCCTCCTTAACCCCAAGGTGTGTTCCGCCAAATATTTTTTCAAACTACAGCGCTGTCACCTGCAGTGACGTCTCGTGAAGTTAACCAGGATCGCTCACTGTCCCCAAAACACCTTATTTGATCTATTTTATCTCGTGATTGAGCAAGTGTAGGCACTACTACTGTATTATATTTTTAAAAATGATTTAAAATAATGCTTAATGTTTCTTCTTGTAAGATACTAAAAGCTCTTCTCCTGCTCGTTTTGCTCGCCAACTCCGTTCACCATCTGCAGTGACTCGTTACCGCTTGCGGCGGACAACAATTGATGATTTTAATGCTTTTACCGCTGGATGTCCGGCCCTTTGAAGTTTAGAGGGGTGAGACAGGGTGGAATGGCTTTCCCAGAAAGTCCTGTATCCCAACGGTACCGTATTGATTTGGTAGGCATTGACAGTCTGGAGGAGAGAGGTTTACCGCACACAGACAAACGCGCATAGGTTTCAAGGGCTTTGTGCATTGTGCAATGTGTGTGCCTCAAACATTGCACATTGTGTTGATTTTGCATATACACATCACAGTGGTTGGTTTTGCATATATTTGGGCTGCATGAAACGTTTTTCTAGGCGATGGAACGGATGTCAAAAAGAATCCGAAAAAATATTTTTTTAGGGAGTTCAAGCTACATCTTTCAAAAAAGTGTTCCTTGTTTTTATGTTTATTAAACTTTCTAAAGTGCTTTCTGCAATAGGAATTTTTACACGAAGTATTATTTATAAGTGTCTAAGATGAGGGGTCCCACATACCCCGTAAAATTTCCCTATAAGGGGTAGATGAGTCCCCTCATTATGGGGCAAGTGGGTCACCCGATAAAAGTGAAGATTTTAAAATTAAAAGCAATTCTGGATGAAAATAATGAAATGCAAGATAAAGCCTAGAAAGGGTTGGTAGTTTAGCTACAAAGACTGCAAAAGCTGGTGACTATGTGTTTGAAACTTGTATCAAAGAAAACTGAAGTCTAAGTTAGGAAGTTGATGATGCAAATGAAAAAAATATACTGCTAAATTGGCAAGAAAGAATAGAAATAGCGACACGTTTTATTAACCTGATGCAGATGATGTTGAAATTATTACCGAGAATGAGGTGATAATGATTCTTCCTTAATCAACTACAAATACACGCTGCCATTTGGTGTTTCCAATTTCTTTTTCAACTTCTAATTTTGGCTAATTTACGAAAATTGATCTTTATAACTGTAATACGTTCATTCATCACTGCGTTATATGCAAAAGTAAAATATATGCCTATAGGCTTTCAATAAATTTCAGATTTAATTGTTTTGTTTTATGGTTTTAATTTTCCTTCACGCAGAATTAAATGTCCATAGATATCTCAGAAATGGATGCGTTTACAAAAAAAAAAAAAAAAATATTTCATACTAAAAATTTGCGGATTTTATCAAGTAAGATCTCAGACAGATATCTCAAAAATGAATGCATTTACAAAAAAATATTTCATGCTAAATACTTACGTATTTTATCAAGTAAGACCTCTTTACCCCCTTTTTTGATATGCTTGCTTTAAATATAAATAAAAGGTAAGTAGGACATCCATCTGATTAAAAAAAAAATGATAATAATAATAGTTAAGAATATATAAAACATTATTTTAGAAAGTAATGATGAACTTTTATTCATTAATGGTTTTTAAAATAAAATAAGTCATTGTTTTGTTTCATAACTTTTGTATAAGACTTCAAAAACGAACTGTTCTAAAAAGCTATCTCACTTACCCCAACCAACCCTAATCAAAAGTGGCGCACACACATTGCGTGTGCGCCACTGCGTGAAGTTAAATAAAATGCACATGCACAAATATATTATCATGTAATGTAATGTGTTAATAGATACAAAACTGTCGTAAGGGGTCCACATCCGATTTTTTTTTTTTTTTTTTTGTTAAAAGCTAATGAATAAGCCGGAAAATTAGCTGAATAATGAAATTAAAAGTAGTGTTAATCAATTGCTTGAAAAAATTCAGTGAGCTCTCTTTTTTTTTTTTTTTTTTTTTTTTTTTTGCACAAATAATTTCTTCGGCAATTGCTAGTTAAAATTTTGAAGAACATTTTCAGCCCCATTTTTAAGGTGTTTTTAAAATCTTCCAAGGGCAACGTAGTAAAACAGACTTTGAAATTTAAAGAATTATTACTTTTTTCTTTGTTTATTTATTTATTTAGTTTCAAGGTTTTGTCAGGAAAAAGAGGACCTATTGATTCAAATATTAAAAGTAAGAAGAGCATATTTTTATGCAAGATGAAAATTTTGAACATGGTCTTTCGGTTCAGTTTCGTGTGATTGAATGACTTGTTAATGTAATGACTTCTAAAGATTTTTCTTTTGATGTTGTAAATGTTAAAAACCATTATTTTTTTCTGAATAAATCTTTTATTCGTGCAATTTTTTTACGTAATTTTATTTTTCCCAAATCCTTTTGATGAAATGTTTTTTGCATTTCCAATTTTTGTACCCAAAAATTTTACTTTTCAAGTTCAAATCACTTTCCACGATTCAGTTTGACCAATCCTGCCAGGTTGCACTGAAAGTCAGTCATAAAAGTTACAAAATGGTTCAATTTAGCAACCATAGGACGTTCTAAAATCAGAAGATTTTCTTTAGCTCATTCTTAATGCCTGGAAATATTCAAAAATTCAAAAAAAAAAAAAAGATTTGTTAAATACGAAATTGTTACTCCCTTTAGGAATTTTTATAGGTCAAGAAAAAATCCTTTTGGAGGGAAAAATCCATGTTTTTTTTAACTATCAGAAAAAAATGACCATAAAAATTTCAGCAAGATCAAAAATTGCTGTAATTGATAGCTCCATTTCCGCCCGACTGTCATGATATCTGCCTTTTCATTGCTACTTTCTAATATACTTATTACCACTTCTTAAAGTTTTTCTTTTTCCGTTAAATGGCAAGAACCAGTTCATTTTTGGAACAATATGCTATGTTCTCTACGAGACGAATCGCAGAACAGGAGGTAGGAGGCCATGCCTCAGGTACTCCCTGGGCACCCCAGAGAGAACGGGAAATGTCTTCCTCATTGCTGAGATTCCTAGAAGGGTGATTCATTTTTGATGAAAATTCATTGTTGGTGATATATATTTAAGAGAAGGGGGAAAAAAAAAACTTCCCAGAAACTGTCACGGAACCGAAGGAAATTCGACTTTTCATGCATCATTTCAAACCTACTAACTACGAACTCCATTTGTCTTTCTCTACTGCCCTTGAGACTCCCCAGTTGCCTTTGGGAACGTCCTCTATCGAAAATGACTCACTACCTGAAACACAAAATTGTAGGTTTGTGGGATCATTCGTCAAAACGGTAATCAACCATTGCGACTGATTAATCTGTGCTTTAGAAGAATCTAGAAACGATTTTACTAACAAAACGTTTTATTAGTCATGAATTTAAAGCAGAGATTGTGATTCACTGGTTCATCAATTAATGTACTAGTGCAATGCGAAATAGAGTGAGGCTGAGGTTGAGTTAGAGCTAGGAAAAGGTTGCAATGACGTAAAAATTCATCCTGCACTTTTATATAAATGACCATTGCATCTGCAGGATTCAGGGCCGGATTTGGAAATGTGGAGGCCCCGGGTCAACGAAGGAGTGGAGGCCCCTAATCAGGGTTCGAAAAGATCATCATATTTTCGAAAATATCCGATGTTTTGATATATATCCGAATATTTTGATACATACGTAAATATCCGATATTTTCGACCCGTGAAAGTTAGGATATTTTGTAAAATTTTTATTGTAGTTTGTTCATCCCTTTGTTGTGGAGGCTCCGGAGCAGTAGCCCCGCCTGCCCTCCCCTAAATCCGGCCCTGGCAGAATTTGTAAAGGAATACAAGAAATTTAACATAGGGATATTCGTAGAGGAAAAATACAAAAACTAATTAATCGTGTGCCCCAAGTACAACCTAGAATACTCGGATAATGTCATCTTCAAGTTTCAGGGAATGTTTAGCTAAAAACACACTCCTAAACCTGAAAAAAAGTGCACTTAGACCCTAGAAAACGACATTTTTCGGATGTCGGGCAAAGTGAAATGGTGAAATATTTACACCGCTTTTAGCACCACTTACCTAATACTATTTAAACTATGTAGGAAGTACTCTGATGCAGCTATATCGTATTAACATTCAAGGTATCTAATGATTTTGCCATTGAAGATTTATCTGTTTTTCTCATTTGCTGAGTACTATGGTCAAATAATGTAGTTGGCAGAGTAGATAACGCGTAATAAAAAATTCATTAGCATTTTGAGTGTTATTGTCCAAGGAGATAGATACATGCAAGCATCCTCTGTGTTAAAAGAGGTGAATTTCCGTAGTGAGTCTCACCAGCAATTATAATCCTTTTTCAGTACTCGCGTTTGTCATTGCAGCTGCTTGGTCTAATTTCGTTGTTAATAAAGCCTTTGCCGGTGAGCTTATCTTGGACATTTCTTCCAATGACTTTATTGCAGTAACTTTGTTTTTGCTATCCATCATTTCATTAAAAATGTTCCATAAACCATTTGAAGTAATAACAAATGGATTATGATCTATGAAGAATTGCATTAGCTCTTGAGGTTTATGTAAGCATAATTGTTTCACCATTTTCTACCTGTTTTCTCTTAAAAAACACTTCGCTTCAAAAAGCTGATTAATATCCTTTTTCAGTGTTGAATTTATTTTTATTTGACACCACCCATAATTTTTTTTTTAACTTTTGGAAATATTTCCTGATTTTTCAGGATGGCGGCCGAAAAAAAAAACTTTTTCACGGTAACACTGGTGCATATTTTTACTCTGTTCACTTCACTTTAAATATCTCATGCTATATTCCTTTTCACCTTGAAATTTCCTTTCATTTGATATTACATATGATTTTTTTTATTTAATAATTTTTTTCACGACTTTTCAAGATGGCGGCTAAAAAACACCATTTTTCGCTATAGTACGTGAGAATATTTTTAGTAGGTTCACTTCTCTTTTAATATCTCATATTTTGTTCCTTTTTAGCTGGAAATTTTCTATCATTTATCCCAAGAAATGATTTTTTTAATTAATTTTTTTAAATTATGTTTCAAAATGGCGACCAAAAAAAATATTTGTCCCAACAGTGCGGAAGAGCGGAAGTATATTTTTAAAATGCTCATTAGGGGCATGTTACCTACCATTTCCCGCAAGAATAATTTCTGTTGCAAATTGTTTGACCCCTAACGTTATTTCTACTGGACGATCTAGGAAGGTACAAAGTAAGTAACGTCAGTAAAGAACCTTCCCGTATTATTTAATTTACATTCCCAGATATAATTGCAAATAAACATGTATGCTTATAAAGTAGCATTATTATATATATTAATATTTCTGGGGATGCACCAGCTCCACTTCTTGAGACAGTGAAAATAATGGGGGCGGTGCATCTCCAGAAAGATACATTGACTAGAAAATCGACCGTCAAGGTATGACGGATGAAAATTGCTTCTCCATTTGAATCCCCCCCCTCACACACACACAAATATTTTTTTCTTACTACAGCACTGAAAATAGTTTGACGTCAACAAGCTCGAATCTAAATCATATAATTACGAAGCAAATGATTTACTTTTCTCTATACTACACTTGTTAAAAAAAAAAAAAAAAAAAAAAAAAAAAACCTCAAATAAGGATGATATTTTCAATCGAAACTATTTATCGAATATGTTGACTGGTGTTCGATCTCCCCGTCTGTCTCTCGGCTCTCAATTCATCGTCGCTGAATTTCGTCTCGACCTCCGTCTGTATAATAAGGATGTCCTTACCCGGCAAAAAGAAGAGAGAGCAAAAAAAAAAAGAAATCCACTAGAGCCATGCTGAGAGGATACACAACGAGTGCAAAATGAATTCCCCGTCCTTTGAATGCAATTTATAAACTATTTGCTAGAAGTGGTGTTTTTCTTCTTTTGCTTTCAGTCCGACCATTAAACTAATTATTTATAGTTAGCTTCCTCTTTCTCACGTCAGGGTTAGTTTTCGTACTTTCCTCTCAGGTGTTTTTACATAAATAGTTGCTAATGAAAGGAGTTCGTGTTCGACTCCTTCCGGCTTCTGTCATGTATCTGTGGCAGATGAGGATAAAGCACATAGAGATAAATTTTAGCATTTCAAACATGACGATCCATTTTGCAGAAACCCGGTATAGAGTGATCCGTTATGAAAAAAAGAAAGAGGAAAAAAAAGTTTGTAAAATTTTCACTCTCATATTTGCCTCTCCTTACTTTCTTCAAACTTCGATATCGATAGAATATACCACAAGAATTCGTGAAATGTTCGATTTTTGATGGTTTAAATTTTTACCAATTTTGAAGTCAGTTTTATCTTGTAGTGGTTCTTTAAAATTATTTTTGGATTAAGATTAGTTAAAGATAAAAAATAATATTCATTTAGCCTTTCACATTACTTTTTTTTTTTTTTTTTTTGAAGGAATTGGGAGTATTTTTCTAGTATTTAAACATTTAGAAAGGTGACTGTGGGGCCTTTAATGGGTGTAGAAAGATGGCGCTGCTCCCATAAGGCTGTTTTACCGTTTTCGGAAATCCCATATCCCAGGCGCAGAATCTCTTGACCTGGGGGAGGGGAAGGGGGACTAGACTCCCCTAACGGATACCCAACTGGTAGAGCCCCCTTTGTGGGTCTCCAAAAAGAAAAAAAAATAAGAACACGATTAAAAAAAAAAAAAACTTTCCATTCCAATTATATACTTATGACCTGGAAAATCGCAACATCCAGGGTCCGACTATGGTTTTTGAAGACACTGAGCCACAAAATTTATTTGGTGCCCATCCCCTCCCTACGCTAAGTAATAAAATATTTTAATACTTGTTGTACATTAACGCTGCCATGCTAAATATGGCGTTTTATGTTACAATATAATATACATCAGAAAAAGTAGAAGAGACATAGTACACGATAATTAAACATAATGTAAGAAGTAGTCAAACTTTGCCACTGCAGTTAGCCGTAAATATCAACATGGCTCGATTAAGATATCAGGAGGCCTAAGGCCAAACAATTTTTTGAGGTACTCTGTATTCAAACTTAACAATTTTAACCTTGATATTTGCCATTTGAGAAGCCCTAAATATTGGGACTCTAGGCACGACCTAATCGGCCTATTCAGTAATCAGGCCCTGAAAATCAAAATGTCCTATTAAACAACTTTTCATAGAGTAAATATATACAGTAAAACCTGCTTACAACGATACTGTTGGGACCTAAAAAAATATTGTTATAGACAGGTTATCGTTATAGACAGTTTGATTATTTATGCTAAAACTTTGCTGGGACCAAGGAAAATATCGTTATTGACAGGTTTATTGTTATAGACAGTATCGTTATACAGGAGTTTCACTATGGAGTGGTTTTGGAAAAATTAAATTTTAATAGGATTTATTTTTTTCTGGATTTAAAATTTACATCTTGCTGTAGCGCGATATAAAATGAGTCCAATTTAAACTTTACCTACAAATTTTGTGCCCGCCAAATATTGGTGCCCTTGGCTTGTGCCTCACGTGTCCATGCCTTAATCTGGTCCTGGCAACACCATCAAGACATTTTGCAACCGAAAAGCATAGGAAATATAAAGCAAGGTAGAATATGATTAGAATAACAGAGCGATCATTTATTTGTAGCACTAACAAAATCAAGAATCACCAGGATAAAAAATTAGAGCAAATTTTTTCCAATGTGGTATAGGACGGAGGAGGAACTTTAAAGGATTATATAAAATTATTCCTCAACTATCAGAAACCTTTTATAGCATGGCAATATTTCTCAGGAAATTAATTTTTACAAATGCAAAACATTAGTAGGCACTCCAAAATGAAATTGAGTAATTGAAACACCATTAAATAATCATCATATTAGAAGCAAGAATTCTTATAACAGTAAACTCCCGATTATACGCGAGTCGATCATTCGGAACTTGTATTTGCGCAGTAAAAAGAAAATACCAATGGCTGTTTTTTTCCCTTCTTTTTTCGAAAAATTGTAAATTTAAACTCAGTTGTTATTTATTTATTTATTTATTGTGCTTCATCGTACATGCATCATTAACGGATACAAGGGAGGGGCGACGAGGACGATCGCCCCTCCCTTGAGGGACTCTTCAGCGGTAATTTTTCGAAAATGAAGTTCGAAAACGCAAATTTAGACGAGTTTTACTGATGAGGTTTGGAATTTTGACCCTGTCTCGTAACTTTTTCGAAATTAAGAGTTAGTTTTTATAAAAATCGGGCAGAAATGGGGTGTTTGGATATACACCATTTTTGATTTTGATCAAATTTTCATGGTGGATTGTTTTAGAGATTTTAGAAAATACTTATTTTTTCTTTTGTTTCAAAAAAATTTTTGGGGACCTGTAAAAATTCGTAAAATGGAGCCCGCCGTAGAAGTTTTTCCAAATCAGAGGTTTTTTTTAATTCGATTATTTCTGTGTATTGAGCATCAGCGAAAAAAAAATCTTCTGTTGACAATATGAAATTTAGTTCCTCAATTGAAATATTTCGTAAATTTTGTGGCTGACCTTTAGTGCACCCTGGGAGAGGTGGCTAAACTGTGCCGAAGAAAGTGAAAATGTGTCATGTTTGAGACCTCCTGGTTCCGTGCACTGAAGCTCCACCATGGTTTTTGTACGTAATTTGTGTAATTATATATTTAAATATTTCAATACCCTCATTAGTTGCATGATTCACTCTCTGCGCTGCCAAAAATTGGCGGTTTTTCTATCGAAAAATGCTAAACAGTGCAGTTTTCATGAGCTTTTATCTCAGTGCATAGAAGGTCAGTGTAGAACTGGATACCTGCATTTCAAACTAGAGTATTTATATTTTTACTAACAAGTGACCGAACTTTGGGCAAATTCTTTTCAAGAACACAATACGTATTTCAAAACAGTAAAATGAACAATTTAGTTTTTAGTTCAATCAACATATTCGGATTTAAACTTTCCCCCAGGGACTTCCAGGTACTATTTAGAAAACTAGTGTGATCAAAAACTTACCATAAAAGAGTTATAGACTTGCAAGTAGATTGATTATGCTTACTCGCATACTCTATAATACTATAACTGGAAGCTAAGTTAGATATAAAAAAAAAAAAAAACGGTTGTTATTGCGGTAAAAACGTAAGTTATTCACACTCTTTTGAAGGTGTTTTAGGTATATTTTCAAATATTTTAATAAAGATAACCTTTTTTCGTTTGACAATTACTTATTTTCTTCCCTTTTAGGCTGTACATTATAGTAACAAAAATTGTTTTCTTTGCACTAAACTACCATGATAGCAAACAATTACAAAGTCATATTTCATTACTTATGATAAAAGCAATATTATGACATTATAAAACAAGGGTACAAGTGCCCAACTGACTAGTGGGACGGTAAAACAATGCAAGACAAAGCATATAAATCGAGTACAACTAACTGGATGCGTCGTTAACTCGTATGCAATTTCCTCATCTTGAAGTGCATTTTATGAGCCTGCAGAACCATTACCCATATTTCTGTCACTTGTTTGAAAATACACATATTCTAATTTGAAATGCAGATATCCAGTTCTACACTGACCTTCAGTGCACTGACATAAAGGCTCGTGAAAACTGCACTTTTTATCATATTTCAATACAAAAACCGCCATTTTTTGGCAGCGCAGAGGGTGAGCCATGCAACTAATGAGGATATTGAATAGTTTATGTATATTATTACACAAATTACGTATAAAAACCATGGTAGAGCTTCAGTGCACGGAACCAGGAGGCCTCAAACATGTCACATTTTCACTTTTTTCGGCACAGTTTAGCCGCCTTGCCAGGTTCCACAAAAGATCAGTCACAAAATTTACGATATATTTCATTTGAGGCACTAAATATCATGTTGTAATCACAAAGATTACTTTTGCCGATGCTCAAAGCACAGAGATAATTGAATATTAAAAAATGTCGATTCGAGAAAAACCTTGAGTCGGGACCAACTTTCGGAATTTTTGTGGGTCACAAAAATTTTTTTTGGAAGAAAAGAAAAAAATATGTGTCTTCTAAAATCATTCGAAGAAACCACTGTAAAAGCTTTGGCGAAATCAAAAATGGCATGTATCTGACCTGCCTGACTCTTATAAAAACTGGCTCTTAAAGTCCAAAATATTTGTGATCAGCGTTTTCAACCAATATGCATGGTAAAAAGTAAATAATAAAAATCAATCGCCCCTCCCTTGAAAAATTATGGATCCGGCCTTGACAGACATTTGATCTTAATTGATGTTAAGTTCTGTTGGGCAAAACTACAAAGCGTTTTAACTGTACTGTATATATTTTCACTGTTTGAAGAAAGTTTTTTGCATCGATACAGCAAAGTTTTTTAGGAAGGACAATTATTACCTTTATCCCTCATTTTAACCTTTTTGCGGATTATCCGCGATTTTTTTAATCCGCGGCACTTGTGCCACCCAATTCCGCGGATAATCGGGAGTTTACTGCAATTAATTAAATAGTGTATTAAGGTTAAGCATTCTTAGCAATAAGTTAAAGGCATAAGTGAATTGTCTAATTAGCTTATTATAGCTGAACATTCTTATTACTAAGATTAATAACTTATTAGGTTCAGCATTAAAACCATTAATGAAATACCGTGTTTGAAGTGAGCACTATCAATGAGATTAACAGCATGCTCAAGTTTACTGCCGTGGGCAGGTAAACGGCAGTATCTGCAAAAATGAGTTTTGAATTTAATTTAACGTTTTTTCCGCGTTTTTTTTTTTTTTTTTTTTCAGTGAAACCAAATAAGCAAGTTTGTACAGTAAAGCTCACACAATAGCTGACAAAAATGCGAAGAAAAAAAAAAAGCCATTTGTAGTTATTGCCCTTTACTTGCCCACATCAGTTTACTAACCTGATTATAGCTAAAATATTTCGAGCTCGAGATATATGTATGTCATTAAAGCAAAAAACAAAATTGTCAACAATAATGATAAAACAATTTTCTGGTGAACAGATCATATTATAAGTCGACGAGTTTTTAAAAAAACTTTTTAGTTTTATTGATGAAAAAATGCAAGTGCGTTTTTCAGTACGCAATGAAGGGAGTCACATTATATAAATAGCAAACTTGAAACAACATTTGAAAAAGACAATAAACAAGAAAATACACTGAAATAGTCACAATATTACAGTTTTTACAAATCCCTCACAGCATTCCTTTGCACATTTCCCGAAATAAAAAATACACCAAATCCAGTCCGAGACACCAGAATGTTTTCGCGAAAAGTTTGTCATGTAACTGAACCGACGAAATATCGCGAGGTATGATGCAAACACAATTTAAGACGTTCACATATAAAGCAATGATAAAATAAATACCACTTCACAACCGAAGAAGACGCAAATGAAAAATAAATTAAAGATACCTTGCAACAGATGGAAAATAAATAAGACATAATAAAAAATGAAGTGAAATGATTCCTTAGTTAGTGGCATCAGTACAGTTCTACCTTGTCCACAGTTCTCAGATAAAATGTCGGGATGTGTAAGTGATTGTGATTAAACGCAAGATGAAATTGGTGTGTTTGTTCACAGTTTATCTTATCTCTTAAGGCACAACTGTTTGGAAAAAAGCTGCTTTGCAACTGTTCCAAATGCGATCGAAATGGGAGTCTATCGTCACCAGGGACATCGAAAGAATCAGTTAGATGGTGTCGTTTCGGACTTCGATGGAAATATTCCTCGCTTCAGTGTCACTGTAGATCCATCGCCCAGCTGTAAAGCGGCATATCGGCTGTCTATTGCAGGGCTCTGATGTTTTTCGTTGTCAGCCTCGTTTTCGGATTCGTCATGGACGACAATAAAAGAAGACGTGACAGGAAAATAGCTGTTGGGTTTACCACCAAACCCTTCAACTAAAATGGCGGGCTGAGTATCTATCATTTGCTCGTTGTTGTTTTTGTTTGCCGTCTGTAGATCAGCAGTGCGTTTCACGCGATGAACGCGGCCATTTTTCTCCTTCAACAAGTGTGCATCCACTTCTGAATCATACCCCGGAGCTTTAAACACGTTAGAAACAATCTCACTAAGTGAATATGGATGTAATATATAAGGCCTGTCCTTGTTATTTGCCAACGTAGCATCAGGCGCATTGACCAATCGGCTTTTTGATTCAGCTTCTGGAGAATTTATTTCCAGTTCGTTGCTTTCATCTAAAGAAGAGTTTTTTCTGAAATTCTGAACTAGCACGGGCAGAGGGGTTGCAGATTGGGTGGGTGTTTCCGATTCGTCTCTGTCCGAGTGAACAGTTGTCTCCGTCTTTGGAAGAAATGTGTCTTCACTCACGCTATAGTCCTCCCCTAAATTAGAGATGTCCAAATATCCGTCACTCAATACCCTCCCATCACTATAGTCGTAGCTTTTGTCTGGTGCTTCTGCTGATAAATTGGATTCCATGTTTCCTTCCTTCGCTTCTTCACTGTCTACAGAGGTACCTTTTGCAAATTCTTTACCTTTTTCATTCTCATCAACGTGCTCTGAATTATTAGATGGCGTTAGGTTTTCCTTTTTATCGTTTTCTGATGGCAAGTCGATTTTGTCATTTTTGAAATTTTCCTTATCCATCTGCGAATCAGATTTCGTGGTGGAAGGTACAGATATAGTTGTGACTTGTTGCGGCTCGCTACTTGTTTGATGTTCAACGAATGATTCAGTTCTTGATGAATCGGTTTCAGAAGGATTTTCAGTCATTAATTCTGCATCAGAATTTATATGAAAACTAGTTTTTTCGATTTCAGTTATGTTGGTGCCATGCGAATATTCTGAAGCTGTATTCTCTTTTACAGAGTCGCCGGTTTCCTTATTCAGGGATGATGCATTGTATTTACTTCTTCCCGTTATAAAGATTCCTCCCAAGTTTCCGTGACCTAAGTACGTACTTTCTGATAGATACGTATCAGATTTCTCAAGGTTTTCTTCCTCAGTTGATTCTGTTGTTGAACGTCGATTTCGAGTTTCTTCTTGAATTTCTTGAACGTTTTCTGAAGCTGCAATCTGTTGATTCTCTGCAGTTGGGATCTGGTCTTTCGAAAAGAAATTGGAATCATCCAAATCCCCAGCTTTGTCTGCAGATATATCAGTTCTAGGAACTTCATGCATAACTGAATGTTCATGTCCAAGAATATCAGAAACTGGAAACTTAATAGATTCGGATTGTGTCATGTCTTTTTTATCTCCTACAGAATCATGAAAGTAAAAGTTTTCTTCCTCACTTGCTGTATTTTTATCAGCTGAAGTAAATGATTTAGTGGATTCTGTGTGAAACATATCGGTATTACTCGTTTGATCAAGAGAAATTGCTGAATGTTCCTTATTTTCTGCGTTTGTAAATCCCAGCTGTTCCTCAAATGCAGCAGGTGCTTTATTCTCTGATAAATTATTTCCACTGCTTGTAGTGGTAAGTTTAGTTTCAGTTGAGCTGGTAGGCAACTTGCTTATGCCATCGATTGCAATACTAGTTCTATGACTAGAGACTTCACTACTACTTATAGCAGACTCAGTACCCAAGTGCTCACTCTTTTTTACTGTATGTGCATCTAGTTTTTCATTTTCCAAAAAGGGTGATTGAGTGGATATAGAAAATGAACTATCCGTTCCATAGGCACTCGTTGGTCTTTCTTTGGCCTCTTCGGTTGACTCAGTTTCATAATGAGCTTCTTCAGTATCGCTGGTAACGTTCAATTGACTGTCATGCCTTATTGCTTCTTCTGAAATCAAGCCTGCTTCTTCATTTTCAGCTAAAGGATTTGATGTGCTTGTGCTATGAGAGAGGTTAGTGATACTGGGATTTTCACTCATTACTTCTTCAGTGCTTTTTATAGCAATCGGAGTATTTAGAGGTTTAATGGCTTCTGAAAGTGAATCCGGATCTTTAATTTTCAATGAAAGACTCTGAACACTTTTAGGCGTCATGTTCAGGGTCTTTTGTTGTTCTTCAGTATCATCCTCTGCTGACATGATTTCATAATCAATAGGGTTGGTTTCTTCTGTAGAATCAATTACTAAAGTTTCATTGGTTATTGGATATTTTAGTTCAGTATCTGAAACAGATTCTAGTTCCGAACCCATTGGTTGCTGCATATGTGAGTACTTAATTTCGTCTTCGGTAGTCTCGCTAATAGATATATCTTCGGGTTCGTGAGAAACGTCAATTTCCGAACTTAAGACTTCTGTTGTATCCGGATTGTGTGTTGTTGTTTCACTTTCTGATGAGGAAATCTTAGGGCTAGACACATCAACAGACATAGAATTAGGTTTGGTGTGCATCATCACTGCTTTTTCAGTGCTTACTGTATCATAATTTAATGTTGTCTCATTGCGAAGTATTTCCTTAGTATCCTCACCTGATAAGTAATTTTGAATAGTTGGAGGTTCGATCTCAGAAGAAACGCTTGATATTATGTCCTCGGTTTTTAATCCAGAATCAGAATGTTGTGCAGAAGCAGATTCACCGAAATCTACGATATTATTTGAAACTTTTCCGAAAAGAATTTCAATGTGCACAGTACTGGAACTGGGTTTTTCTGTTGTAGTTTCTTCAGTGGAAGCTTTGTGAGCCCCGTATGAGTCCTGTGAAGTTGGATAGCTCTCTCTATCTTTATCAGATGCTTGTGTCCCTGTTTCAGAGATTTCTGAAATAAAAGGCGTAGGGGAAGAAGAAGGCAGCTCATCTGAATGTGGAAGATGGTCTGTAAGAGTTGTATCGTGTACTGCATCAGTTTCTTGACTTTCGCTTTCAGAATTGAAATATTCTTCATCTGGAAAAATGCCAGCATTAACACCTAGTGATGCGTTTTTATCTGAGTCGTCTGATAGAGAAGCGAGGGTTTGAATTTTCGGTACATCTACACTCGAACTATTCTCCAAATTTTCTACCACATTTTCTCCATTAGCGTTTGCCACTTCATGGAAACTTTCCACTGAATTCGCGATGTCAGATGTCATTGTCGTGTCTAGTCCTGAAACACTGCGTTCTGTAGTGGCTGTTGATTTTAAATTTTCATTTTCTTTGTTTACTTCAGTTATATTAGGTAAACCAAATGTAGAATTTTTTATCTTTTCAAATCTTATACCAGAGTCATCGGTTGCAGTGCTCTCATTCTCGGAAGTTACTTGTGACGACTCAGGTAAATTAATGCCATATGTGTCATGTTTTACACCGTGGCTATCTTCCACGCCTAGTGACGGTTCGTCCTTGTTTGAATCTTGTCTAGAACTTTCACTTATTTGTTCGAATAGTTCGAAAACCCTATCTGTGTTCGGACGGTTTAAATGATTTGTTTTATTTATTACTTTAGCCTCGGTCTTAGTCGACATCAAATCACTCTCAGTCGTCGAAAATGTTTCATGCGGCATATCTGAAGCGTTTTTCTGTGGCATTGATTCATGTTCATATTTTTGGTCAGTTGTGTCATTCAAAATGGGCATTACTTGCGGTTTATTTTCGTTTTCGTGGAAGTAACCCTTATCGTCCGACAAAAGCAAGTTACCAACATCAGTAGTGCCTTTATTTGTTTCCAATGATACTTTACTTTCTGAATCTTCTATTTTACTGATTGTTGTGAGAACTTCTTCTATATCTGAGCTAGTAGAATAGTTCTCTGGCACAGGTGTGAAGTAACTATTTTCATAAAGTGAAGTGACGTTTTCGCTGTCAGATTCATCTTGTGATTCAGTTTTGTTTTCTAGTTCACCGGGAAGAATTTCTTCAGAATCAAGGATATCCATATCAGCATCTGTTGAAGAGTTAACAATAGAAAAGTGTTCCTCTGCGACTTTCATCGGGTCTGAATTTTTTATAGCTTGAATTTGTTTTTGATCGTCATCAAAATTAACTGACGTTTCATCCGATACTTCTGTAGATGCTTTTATATCATTACTGTTTTCTGTTGTATGATTATTGTCATTTCTATTAATTAATTCATTAGTTGCAATTGAAATTGTGGGTTTTAACTCGTAATCTTCGCTTTGTGAAGTCAGTGGAATACTGTCAAATTTCATATCATTAGAGCTTTCAGCAATTTTTAAATCATCAAGAGATGAGAAGGTTGGCGAATAATCTTCTGTGATCGAAAAAGGCGAATATGTGGCATGCATATTGGCCTCGTCTTCGTATTGTGCTTTATTTTCATCATTCTTTGTGGAAAATGTTCCAATTCCATCATCTGAGGTTGACATGGAGATCTTATTTTCATGCGTTTGTAAATCATAGTGTTCATCTCCTTCTTCCATGATGTTAGTTTGCATGGTAGTTTGTAGACTGACTTCTGTGCTAGATGGATGGTTATAATGACTATCTGACGAAGTTGAATGACTGTGAGTTGCATCTTTATCCGTTGAATGATCTGTTATCCTATGTATTTTGTCGTTGACAATATTTACTCCGATTTCTTGGCTATTGGTGCTTCCTTCTAAGACATCCAGTTGATCTTCTTTCTCCGTAGAAGCAGACGTGTCTGAAACTTTTCCAGCTTCACTTTCAGTTGTTTTACTTAAGATAGTGTTCGGATTATCTTCCAAACTATGTTCATTAAACAATGATTCTATGTTATGGTTCACTGAGTGTGATTGATTTGAAGTTGCCGTAGTATTATAGTTTGTGCTATTTATTTCGGTTTGGTTAAAATTAATGTTCGTTTCACCGAAATTTATTTCAGTCGCGTTCACATTATTTGAAACTTCTAATTCTGGGTCCTTATACACATCTTCATGAAAGATTTCAGGAAGTTTTGAACTGCTATTCATTACATTAGATTCCTGTTCAGAGGGCTTCCAAGCGCTATGATGATTATTTATATTGTTTGAATCGACTTCATATGAATCTGTGTCAAAGATTGGTAATTTTGGTGTCTCATTGTGCTCATCACCGCCGTCTGGGTTCTGTTCGAAACCTGTTGAAGTATTGTCAGTGACAAGGTCCTCAGGGGTGCTGCTAACTGGTTGATTTAGTGTAGCAGGCAATGTTGATACTGAAGCTTCTGAAGCAAAAACTTTATCAATATTTTCTTCGGGTACACTAGCATCACTTGTAATATTTGAATCGTATCCAACTGAAGAAGCGGAACTTGGATCAATCACTGGAAAAGATGTAGACCCTTGTTTAGCTGTATAACTCTCATATGAATCGTTTGTCGCCCCATATGAATAATCCGTCAGGTCATTTTCGGCATCTTGGCTGTCATTATTTGCCACAAAGGTTTCACCTTCAATTGTTCTGTTTGGCATTAGTGGAAAAACAGTTACTGTGGAAATCGTATCTGTTGCATTTTCATGAAGTGAAATTTCCTTGTTATCTTCAGGAAATATTGGTTCCATATCTTGCTCATTTGCAATTTCAGGCGCAGGTGTTCCTAGTTTCTCTGTAGAAGTTTCAGGAAACAAAATTTCGTCAGCTATAGTTTCATTACCTTGAAGAAAGTGGACAACATTTTCGGTTGTAATTTCATCACTTGTGGAAATTGCAGACTGGTTGTTTTTTAAAGTATCTTCATCGCTTTCAGGAACTGAAAAGTAACTATCGTTGACGAAATTATTTGGTAAGTCAAATACGTTTCCGCTGTTGATAATTTCAGTTTTAGTAGTTTCATTCTCTTCCGGCATCGTCTCTTCAAATGTGCCAGTTATCGATTCTGTAAAATTGGCGATGTCATGATTTTCTTTATTTCCATCTAAAGCAGATAAATTTTTAATTTCATGAGCTTCAGTTGTCAGGTCTGTTGATTTAATTTCCATATCTTGACTTGTTGAGGCTGCTTTTTCAGAAGACAAATCGATGCTTACTGAAGTAGGGGTCTGTGTTCCAAAATGTTTCTCCTCTGATTTATTTTCGTCTGCTGTCGTAGAATCGGTTTTTGTAGTTGTTAAATTTTCAATAAATTGAGTTTCCTCTTGAGCGAGGTCTGTGTCATTATTTGTTCCCATAAAATTAATTTCTACGGAAACAGGTGTCAAATCTGGTTTTTCTGTACTTAGTATTGTAATGTCTGTTGAAACAAATTCAGGGTTTGTTTCTTTGTTAAATGTAGAAGATTCTGTTGTGGTATCCTCTGAAAGTTCAGATGTCTTGTTAGTGCTTACTAAAACAGAAACAGTCTCTTCTGGTAAAACTGTTGATACTACATCAAAATTGGTGTTTTTATCTGGCGTTTCTGAAAAATTGGTAGTGCTTGAGTTTGTTCCTAATGTGTCGTCTTCTGCAAATGTTGGTTCGTCTTCCTCAGATGTTGCTGAATCCTCTGAAACTCCATCCAAAGAAGTTGGGAATTTTTCTGTGACAATTGTTGGTACTCTAGAAGGCGTAACTGTTGACAGAGAAACATCTGTATCATAAAGAGAGGTATTAAATTTTTTATCTGTTACAACATCAAAATCTGTCTGCTGCGGATGTGAAGTGGTATCAGTAAATTCGAATAGCGGTGCGTCAGTCGACTCAGATACGTTTTCATCTATGCCAAATGAATTGGGAGAATCTGTCGAGGAAAAATTTTTGTAGACTGTTTCCGTTATGTCTAGATGTAATATCGGTTTTTCGGTGGTGACAGTTGTAGAAACTGATGAAGGAGCATCTTTAAGATCGAACAGGGATGCGTTGTGAGAAACAGTTGCATTTTGATCTATGTCCAACAAACTTGGAGAAGACGTGGATGTAATATCTTTGTACACATTGTCTGTTGTCACCGTTGTCTCAGGAAATGATACCGGTTCTTCTGGTGTGGCTGTCGCAGGAACTACGGTAGGTGTATGTTTCAAATTGACTTGTGTCGAATTAGTGGATTCCGTTTCATTTTCATCTTTATCGAATGTATGAGAAGCAACCGTTGATGTAATAGTATTGTATGCGGGTTCAGTTACTCCGGATGTGACAGTCGTTGGAACTGTGCTGCGTGGTTCATCAAAAACAATTTTTGGTTCGTCGTAATCTAGTGGAAGTTCAGGACTGCGTGTGCTGGATTCCAGGACTGCCGGCGATAAACCTGTTTCAACCGTGTTCAAATCTACTTCTTCGTGGACAGGCTCATCACCTTTTGTAGATGTGTCACCGTAAGATGGAGTGGTGACTGAAGTAGTGCCATCTGGAAACACGTGTTTGGTCGTCTCTGTATACGATACGGTTGTTACAGGGAGCAGCGTGGTGAGCGTTGCAATGTCAAAGTCGTCTAAGCTGGACGGTTGGCCATCAATGAAAGTGAATGTGACTGAATGCAGCGTAGTAGTATCGAGAGGAGACGTGGTAGTTGTCAGTGGGGATTTTGTGACTACGTCTTGAATGGTAATGCTCGATGGAGTAGTGGTAAACTTGCCAACATGGTGAATAGTGTGATTTAGGAACTCTTCTTCTTCCTGCTGGATGATAGTTGGCTGTGTTGGAGCAGGAGTAGTAAATATGGTGGATGGAGGTCTTGTGCCTGAAATTGAAAGAAAATAGCTGTGGATAAACTACCTATTGAAATTAAATATTTAATCAAAGCAAAAGTTTTGATTTTTAAGCAAAATAATTTGTCATTGAACTTTAATTGAATAATTTGTTTTTGCTCCAAAGCAGAGTGTCCAAATCTGCCACATAGCAAGATGTTTATAATTTTTTTAAACGTAGCTTAGTAGGAAATTTCTTTGACGAATTTGATTAATAAATCATTGTATTCAATAAATAAGCTATTACATAATTAATTTTTATAACTCAAGATGAAAGAGTCCTAATTAGCATTCAAACAAATCCAGCATAAATTAGTTTTAAGTTTCAAAACTGCATGATTGACATAACTCAAAAAATTTTACTGCCAATTACTTCAAATTTTCTTGGGAAGTAAATCATAGTGCTGCTATTGAAGTTTTTTTTTTTTTTTTTTCATAATTTTGATAATTTTTAAGTTTGGGAAATATGATCCGTCCATATCCAATTATGACTGTTTCTATTTAAGTTTTCAAGTAGTTGAGTTGTTCTTCTCGAATTAAATGTTCGCTGTCAGGAAAGGATTAAACATTTTAAGGTAGAAGTATTTCAACATTTTAATCATTTCTTACAGTGAATATTCGTAAAAATCTTTAAAAAATGGTTTAAAATGACAAATTAGTCCAAAAAGTAAGAAACTAAGAAGTGATAATTCTTAGAATAATCCATGTTTAAACTAGCTAATTTATTAATCTAAACCTCTTATCGAATTGTTTCGTTCAAACCTCAAACGTGTTTGTATGTTTTTTTATTTATTTAAAAAAATAGCGAAGTATTAGCTACATTTTAAAAGTAGTTTGTTTTCGCTGCATTTAAAAACAATAATTTTACTTGCACAGGGTGTTTCAAAAATAATGAACCGATTTCAAAAAAATCATAACAATTCAGATTTTAATCCGTTTCATTAAATAAAGGTATCATTAGAATGGGGAAAATCTGGAGTTTTACGGAGTTGCCGATAGTTGGAGCTAACTCTCTTTCTTCGACCGCCATTTCATTGTTTGTGAAAATGGCGACTGCACAACAAAAATTTTATTGTGTTCTACGCTTTGCGAAGTGCGAGTCCGTAACAACTGTTCAGTGTGATTTTCGTCGAGAATACCCTGGTGTTGAACCTCCTACCCCCGAAGAGCATATTAGAAGATGGTATAAACAATTCAAAGACACAGGTTGTTTGTGCAAGCTGGATAATCAGTCGATGCAGACATGTTTGCAAAAGTTTGGGACGAATTTGACTACCGTGTTGACATATGCCGAGCATCAAAGGTGGACATATTGAGCACCTTTAATTTTATATGTAAAAATACTTTAGTATTATCCATGTGATATAAAATTAATCTGAAGTGTCTATTTTCAATAGGTTTCATAATATACGCATTTCAAATCGAGTCATTCTTTTTGAAACACCCTGTATAATGATGCTGGAAAAATCTTTGAAAAATGAAATATTTTTTCATTTTTATGTATAAAATCATTTATATCATTTGTAACGTTCTTACGAACTTAATTCTTATGTTATTTGACTCAACGTGAAAAAAAAAAAAAAAAACTTTTAGAAGTAATGCCTTATTTTATCAGAAAGCAAAATTGAAGTGTCGCAAGTGTCCCCCCTACTCCCCGACAAAAAGAGGGAAACGTACAGTAGAGAGTCTGGAACTTTTCAGGTGTCGTTTGAGAAGATATAACAAAGCTTTCTGGGAAGAAATATTACAAGGTACGTCCATAAATAAAGAAATGATCATCAGGATGCTTTAATAAAGATCCTGTTATTATGGCAAATTTTCACCCGTATACTCTTAATAAAGATTAAATTTAGTTCATACCTTTATATCACTTTTATTTCTTACTAGTGGCACCCGCACGGCCCGTAGTAGAAAAATTAAAAGGTCTTTTGGTCCGCCTGTATATTTACAAATAATGTATGATGAATTTTCCGCCAATTGGTTTGCCCATGTTACGGTTCCGCGTTGTGATAACTTGGTAATTTCTCGTCCATCTTTTGTTAATTTTGCTCGGGAAAATGTTCTTAAAATTGAAATAAAAAAAGAACAAAATCGAATTTTCGAAAAATCGCTTCGACGTGCACACCCCCATGCTACAAACTAATTCTGTGCCAAATTTCATGAAAATCGGTCGAACGGTCTAAGCGCTATGCGCGTTACAGTGATCCTGACAGACAGAGAGAGAGAGAGATCCGGACAGAGAGATATCGAGACAGAGAGACTTTCAGCTTTATTATTAGTAAAGATCAATCTTAAATAATATTGATTAGTAATCTGGAAATTTTGTATTTAGATAAAAAAAATTTGTCTTTTAAATGCCTCTATGTTGATGTTTCTCCTGAAAAAACGTAGTTTTACACCACCTCCCTCTTTTTAAAAGTAAAATCCGCTCAAGTTAAGCCTTGTATGAATGCAAACGATTTATAACCATGGCAACAAAAACTTGCCCTCTTAAAAAGCATTAAAACAAACAGCTAGGGCCGTGGTAGCCCGATCGGTAGAGTGTCGGATTCGGGGCCGGAGGGTCCTGAGTTCGAACCTCGATGGTCGAAGACCCACCGTCGTCATTAAAGGGGACTGGGCGACGTTAAATATGCTCGTGGTCTCAATGTCCTCCAAGTGAAACGATACCTCTAGGGGTGCTAGCACCAGGTAGCTATTAGCTCCTGGTCTAGTTCTAAATTCGCACTAACTGTTCGATCCGGTGATGGTGCTGTCATCAATCGGTATAAAAAATAATGGAGGCAAGGCACATAGTATGCAGTCCTCGACATATATACAGTTGTAGTCAGTTGTGACTCGGAATCGAATAAACAGCTAGACCTATCCTCGTCGTTATGGTGATCTGAAAAATCAGAGCAACATGAACCTCTGTCAAGTGAGCTTTATAAGCAATTCGTTAAAAAAAAATCTATAAAATTTGAATTTTTGCCATTTTGAATTCAAATTATGTTTTTCGCAAACACCAGCGAGTGTGTGTGTGTGTGTGTGTATGTAGGCGTGTGTGTTTGTGTAGGCGGGTGTGTGTGTGTGTACGTACGCGCTCATTTCTGTGTGTGTTCGTGCGTACTGTGTTTTTGTAGTTCGCGTGTATGTGTGTGTGTGTAGGATATGGACGCTAGAGGAGCAGCATCGGAAGACGGTGGTACTGCAGAGAAAGGCGGGGGGAAAACAAAGTCATAGGAACGTTATTCAAAGGTCAAATGAAAACAATAAGCAATTCGTAATTGCTGGGAAAAAAAAGCAGAAGATGAGACGAAAACTTACTGAGGGGCGGGCAGTGCTCGTAGCGCGGGCAACACTCTCCGTCCACGTACTCTGGCGGGCAGTCTCCACGGAAGAGGCAGTCGGCGAACGTGCACGAGATGGAGCTGCCGTGGCACCTGCACGTGTAGCACGCATTCTGGAGGGCGTCGATGATCTCGCCGTCGTTGTATAGTCGGTTGTTGTGCAAACAGCCTGGAAAGAGAAAGAACGATAGTGGCCCGAGTCAAAAATTTCATGAATTGAATTACGGCAGGCTCGTCGTTTAGGGGGAGTCAATAACACCCCCCTGGCTTTGAAAAGTCAATTTAAGTGGGCGTAGTTTTGTTGTTTTCCGACACAATTTGCATTGAGTTCACTGTTAAAACTACAGGTTGCGTTTGGCACCTTTCAGTGGTGAAACGCTTGTTCACCAGCGACACCCGATAGAGAGCCGAAATTGCACCCTTAGCAAGGGTGAAAAACTGGCTCCCTTCACCCAACGTGCACCGTAGGTGAAAGATGGTACTCTAGGTGAGAAAAATGGCACCTTTATTGCTTCCTAGAGAGATCCCCCCCCCCCCCCGTGTTTGCGTTTTTTAATACAATTGTGTTTTATTTATTTTGATTTATATATACGAAGGCATTTGATCACATTTCAACTTTCGAACATAGTTTAGAAGTGTTCATGACTTTAATTTGTCTGTTCGTGCACTAACTTTCTTATATTCACACTTGGATTGCTCAGTAATGAATATGTTGTTGACAACATTTACTGCATGATCCGTACTGGAAATGAATAGGGAAGGTAGTTATCAATCATTTGTCGGAACAACTAGAAATATTAGGTAACATTAGATTAGAATCATGGGAAAATAAAAGCGTTCATAAAGGTTTAAAATTTTAATCGAGCGTAACATATCAATACTTAATATAAGATTCGATATTTGAGTATCCTTATGCGTACAAGATAAATACTGATATAAAAGCCCTTCTTTCCAATGTTAAGTTTTCCGTCAGATTAAAATAAAAACGAGTAGATAACTACATTCGCTTCATGCAATAACGCCTAAGAAAGATACGTTAACCAAAACACGATGTGAAACTCATGAGTCAAACGCTGAGTGAGAAAGATTTCTTTTCAGGCGGTTTTTTTTTTTCCTCCGCCTTTGCTGCTTTGTTCGTGGTATTTCATTTGAGAAGAAATAGATATTAGTATAATTGGCTGCTCACGTCGATGCATTTTTATTCCGGAATTAGCAATTCAATTATCAGCTGATTTAAACGTTTTTATTTTTAATGTTGTTGTTGTTCAAGATAGTACTGATAAATAGTTTTAGGTAACAGTTTTGCAGGATATAAATAGCAAGATATTAAATATTTAATAAGGTAAGCGGAACAATAAGCAGTTATCAACATACTTTAAACACTTTAAATATGTTCGAAAGCTCTAAGTGCTACAATATGATCAAATGCCTTTACTTACGCGATATTTCGAAGATTAATCCACGAAATTTTCAGTTTTGTACTTCATTCAATGTGAAAGCAAATTTCGTTGCAACTTCCTTCGTTCGCCATTCAAACTGAAGTCGTCGTTGGACGATAAGTCAGAGCGCATGCGCAAGGAGTCGCTCTCCTATTGAATCACTTTTGTTAACGTCGTTCACCCACTGAGGAACCAAAAGCACCTTGACGACACTTCCTAGCCTCCGTTTCACCCCGCGGCACTGTTTTTTCACCCTAGGGTGAAATTCTTTACCCCTGTGGCACTCCTGGTTTTAACAGTGTTGAGTAGTGAGTAGTATTTAATTCCATGTTTTGCCGAAACATCAGACAAAATTTGCCGAATAAGGAAATGTTTGGAGGTCACAGTGCCCCTACCGGGGCGCCCTTGCCCCTTCCCTCCCCCTTGTCACAAGCTATCGCAATTTCACGACCCCCCCTTCTTTCTCTAAGTGTGATGTTATTTATGGGAGACCTCTAAGGGGTTATTTGGATTCATTAGCTCTCCTTGCGCAAAAAGATACTGAAACATAATGCTCATTAGGAGCACACGAAAATGATTCATTGATAGAAACTGCAGTTCAGGTGAAAATGACAATGGTTTAAGTCAGTTTCGACGCCGCTGATTGGATCAGCAGCCAGAATTTTTCGCAAATCCTTGGATGTATTTGACGTTTTTCGTAAACTTCAGAATGCATTTAAAAGTCAGTTAAATGTAAGTTAGTTAAAGTAACTTTAAAACAAGTGACAAGTAGCTTGTCATAAAAGTCAGTCGCATAGAAACTGGTTGGTCACCGCTCACCGGGCCCGTACCCCTTCCTGTAAACTCAAAATTTGATAAGGGAGAGAAGGACAACTTTGAACTGGAGTATCTTTGAACATTGTACATATTTTATTTTTAAAACATTTTATATGTATCAGGAGTCCCCAAACTTATAATACTACATATTGATACCGTGGTACATTCTACATTGAAGACTTCGTGGCACCCTTTGCCCTTCCTTGGGGCACCAGTGCCGCTGCACCCACTTTTAGAACCCTTGTAATATAGAATGCAGCACACTTGTATTGCTTTTCTGCTATAAATTAAGCAAAGTTTTACCATTTTACGTACACAGTATTTTCTGAGCAAGGTTTGCATTCCTCCGTCTTGAATAAAAACATGAGAAAATAGTTGAAGGGTTTTTGAGGATAAACTTATATTTCTATTATTCTTTTTTTTTTATTATTATTATTATTTGAAAGAAAATTTTAGGTGTAAATTTTATTTATTTATTTTTCCAGTTCTTAAGCCTATTTAAGTAGTTCTAATGCTGAACTTCATATTACGGGCACTATTGAACCAATAAATCTTAAAGGAAAAGAGTTATAAATGTATCTATAAAGATTATCTTATTTTCTATATAAAAGAAAATTATTGAAGACCGAAGAGTCTTGTCTGGTTATTTAATAGTAAAGTTATTTTTATTTGTTTTTCGTAAAACTGAAAATTTTCCATTTCCTACAACTGTTTTTGCTCAAAGTGACTTTGAACCTGCTATTGTAATCGACAGACTATTGCCAAAAATTTCATGTTTTGCACAAGAATCAACAGATAATGACAATTCAGAAAATGAAGTAATCCCACAGAAGCTTCAACTCCTCTTACTCCAAAGTTAATGCAACCATATCTGAAAGCTGAACCACGAAAAACCAATCGAAGTGGATGTTAGAAAAAACGACGCAAAATACCTACATTGACCCCCGGAGAAAGATTTAATTAAAACTGAACACAAAACCCGTTTAAATGAGAGAAAACGTTCTAAGCAGTGCGGCTCTGATTTACGGAAACCTACCCATACTTGCCAACTCTACTATTTTTAACGGGAGACTCCCGTTTTTTGCTTGCATCTCCTTATTTCCCGTTTTTTTACGATTTTCTCCCGTTTTTGCAGCTTTTCAGTCAATCATCAAAAAGTTTCACTTTCTTCTCATTAGATGGCGTCTTTTTCTAGTCTACCAATGTCACGGAATAAGAATTTTTCTAATTAGTAACTCATTTAGTAAAAATTAATTTTTTGGATGCTTTCCACATTGCATGTTCAACAAAGCACGTGCTTTGCCAAAAATTGCAGTAGATTTCAATCCTTTTGTGCATCTTGAAAGTTTTTCAATTATTTTGAAAATTTGAAGTTATTTAACCATTTGCTACCCGATACCTACTTATTTTATATTTTACTAGTGGCACCCGCACGGCTTCGCCCGTAATAGAAAAATTAAAGGTCTTTTGGTTCGCTTGTATATTTACAAATGATGTATGGTGAATTTTCTCGCCAATTGGCTTGTACCGACGTTACAGTTCCACGTTATGATAATTTCGTATCTCGCCAATTGGCTTGTGCCCATGTTACGATTCCACGTTATGATAATTTCGTAATTTATGATAGTTTTTTTTCTTAAAATTTGAATAAAAAAAGAACCACATCGAATTTTCGAAAAATCGCTTCGAGGTGCACACCCCCATGCTACATACTAACTTTGTGCCAAATTTCATGAAAATCGGCCGAACGGTTTAAGCGCTATGCGCGTCACAGACATCCTACGGACATCCTACAGACATCCTACAGACATCCTACAGACATCCTCCGGACAGAGAGACTTACTGCTTTATTATTAGTAAAGAAAATTTGAATAAAAAAAGAACCACATCGAATTTTCGAAAAATCGCTTCGAGGTGCACACCCCCATGCTACATACTAACTTTGTGCCAAATTTCATGAAAATCGGCCGAACGGTTTAAGCGCTATGCGCGTCACAGACATCCTACGGACATCCTACAGACATCCTACAGACATCCTCCGGACAGAGAGACTTACTGCTTTATTATTAGTAAAGATTTTCATTATGCATTGATTTTTTCTTCGGATTTTAGTAATTAAAATTTTTGTATCTACTTTTTTGTTAGAGATTGGGGTATGTACGAAACTTTAAGCAAATTCACTCTTTATTATTTGTTTTTCCTTCTTAGCCTTCCTTTCTTGCTGCTACCAATTAGCTTACATCTGCGAAAAATTCCCATTTCACTTTAAATTTAGTATTCATGTTATTTAAAAACATAATTCAATAATTCTGTTGTGAAGATATGTCGCTGGTGAATCACCTATATAGCTAGCTCTAGGGGAATCTCCTGTTTTTTTTTTTCCTTCGGAGGATTGCAATAATGCCTACCAACTTTATGCTTATAAATTTAGTCAAATAATAAAAATTTTGTAATTTCAATAAATGAAGTAGTGTAATTTTAGTTTTGAATAATTTATAGTTCTTATGAATATGCCGTTTTTAATAAAATATTGTCTAATTATAATTATTGCTTTATTTTTTAAAGGTACCCCTAGCTTGTTCAAAGATTGGGGAATGTGGGAGAAAGTGAAATAGCGGAGCTAAGTGAACTGGTAAAATATTTTCTATGGAAAAAGTTAAGTCTGAAGATCAAAGCATATGATAATACAAGCAATTTTTAAAAATTGATACTCATATTGTACGCGGGAGAGCCAGTCTTTTTACTTTCTTCTATATCTAATATAGGGTCTGGTGGGGGAAAGTGGTCAATGGGGTAAAGTGGTCATACGTCAAATAAATGACTATAGCTTGGCAATAAATGTTCGAATGAATGTGAAAATTTTATTTTAGGTTCGGTGAGTTAGAAACTACATTTTGAATACAAAATTTCAAAACTGGCAAAATTTTATTTGGTTAAAAAAAAATATTTTGTGTAAATATGAAAATTTTAAAAATCTAAACACCTCTTTTAACTTCCTTGGGAAATTTTGTTTGTTAGAATTATGAACAGATTGATGGCACAGGAAGCTTCCTACATGTCTTAAGATCCCTTACTCATTAGCAGTTAGCTGAATATATTTTAGATAGTTTTTTAGAACAATTTCAGTAAGATGGGGTAAAGTGGTTATAATATTAGGCTTAACGAATATTGCTCTTCTAATGTCACTTAATAGTTAAGTATAAGGCAGATGTAAATTAAATATTAATTTCACTTAATATGTATTGTTTTTACAGTAAGTATGGTTAAATATACGAGTATATACGTATGCATACGCATATACTCGTGTAGGCGCGTATATAAACGTATTCACATAAATGCATTGATAAATACGTACACGGGTATCTGCGATATGGGTATTTTTTATCTATGCAGATATACATTTGACTATACACGTATATACTTGCTTTTACTCGTAGTATACGAACACTTATATGCTCAGGTAGACACGTATATACACGTACGTACTCGAGTAGACACTTACATACAAGCACACGATATACAAGTATACAGGGTGAATTTAATTTCTTGGGAAAATTTTTAAAAGGTGTTAGAGGGGAGGAAGAAGCAAGAATAATAAGGAACATATGGTCACAAACACAATGCTGACGCACTACATGCACGCAAAGCCAAAGACTGATGGATACAAAACAGGTCACAAATTTGTTACACTAAGACAATTTTACACAATATTTTAGGTCGTAAGAAAGTTTTAAAGCGATTGAAGAAATTTGCGGCCTGCAGCTGTAATACAGGCGTCGTAATCACAAAGACCTCTATGTTTTAATAACGAGACTTTTGAAAAACTTTCATCCGTCTCTGCGCCTTTGTTGCGATGCATGTATTAGAACTACTACGGGCCGTAACTTTTAACAAGGGCTCTAAATATTTCTTAAAAAGTAAAATTTTGAGTAGAATCATCTTTGTGTAAAAAATTTGTGACCTGTTTTGCATCCATCAGTTTCTGGCTTTGGGTGCATGTAGCGCGTCAGCGACCATAAACTCCTTATTATTCTTTGCATTTTATCTTCCCCTCTCACACCCCTTAGATTTTTGCTCCAGATCTTGGATTCACTCTGTAGGCATACATGAATATAAGCGTATATACTCGTGTATACATATATGTACTGATGTATACACGTAAATGAACGTATATACGTCTTTTCAGGTATATAATTGTGTTTACACGTATACATACGTATATACTCGTGCTTCCAAATATACATGTATATACGTGAGTAGATACGTACAAACACGCACTGGATACATCCACGTTTATACCCGTATATACATTTATGTACACTTGTGTATGTACCCACATGTACACCTGTACAATTATGCGTATATACGTCTACTATACACGTATATATTCAGGTATGCACGTGTATACTCGAGATACAAGTGCATACATGCATATGACGTTCGTTTATACGCGTATATACACGTGACACGTATATAAACATGGCACATATATACTCGTGTAGATACGTCAACACTCCTTTAGGTAATCACGTATACATGCTTATATACTCGTGTATACACGTATATACTTGAGTAGGCACGTGCATGCATGTATCTGATGTATACATGTATCTACTCATATATGAACGTGTTTACTCATGTTTACACGACACGTATATACTCGTGTATACACACATATATTAGTGCATATACTTGTAACCATAAAAATAACTGAAATATACAAATATTAGGGTTATTTAATATGGTTTTGTATTTATTTTTAACTATGACCACTTTACCCCCATGCTATGACCACTTTCCCCCATCCCATGGGGTAAAGTGGTCATAAATACAAAGGGAAAAGAAAGTGTTATAAAACTAATTAAATCAATATTTTTTTTTCTAAACTTCAATGTACTGTGTTCTTTAATAATGCAATGTAAAATAACAATAAAAAAAGTTGAAGTGTTTAAATAATTTGTTGTATTTATTATCCACCAAAGTTGCAAACCTACGATTTTATGACCACTTTACCCCACCAGACCCTATAGAAGAAAGTATTGGATTCGTGCAAATTTTCGAATTTCGAATTTTGACGGATTCGAACGTTTTCAGGTGTGCTGAGTCCATTTCGACTATTTTTGGAAAATGTCTGTCTGTCTATGTGTGTGTGTGTGTGTATGTGTGTGTGTATGTGTGTGTGTGTATGTGTGTCACGTCTGTGTGTGACCAGTTTTTTGTGGCCAATCTACAGCAAAAATTACCGCATGAAATTGAACGAAATTTGGTACACATATGTGCCCCTATGTGAACTTGTGCCCATTGGTTTTTGGCGCGAATTCCTCCAAGGGGGGTGGAGCAATGGGACGTTTTTTGAGTTACGCGTGCTTGCTATTCCTCAGGAAGTAACAGGCGGAATCAAACAAAATTTGGTCCATATGTTGCCCCTAACAGGAGCAGGTGCTGATTCAATTTTGGTGTCAATAGCTCAAACGGGGGTTGAGTTATAGAACGTTTTTTGTCGTCAATTGTGACTGCTGTATCTCAAGAAATAACGAACGGAATCAAACAAAAATTTTTTGACAAGTAGCCCTTAGTGGGTATAAGAGCTGATTTTATTTTGGTGTCAACAGCTAAAAAGGGGGTAGCAATCGGCCGTTCTTTTTTTCCATTGTGAGTGCCCTATCTCAAGAAGTAATGCTACGTTCTGGTTGAAATTTGGAGTATATGTGAATTCATACGTAAACAGGCTTTGGTTCAATTTTGGCTCCAATCGCTCCAAGAGGTGTTGATTTTTTTTTTTTTTTTTTTTGCGAATAAAAATAGTTTTATTAATGCAACAATAAGAAAGATAAATCGTAATAGATTGTCGTCTGCATCTCTCGTGATTTTAATTGCATGGAAATGATCGGAAATATTATCTCAATGATTTAAAATTTTTAACTGTTGCCATCTTATGTTTGTTAACAAATAAAATATTTGTAATTAATTCAAGTAAGGCTTTTAAAGTAACTTTCAATTTTCGCTCTTTGTTTTGTTTTTACAATAATTCAGACATTGGGATGGTCGTCAAGTTTTTGCATGTGTAATTTTGTTTTTGTTGGGAATATTGCTTCCTCGTCAAGCATGGAGAGGGATCAGAAAATTAAAAAATATAGAAGAAAGTTTCGTGATGGCCACAACATACTAGTTTATTTAGGAGATACTCGTTAAAAAAAAAAATTTAAATTTTTGTTATTAAATTTTTATGATTTGGAAAAACCTCTTGATGAAGAACATGAATCGAAATGATCTTTTTGATTTGAACAATCTTTCGTTCAGTTTTGAATAGTTAAAAAACTATTAGCATTAACTTAAGGCCAATATAGATCCCGAACTTAAAGGCAGATTTGCTTCAAACAAACTTTGTTGGGAAAATCTTTCGACGAGCGAGGAACATGTACAGAGCAATTTTTTTTTCTTTTTTGATTTTGCTTTTTTAAGAGTATGCTTTGATGCCCGGCTGGTGCCGTGATGGTTCGGAGCTGGCCTTCTACGCCTGCGAACCCAGGTTCTGACCTGGGGTGGCCAGTCGGTGGATTTTCGAGATGCGGAAAATCATCAGCGCCCATGTCGTATGATTATGCGCCATGTAAAAGATCCCTTGGGTATTCATTTGGCTCAGAATTCCCTCGGCAAAATTAAATTCCCAGTTCAATTTCACATCTAAAGAGAGCCCGGATGCCTCCATCTGGTGGAAACTGGGCGTTGAACGGGGAATCGCACTTGGTCTACTAAAAGGCTAAGTAGCCTGAAAATGCAGCCCCTATTAGAAAAAAAAAAGGTATGTTTTGAGAAATTCAAAATTTTTTAACACTAACGTCAATGCGAAAAATTATTTTGTAGCATCAAAAAATTAAAAATGCTGTGCATTTTCTGAATATATTTTCAATTTTTGGTTTCAAGAAATAGAAAAAAAGCTAGCAATGAGAATGAGAATACAATATTTCGTAGACTTGACATTGACGCGAGTGAGAGATAAATATGATGATAGATAATTGATTCGAAGTGAAATGAATTCAAAACGCAAATGTTTTTACCAGGGTTCTGGAGTAGGTGGGAAAATAATGACTAACTTCCGACACCGACTCCTAGAATTTTAAGACCTTCGACTTCAAACGCGACTCTTGTACCCCAAAATCAGTCCGACTCTAACTCCGCAACGTTGGCAGAAATACAGGCTCAGGGGATAAGTGATCCGACTCCGACTTTAACCCTGATTCTGACTCCAAGAATTTTAGGGCCTTCGACTCCATCTCTTTTGCCTCAAAATCAGTCCGACTTCGCAGTCACTGGCAGATGTACGGACTTGGAGCGAAAATGGCTCCGCAGCTCAGGTTTTTACTATGAAATGATGATTGTTAATATGATTTGTTTTTATTTTCATTCTTTTAACTTATTTATTCTATTTTTGACAACGGGAAATTCCGAAACCTTTATGTTTTAACAGAAAGAGCTGTGCAGATGATTTTTTTTTTCTTTTGATGAAAATTATTATTTAAGTGGATATTTTAAATTATTTGTGGCCAGGGGTTAAAACTAAAATCCGAGGCGCTTTATTTTTACCCGTAAGCAAGAGCTTAACATACTTTTTTTTTTTGTAACGTATTTATTTTTTAAAGATTTTTATTGTTATTTCTTATTTTTCTTTGAAAAGTACTTAAAGATTTTGTTGTGGAATATATACAGTAGAAGACCGTTATAACGCACATTTTGGAACCAGAGCTTTTGCGTTATATAGGTTTTGGCGTTATATAGGTCATTTCACAAATTTTGAAACTAATATTCAGAATATACATATATTGGCAGTTCAGAATTAGTTTTATCTGCAATGAGTATTAAAATACTAATTATACAACTAATCATTCACAAAGAAATATGCTTTCCAATTAAAATAAAGTGAATTATCTTGCACTTCTGCCAGCTTCATAGTTTGCATAACAGCTGCATTTTCAAGAGCCATCTGATATTTTCTCTTTACTGTGAATATTAATTTTCATTTAAAAGCTTTGAATTAAGCTGGAAAGATGAAAAACTGTTTCAAAATTTAATTTTCCTAACAATTTTTATGTTAGCAAGGCAAAACAAAGGGATTTTTTAAACTTAAAACCTATTGTTTACTTCTGAAAAATTGTGCGGTTTATAGAGAATTGCGTTATTTAGGTCGGCGTTATAAAGGTATTCTACTGTATATGTATATATATATATATGTATATATATATATATATATATATATATATATATATATATATATATATATATATATATATATATATATATATATATATATATATATATATATATATATATATATATATATATATATATATATATATATATATATATATATATATATATATATATATATATATATATATATATATATATATATATATATATATATATATATATATATATATATATATATATATATATATATATATATATATAGAGAGAGAGAGAGAGAGAGAGAGAGAGAGAGAGAGAGAGAGAGAGAGTCTTTATGACACAATTTCTTATTTATTTATTTAATTGTGGGTTTGAATTAAAATGGTGAAACAGGTCTCATGCATTGTTGCGCGTGTTAAGAGGAGGTCACAACTTACCACAAACGTAATCCGGGCAGCATTCACCATCTCTTCTGACGGACTTGCAGTCCGGTTTGGTTTCGCACTCCCTGAGTACACAAGAAAATCCGGGCGGTCGGCAGGTACAGCGTTCGCAATGGTCTACGGTTGGCACTGGATCTCCTCTTCTGTACACCTCTCCGTCTACGATGCACACTTGGGGGGAAAAAATTAAAATTAAATTGAAGAAACCTGTTGCAGAAACATAAATGATTAAATTTTTAGCCTCTCAATGATAAGTTTTCAACATGAAGGCATTTTACTATGTATTCGAAATAATTACTTAAAAATGAGCTGAACTGAATCTAGCGTATTGAAATTTATCATTAATTAACTCCAGCTAAAATTTTAGCAAATCTAAATTTATGTTCATCTAAAGACGTAAAATTTCTGAAAAATTTGAAGCCATGGAAAAAATTTTTTCGATTTTTTTCAAGAAATTTGGAAAAAATGGAAAAAATTGAATTTTAACCACTTAAAATGTAGTTTAATAGTTAAATTTTCTTACGAAACCTAAAAAGTGCTTCATATTCAAAAATATGTGCTGTCTATTTTATTATTTTTCTCCTAGAAATATATGCTGAAAACTTAAAAATCCTTTCTGTTTTCCAACTGCCAGTATCAGATTTTTTGAGTTCAAAACGCCCAAAATTATCGAAATGAATTCAATCATCATAAGGCAGTTAGTTTTGAAAAGGGTGGGGTTTTTACAAATTGCCAAATTAAAATGTTATATTGATGTTATTGGTATACTTTTGTTTTGTCTATATTTTTACTTTTATGAGAGAAAAGTAGAGTAAAATACTTTGGAATTTGAATTATCCTGCTGCTTCCATCATCAAAAAGTTAGTGTTTTCCCGTAAAATACTGAACATAAAAAAAGAAAGAAAGAAAAGAAAAACATCGGAAAGTAAACGTTAAATTTCTGCCTTTATTTTTTGCAGTTTGTGATTTAATAACGTAGATTTTCTCATTTATCGTTTTCGAACATTGGTAAACGTATTGTTTTTGTTTTGATTTAGTCGAAATTATTCAATTAAGATAAATAATCCAATAGAGTCAGAAACTCTCCTGAATATACTTTTCTTTTATTTAATTCTTTTCTTTTGGATTTTGCTTGAAAAATAAATGTTAGGGGAAATAAATTTAATTAACATGCATAACACGAAAAAAAACACAGAGCTCAGATTTTTGTTTTTTTTTTCCTTTTTATCAAATTAATTTTCTAAATTTTGCCACTAATTTCTGAGTTGCATTAGTAAGACGAAAACAAACCTACTTTTCAGTATTCAAAATTTTAACTCTTCGTTTAAAGTAGTTCATGTTTCCCTGAGGTTGTTTACTCCTTTTTTGTACCATCTTTGTAAGAAAACAATAATACAGTTGATACATTTTTCTCCTGTATTATCTCTGTTTAAAATTATTTCAAATGCTTTTTGAAACTGTTTTTTTTTTTTTTTCTTCTTTTTATGGGATACGAATTTTTTATTGTAGTCATGACGTTTCTGCTGAACTGTTCTTTGCCTAAAACTGCTGTAATTTTGCTTAATTCTCAAAGAGGCTTGTTCCATTTTACGGGGAAAATCAGAACTTTCGGTTGATATGAAAATCAAAAGCGTAAGACGAATTCTCAACCTAAAATCGAGAAACTTCGTAGTTCCTCTTAAAATTGGAATAAAAAGAGCAACATCGAATTATAAAAAACAATCATATTAAAAAACGGCTTTTTGTGCACATCTACGGCCTAGTGAAATATGATTTATAAAAGTTTCGTTGCCTTTCTCTCAAAATTAGTAATGAAAACAGGAAAGGGCAGCTTTCAATGGTGAAGTATTGATATGATCATTATGTTTTCTCGATTTTTATTCTATGCTTAGCCGTATAGGTCTTCTGAGCAAGTATGTAAGAGGCAGTTTTAATAAAAGTCAGGCAACTCTGATACATCCATTTTTGGTTTTGCTTAAAATTTTAGTCGTTCCTTCTAATGATTTTAGAAGATACGTATTTTTTTCTTTTCCCCTAAAAAAAACTCCTGTGACCGACAAAAACTCCGAAAGTTGATCTCGACTTTCTCAAATCAACGTTTCTCAATATTCGATTATCTCGGGTCGTTGATCATCAACCAAAGTATTTCTTGAAATTGCGAATGCATCATGACATTTAGTGTCTAAATTTAGATATGTCGTAAATTTTATGGCTAGCCTTCAGTGCATCCTGTTAGGGGGGGGGGGGCTGACTTTGGTAATGCAAGTGAAAAAGCATTACGTTCGAGACCTTCTAGCCCCATGCACTACGGGTCAGCTGGTCAGCCAGTTTTCGCTTGCAAACGTTTAGTACTAGGCATTTTTTACTTAACTGACTCAATACAGTAGACCCTCGTTTTAAGCGGGGGTTACGTTCCACGGAAATGCCGCGTAAATCGAAACCGCATAAATTGAGACCTAATAGTAGTGTTAAAATAGGGGTTAGGTTCCGTAGATAAAAAAATACTTCTTCCTAGTGATGACTATTTGTATAATAAGTTTAATGTGTACTTCTATCGATTTTTATGCACAACATGCATAAAGAAAACAAATTAATTTCGTGTTCTGTTTATAAAGAACTGGCTATGATAGTCGTTTGGCAGACATTAAGAATTTTTCTCTGTAATTCTTTGCAGAGTGTTAACGCATCCATGATCACTTGCGTCATTTCCATGATTGAATCTTCCTTCACTAACAATTCAGAAAGATCATTTCTATTGTCTAGGAATGGCGCAAAATTTTCAATGTGAACATTTTTGGTTGTGTGTCACCGAAGTCGGTATCCTCGTTGATTCTGGCCTCCTTTGTCACTCCTTAAAAGCTCTTTTTCCAGTGAGTTCTGAACTGTGTGAGTTTAATAACTTTACTTCTGGAAAGAGCTCTGGGACCAATCGCATAAAATGTCTTCAGGGGCCCAAGTTCGGTTATTAGCACTCCAAAATGCAGTTTATTACGTGTAATCTGCAATCTTGAGGAGTTTGGATTTTGAAAGAGAGGAAAATGTTATCTGTCTGCATTGCCGCATCCGCGTAAAACCGAAACTCATCCGCGTAAAATAAAATAAAGGTGTCTAATCTTAAACCGTGTATAATCGAAACCGCGTAAAACAAACCCGCGTAAAACGAGAGTCTCACTGTACTTGCATGGATGGATCAACCTCAGTGTCGACGAAAAATGGCTATTTTTGTACCTAAAGAAACGACAAAGTATTTGTCGTTCTCTGTGCATTGAGGATCCGTCTGGAGCTTGATGAGTGCACTTTTAAGTACGATGGATGTTTTTCAATACGCAACAAACTATAGGGTCTGGTGGGGTAAAGTGGTCATAAAATCGTAGGTTTTCAACTTACGTGGATAATAAGTACAATAAATTCTTTAAATACTTCAATTTTTTTTGTTATTATTTTACATTGCATTATTAAAGAACACGTACATTGAATTTCAGGAAAAAAAATATTGATTTAAGTAGTTTTATAACATTTTTATTTCCCTTTGTATTTATGACCACTTTACCCCATGGGGTGGGGGAAAGTGGTCATAGCATGGGGTAAAGTGGTCATAGTTAAAAACAGCTACAAAACTGTTACAAATAACCCTATTATTTGTATATTTTGGTTTTTTTTATAGTTACAAGTACATGTACGAGTATATGCGGGTATGCACTAGTATATACGTGTCGTTTAAACAAGAGTAAACATGTTCATATATGAATAAATACATGTATACGTCAGATACATGCATGCATGTGCCTACTCAAGTATATTCGTGTATACACGAGTGTATAAGCATGTATACGTGATTGCCTACAGGAGTGTATACGTGTCTACACGAGTATATACGAGTCACGTGTATATGCGAGTATATACGCGCAAAACGAACATCATTTGCGTGTTTGCACATGTATCTCGAGTATATATGTGCATACCTGAGTTTCTGAGTATATACGTGTATAGTCGACGTATATACGCATATATAAGTGTACATAGATACACTACTGGCCATTAAAATTGCTACACCAAGAAGAAATTGCCAGAATGAAGCTAAATTTTACATACGTGATAATAAAATTGACATTAGAAAGTGATTACTAAATTAAAGCAAACTGATCATTTATGGTTGGAAAAATCTCAAATGAATGGAGGTTTAAGTACCCTGTTAAGCCACCTCTAGCGTGAATGTACGATGTACTTGAAGCGAAACATTTGGGCATTGAGACATAACAGTCTCCTACGATATCCTGCGTCATCTCGTACCACAGTTGCTGTAAACGTGCCACTCATTCGATCAAACTCATACGTGTTAGCACTCACGACGGGGCTCCCAGGAACCATTTTTTAACATGACAATGCTCGGTCAAACACAGCAAGGGTGTAAAGGGATTTCCTCTTCCGCATAATCACTTTCTCTGGTCTGCATGATGCTCTGGTCTGCGATTTGTGACTTGTCACAAATTGAGCATATCTGGGATCACTTGAGACGGTAAATTGGACAGCCTGTAAATTTGATCAAATTAGTGGCGCGTTTACAGCAATTGTGGTACGAGAAGACGTAAGACATCGTACGAAACTGCTGTACCTCAATGCTCGACCGTATCGGTTCTTAAATTCCAACTAGAGGTGGCGCAACAGGGTACTTAAACCTCCGTTCATGTGAGATTTTTCCAGTAATAAATGATCATTTTGCTTTCATTTTGTAATCGTTTTCTAGTGTCAATGTTGCCATCACGTGTGCAAAATTTTGTTTCATTCAGATTATTCCTTCTTGGTGTAGCAATTTTAACGGCCAGTAGTGTACTTACATACATATACGGGTATACACGAGTTAATTCGTGGATATATCCAGTGCGTGTTTGGTACGTGCCTACTCACGTATATATATATATATATATATATATATATATATATATGGAAGCAAGAGTATATACGTATGCTTACGTGTAAACACGATTATATACTTGTTAGACGTATATACGTACATTTACGTGTAAACATCAGTACATGTATCCACGTATATCTACGAGTATATCCGCTAATATACATGTATGCTTACATAGTGAATCCAAGATCTTGGGCAAAATCTAAGTGGTGTGAAAGGGGAGGATAAGAAGCAAAGAATCGTAAGGAACTTATGGTCGTTGACGCGCTACATGCACACAAAGCCAGAAATCGATGGAATGAAAACAGGTCACAAATTTGTTACACAAAGATGATTTTACCCGACATTTTAGTTCTTAAGAAATATTTAGACAGTTGTTAAAAAGTAAGGCCTGTAGTAGCTCTAATACACGCATCGCAACAAAGGCGCAGCGACTGATGAAAGTTTTTCAAGAGTGTCGTAATTGCAACAGAGTGATTACGACGCATGTATTAAAGATGCCGGCCGCAAGTTTCATCAATGACTTTAAAACTTTCTTAAGTCGCTGTGTAAAATTGTCTTTTTTGTAATAAATTTGTGACCTGTTTTGCATTCATTAGTTTCTGGCTTTGCGTGCATGTAGCGCGTCAGCGTTGAGTTTGTGGCCATATGTTTCTTATGATTCTTACTTCTTATCCTCCTCTCTAACACCTTTTAAAAATTTGCCCAAGAGTTTAAACTCACCCTGCATGCATGTATATCATATGCTAGTATGAAAGTGTCAGCTCGAGTATGTACGTGTGTATACGTCGTGTCTACCTGAGTATATAAGTGTTCGTATATGTACGAGTATAAGCTGGTATATACGTGTATAGTCGAATGTATATCTGTATAGATAAAAAATACTACGAGATACCCAAATACGTGTTTATTGGTGCATTTATGTGAATACGTATATATACGTGCCTACACGAGTATATGCGTAAGCATGCGCATATACTCATATATTTAACCTTGTTTACTGTAAAAACAATACATATTAAGTGAAATTAATATTTAATTGATACCTGCCTTATACTTAAAGATTAAGTGATTTTAAAAGAACAATATTCGTTAAGCCTAATATTATGACCACTTTACCCCATCTTACTAAAATTGTTCTAAAAAATTATTCAAAAGAGATTCAGCTAACTGCTAATGAGTATGAGTTCTTGAGACATGTAGGAAGCTTCCTGTGCAGTCAATCTGTTCATAATTCTAACAAACAAAATTTCCCAAGGAAGTTAAAAAAGGTGTTTATATTTTTAAAAAATTCATAATCACTCAAAATATTTTTTTTTACCAAATAAAATTTTGCCAGTTGTAAAACTTTGTATTCAAAATGTAGTTTCTAACTGCACTACTCTAAAATAAAATTTTCACATTCATTCGAACATTTATTTTTAAGGTATAGCCATTTATTTGAATTATGACCACTTTACCCCATTGACCACTTTCCCCCACCAGACCCTAGGTAATGGTCATAAACATTTATAAAGCTTACTTCAAGATGAAGAAATGGCAACTATGTTAACGACGCATCCAGTTAATTGACTCTGCTTTGTCAAAAAAAAAAAAAATCTTGTATAGCTAATCAATTAGGCAGTTACACACTCACTTTACAATGTCATAATATTGCTTACATCAAAAGTGATAAAATATGACTAAGTAATTGAAATATGACTAAGTAATTGTTTGCTATCATGGTAGTTTAGTTCAGAGAGAATATTTTTCTATGAAATAATGTACAGACTAAAATTGAAGAAAAAAAGTCATTATCAAAAAAACAAAAATAAAAATCCTTAATTGAAATATTAAAGAATATACCAAAGCATCTGCAAACAACATGTTACAAAGAACTTACGTTTTCACCGTAATAATTACCGCTTTTTTTAAAAAGTTATAACACCATCAAGTGTACGAGTAAGTATACGAGCGTAATTGGTCTACTTCTATCCTTCCTTTAATGGTACGTTTTTGATCGCAGTATTATTTTGCTTGATTTACAGCCTGGAAATAAAGCAATTTAAACTGGCAGAATTGTGGATCTAAAAGGAAAACGTGTTTGAAAAGAAAACAAAAACATGACGCGTGGATGAACAATGTATCTCCCATGAGAAAGATGATTGTGGAGACCTTCAGGAAAGTGAATATCAAATTAAGTTTTGAACTAAGTGTAAATATGTGATCAGAAAAAAAAAAGGATTTTACCCCAAACAAAAAGTTTCTGGAATACATGGCTATTATAAGTGATAGACGTCAGCAAGATATGCACCCTATGTACGAGATATATACTACGTCCCTTTTAAATTAAATCCCAGTAATTATCTATGGGCCGACCCTGGAGAAGGCCTAAACCTGGGTGAGTCTGAAAGAGTTTGTTTTAATGTTTTAATATAAGTGTTATGTGCTTGAAAAATCCTTCCCCATAGTATTGTTTACTACACTCAAAAACTGGTTGAGACTTAGTGCATAGAACCAGGAGGCCCTAAACATGACGTTTTTCACTTTCTTTAGTTAAGGTTGGCCAGTCTGCACTGAAGGTCAGGCATAAAATTGAGGATTTGTTTCCATTTAGGTACTAAATGCCATGCTTTAATCACAAGAATTTCTTTAGCTGATGCCCAATGCACAGAGATAATCAAATTTAAAAAAAATTCTACTTAGGGCTCCTTTTTCTTTATTGGTTCGCAAAAATTATTTCGGAAAAAAAATACGCGTTTTCTGAAATTTTTAGAATAATTTAGCATAAAATTTTATTCAAATCGAAAATGGTGTGTATCTTGACACTCCATTTCTTTTCCAAAAACTATCTTGAAACAGCTTTTTTTTTTTTTTTTTTTTTTTTTGACGCAGTGCCGATTGTTGCGGCTCTTGAGCTACTGAGGCAAAAACTAACGAAAAAAACAAAAACAGTTGTAAATACTATCTAAGTAACTGAAAATTTCTTAACTATTAAAAGGGAGAAAATTAAAACAAAGTCTGGTGCATCGTGCATTTTTAGAGGCAAGGAAAAATGATTACAAAATTTACTGCGTAGGAGCAAAATAGTATTCGGTATTCTCACAATGTGCGATCTACCTCTCAACTAATCTAGTTACTCAATAGATGACGCTACGGAAATCAATTGTTCTTTACAAAAGTGTAACTAGATTATTTGAGTGATTGATCGCATAGCGGGAGAATATCAACTATTTCCAATCTAAGGGATAAGGTTACATGTTTTTGAAACACATTGCATTTTAGCGACATACATAAATGCCAATGCAGCAGTACCAGTTTAGAAGAAGAAATTTTTTTAAAGAAAAACTTACTTGTTTCATTCGCAATATAAAAGGCTGCTCTTTTGTCGATGACACCTGAAAAGAAAATTCATACAACTATTAAGGAAAAAGTTTTCATTTGATATGTAGCTGAAAATCAGTTTTTACTTTCTTCTATATCTAATATATAGAAGAAAGTATTGGATTCGTGCAAATTTTCAAATTTCGAATTTTGACGGATTTGAACGTTTTGAGGTGTGCTGAGTCCATTTCGACTATTTTTGGAAAATGTCTGTCTGTCTGTGTGTATGTGTGTGTATGTGTGTATGTGTGTCACGTCTGTGTGTGACCAGTTTTTTGTGGCCGCTCTACAGCAAAAACTGCCGCATGAAATCGAACGAAATTTGATACACATATGTGCCCCTATGTGAACTTGTGCCCATTGGTTTTTGGCGCGAATTCCTCCAAGGGGGGTGGAGCAATGGGACGTTTTTTGAGTTACGCGTGATTGCTATTCCTCAGGAAGTAACTGGCGGAATCAAACAAAATTTGGTCAATATGTTGCCAGTAACAGGAACAGGTGCTGATTCAATTTTGGTGTCAATAACTCAAACGGGGGTTGAGCTATAGAACGTTTTTTGTCGTCAATTGTGACTGCTGTATCTCAAGAAATAATGAACGGAATGACAAAGAAAAATTATCGGCAAGTAGCCCTTAGTGGGTATAAAAGCTGATTTTATTTTGGTGTCAACAGCTAAAAAGGGGGTAGCGCAATCGCCCGTTCTTTTTTTCCATTGTGAGTGCCCTATCTCAAGAAGTAATTCTACGTTCTGGCTGAAATTTGGAATATATGTGAATCCATATGTAAACAGGCTTTGGTTCAATTTTGACACCAATCGCTCAAAGGTGTTGGGTTTTTTTTTTCGAATAAAAATAGCTTTATTAATGCAACAATAAGAAAGATAAATCGTAATAGATTGTCTTCTGCGTATTTCTCGTGATTTTAATTGTATGGAAATGATCGGAAATATTATCTCAATGATTTAAAATTTTTAACTGTTGCCATCTTATGTTTGTTAACAAATAAAATATTTGTAATTCATTCTAGCAAGGCTTTTAAAATAACTTTCAATTTTCGCTCTTTGCTTTGCTTTTGCAATAATTCAGACATTGGGATGGTCGTCAAGTTTTTGCATGTGTAATTTTGTTTTTGTTGGGAATATGGCTTCCTCGTATAGCATGGGGAGGGATCAGAAAAAAAAAAAGAAAAATATAGAAGAAAGTTTCGTGATGGCCACAACATACTAGTTTCGAATGTGATGTAATTTGCCTGTGTAAATGATTCAGTTTTTCTTGATAAGAAATACATTAGCAAAATGCTCAAGAAATAAATACAGTGAAGCACCGTTTATACGTTTCTCTTTTATACATTTTTATCATTTATGCGCTTTTTAAATTGGTCACTGCAGAGTCCACTATACTATATTAACGTTTACCTGTTATAGGTTTTTATTATTTATACATTTTCAAACTGGTCACTGCTGAGTCTAATATACATTAACGTATACCTAATTATACGTCCCCCCCCCATTTATACGCTTTTTTTAATGCAGTTCTTTCGTATAAACGGTGCTTCACGTGTTTTCATACCAATGGAAATAATATTATCAAGAAACCTTTGTAAAATTCATTGTTGGTTTTCACAAAAGCAGATTTTTTTATCTTACAAAAAAAAAAAAGTACAGACCTAAATTTAAATTCATTAAATTGCTGTTTTGTAGATGAACGAATTTATATATTGTGTTGAATTTCGTATCACATTAAAATCCATAAAAACTGTAACGAATAAAGTGTCTTCGAAGTCTTGTTTTGTAGTAATTAGAACACAGTGGCAATTAGAAACTTACCAAACGTACTCCCCTCCCTTTTTTTGTTTAATTTTCAGAATCTACCACTACAACATTTTTAGCAAAGTGTCTCTTCTTTTAATTAGTTTCATTAATTAAGGTACTTATTTTTGTTTTGCATTGGTAGTAAAAGAAAAGCAGATAATTCTAATTTTTTATTGCAAATAAGTAACATGAAGCATTAATTAGAATATTAAAAGCATGTTCAGCAGTTGATATCTATAAAAAGCAACTGATATGATCGAATATTAAACTTAACTAGAACTTAGTTACTACTTATCTTTTTTCGTAATATTATACTAGAAATCTAAATATTCCTAGTTTAAAATTTTTGATTTTAGGCTGAATTTGTAAAAGTAATGTATATTCTTCCTTACTTAGCACATCATTTAATATTCTTTACTAATAATAAAGCTCAAAGTTTGTCTGAATATCTGGATCTCTGTGACGCGCATAGCGCATAAATCGTTCGGCCGATTTTCATGAAATTTGGCACGTTTGTACAATGGAGGTGTGCACCTCGAAGCGATTTTTCGAAAATTCGATTTTGTTCTTTTTTTATTCAAATTTTAAGGGGCCATTCATTAATTACGTAAGGATGATTTTGGCAATTTTTGATCCCCTTCCCCACATGTAAGGGTAAGTAAGATTTTTCACCCCCCCTCATCTTACGTAATATGAAGGGGGTAAAATTTCGTTTCATTTTTCAAAATAATAAATAACGAATCTTAAATCACTGGAATCGTTATTAAATTCACTATTATTAATTTTAATTAAAAAAAAACCTTTTTGTGTAAAGAAATGTTTACTAAAAGGAATCTAGACTGAATCATTTTTTGTCCTTTTTTTTTTTTTTGTATGCGATGCTGATGCGATACTAATTTTTTAAAAAAAGACATGCCATACATAGTGCGATTCTTTTATTATATTTTACACTATTCATTCTTTGAAAAACAAGAAAAAAAACAGCTCAACCTAATACGTTTTTAACCTTCCAGAAGCAAATGAAATGTGATCCCTGCCAAACCACTTGACCGCGCGTTTCTAATAGAAAATATCGACTTGGAAAATATTACGTAAGAATTTGTCTGACCCTCCCCCCCCCTCGAAGTAATGGTATGTAGAGATTTTTCCAACCCCCCTCCCCCTCGGGATCCTTACGTAACTAATGAATGGCTCCTAAGAACATTTTACCGAGCGAATTATCGTAACGTGGACGAGTAAATTACCAAATTATCATAACGTGGAACCGTAACATAGGCGAGGAAATGAACATAGCAAATTGGCGAGAAATTCATCATCCATTATTTGTAAATATACAGGCGAACCAAATGACCTTTTAATTTTCTACTACGGGCAAAGCCGTGCAGGTACCACTAGTTATTCAATAAAACATTTAAATTCGAAACTTTTTATTTGCAAAGAATTAAATTAAAAATGAGAAAAATGAAATCAAAGCTTTATATCTTCCACTTCTCTTTTATAGTCTTATACATGTGTGTTTTGCACATGACTTTAATTATCTAGATAATAAATATTTAGAATTTTGATCAAAAGTGAATGTGCAAGAAATGGACACTCTCCTATGTTTCTCTACATAGTATAAAATGAAGTGTCCAAAAAGCGTCTGTGTGTTTGAACTCTCAAAACTCGAGAACTCGTTCAATTTCGCTGAAATTTTTGCAGTTTGCTTCTTTAAGTCCTGAAAAGGTTTGCAGACCGGTTCAAAAAAAAAAGAATGAAAGATGAATAGTTCCTTTTTTTTATTCTACTTTAAGCCCAATTTTCACATAAATTCTCGAATATCGGGGTGAAAAATTACTTACACATAGTAATATTACATATCGTTGGAAACGGTAAAATTTTCCGCGTTCTACGCAGTTTGTTTCAATGCTCTAACTTAATTACGGCGGGGGTTATTTGCGTTTCTAGCTCGAATTTTTTAGGCTTAGTTGAAATTTAGGCACTACATTCTTAATTAAAGTCATTATTTCGCAACTCCAGCGCTCGAATACGCTACCTTGCGGAGATTTACAAAATTGCCGACAGAACTAAAACATTGCGTTCCATGTGTTCATTTTGGGCAGAACAAATAGTTTGTTATGTGTATTTTTTTATTTGCGTAATTCATCATTTGTAATCGTCATCCGCTACAGCGTAACATCAAAAATATCTGATATAAACTGTGAGTACACATTTTATTTATCTTGTTCTGAGTGAATTTGAATAAATATCAGTTTTTCAATTCGATGGAAAAAAAAACGAACTTAACAACATTGACTGTACACTTTTCCTTAACCTAATTCCACATAAATAATTTAAATAACCTTTGTTACTACAGTATCCTACTGAAATAGACAGTATGCAAATAAATTTTCTAGAAAATATTTATCGCAGAACAGATTGAAAAATCCAGAAAGAACGTTAAGAATTTGAACAAAAAAAAAATAAAAGTTCGCCAAAAATCTGTTTATAGGGTTATGGTTTTACAATTGTGTGAAAGAATAATGTATCTTGACAAGATTTTGCATATCAGGTAAATCATTTCCATGACGAATGAATTAAATGCATGATTTCTTTTGATATTGTCAGTTCCATTATGAACACTACAAGTTCCATAGTACTAATTTATTATTAGTTAATAAATACATATTCTTGATTAAATATAAATTTAAGTTACAAATACATTTTGGTTACAATTACATTACTCTGTTTAGCAGTGTACCTCCTGCATCCATGCCGGTGCATCAACAACCTGGCTCCAGTTATCGTTGCCAACCCACATTACCAAATTCCAAACATAATACATATGTTACATCCTCCCTTTTATTCAACATATTCACTTAAATATCCAGGCCGCTTAATTGTTCGACCAGATTTAGTTTTTGAAAATTGTCCATTCAAACTATTGTCACATGAAATTTGATTACTATTGTTAGTAGAGTTATTATTAGAAGAATGATCATCTACAGAGTTATCTTCACACAAGTTATAATCAAAATCAAATCTTTCAGCCACATTTATAGGTCTATCTATTTTGGATGGGCTTAGATACTTACGATTTCTATAGAAAACACTTCCCTCATTTGTTTTTACTTTGTATGACCTAGGATTTTTACCTTGAGATAATATAATGGCAGATTTCCACATTTTGTTTTTAACATCCTGAACAAATATTTTATCTCCTACTTTTAATGGTTTGAGGTCTTTAGTATTTCTATCAAAATAAAGTTTTTGTTTGCTTTGACGTTCTTTAAGTTTAAAGTTAATGTCTCTTTGAATTTTAGGTTTTAATAAATTCTTAGAAATTGGCAATTTTGTTCTTAACCTACGATTAAACAGTAGTTGAGCAGGTGACACACCTAAACCCGAGATAGGACTGTTTCTGAATTCAAGCAGAGCTATAACTGGTTTCTTATTTTCCTCAAGCGCTTTCTTAATTAAGCTTTTAGCTATGCCCACTGCTTTTTCTACCATACCATTACTTTGTGAATGGTAAGGACTAATGAAAGAAGGTATAATATCCCAACTTTTAGTAAAATTTAAAAACTCAAAACTATTAAATGGATTGTTATCACAGACAATTGTTTCTGGAATTCCAAATCTAGAAATAACGTTTTCCAGGACAACAATCACATCCCTTACAGTTTTACTGTTAACCTTTTCAATTTCAATCCATTTTGAAAAGTAATCTACAATAATAGCATAATTTATACCTTTACAAAACATTAGGTCGACTCCAATTTTCTGAAATGGTCTTTCAGGAATACTATGAGGAATTAATGGTTCCTTCTGCTGCGACTTACGAAATTTCATACATATTTCGCATTTCTGTACTATGTTTTCAATGTCCTGTGAGAGACCAGGCCAAAACATAATTTCTCGAGCTCTGTTCTTACATTTTTCAATCCCTAAATGGGCTTCATGTATTAAGGACAACATTTCAGGTCTTAGGGCTTTGGGAACAATAATTTTGTCATTTAAAAATAACAAACCTTCAATAACAGTCAAATCATTTTGGAGTTTAAAGTATTTTCTTACTTCACCCCCAATTTTCTTTATATCAGGCCACCCCTCTTTACAATAGTTGATGACTTTCTTTAGTACATCATCCTCCGCAGAGGCCTTTTTAAACTGTTCAATTCTATGTATACTCATTGGGAGATACTTAGCAATAGAATGAATTGTTTGCAACATATTTGGGTCATCAGCTACCTTATCTTTTATATATGCTCTCGATAATGCATCGGCTAGATACATCTCTTTACCTGGTAAAAATTTTACCTCAAATGAATATTTCAATAACTTAAGAAGCATTTTCTGAAGACGATTAGATATTTTGCTTATTGGTTTTTCAACTATTGCTGTCAAAGGTTTATGATCACTTTGAACCACAACTTGATGACCATACACAAAGTTGTGATACTTTTGGAAAGCAAAAACTATTGCCAACAATTCCTTCTCTATTTGCGCATAGTTTTTTTCAGTATCTGTAAGACTTCTCGAAGCAAAACTTACAGGATGGTCTTCTTGCAGAAGACAAACACCTATGCCGTCTTTTGAGCTGTCACACTGAATAGTGATTTTTTTTTTACTGTCAAAAACTTTTAACACAGGGGCCGAACTGATCAAATTTTTCACATTAGTAAAAGCTTGTTCCTGTTCATGAGACCAATAAAAATCTACATTATTTTTGAGCAATTCCCTTAGGGGAGCTGTTACCTTTGAAACATTCGGAATGAATTTCGATAAAAAATTTATCATCCCCATTAGTCTCCTTATGTCATGTTTATTCTTAGGTTGGTCTAGTTCATTTATTGCCCTCACGTGAGATTTATCTGGCTCTACCCCTTCTGCTGAAATAACTAAACCCATATATTTCACCTCTTTTACACGAAACTGCAGTTTATCAGGGTTAAACTTAACATTGTTTGCCTTGGCTCTTTCTAAAACCTGGGCTAACCTTTTATCATGTTCAGATTTAGTTTTTCCCCTAACAATGAAATCGTCAAAATAAATCTCCACGCCCTGAATGTCACTAAACAATTTTTGACTTCGCTTTTGAAAAACTTCAGGAGCTGAAGAAATGCCAAAAGGTAAAACATTAAACTTAAAACGTCCAAAAGGGGAATTAAACGTACACAAATACGAACTTTCTTCGTCTAAGGGACACTGCCAAAAGCCTTCTTTTAAGTCGAGCACAGTAAAATATTCATGGCCTTTTAATCTACTTATTATTTCCTCACTGGGATTATGTGATGCTCTCTTTTAATGGCTTTATTTAAATTCCTAGGGTCTAAGCACAATCTTAAACTACCATTAGGTTTCTCAACTACAATTAAACTGTTTACCCAGTCAGTAGGTTTATTTACTCTAGATATAATACCCCTTATTTCTAAGTCATTTAAAGTATCTTTAAGTTCATTAAGTATGGCTAAAGGAACACGTCTAGGAGGGTCAATAACTGGAGTACAATTTTCTTTTAGTTCAATGTGATATGGGTCACCTGGAAACTTCCCAAGACCTTTAAATACTTCATTATACGTAACGAGTATATCATCTTTAGATGAAAATGCAATTTCATCAACTCTTTGAATTAAATTCAATTGCTTACATGCATTTAAACCTAGAATAGGTTTTGATACCACATCAACAACAACAAAATTTAAATTAACATTTTTGCACTTATCAGTTGAACATAATAATTTAACCTCTCCTTCAGGTTTCAATTTATAATTACCATACGATAATAACACAATTTCAGTTTCCACTAAAGCAGAATTATTATATAATTTGAACTTATTAAACACAGATAATGGAATTATGTTTGCTTCAGCACCTGTGTCTAACTTGAACCTTATTTGATGTTTATGGATAGAAATGTCTTTAAACCACTTTGTTTCAAGATCATCTTTCCTATTTGACACAGAGTCAATATATAGATTCGACAGTTCTTGAGAACACTCTTCATGATTTACCTCATGAACTTTTTGTGTTTTGTTATTGTAAGATTTCCTTTTTGTACTCTTACACATTGCAGCGAAATGATGTTTACCTTTGCACAAATTACATAATTTGTTGTATGCAGGGCATTCCCTTATTTTGTGAGATTTGCCACATTTGTTACAGTCAATCACACCACTTTTAAGTGACTGTTTACTTTTAGCACTTATTGGACGATTATTCCGCTGTGATTTAACCACATCGATGTCAAACTTTGACTGTGGATCTTTGATGGACTTGATTTGCACTTCACTTGCTTCCGATGCGCGAACAAATTCTGTTGCTTTTTGAAGGGAAAGCTGGGATTCCCTAAGAAGTCGTTCTTGGAGAGATTTATTTTGTATTCCAAGCACAATTCTGTCTCTGATCAGTGAGCTTTCTTGTTCACCAAACTCACAGGAAGACGCCAGTGTTTTCAGTTGAGTCAAGTAGACATCTATGCTTTGACCTTCTAACTGCACACAATTAAAGAACTTAAATCTTTCAAAAACGATGTTTTTCATAGGCACACAATGTTCTTGAAACTTTTTAATTACCACATCAAATTTCTGAGCATCGGCGTCATTTTCAAACTTGAAAGTGTTGAAGACCGAAACACCTTCTTCGCCGACCAGATTGAGCAGAATGGCTATTTTTGTTGCATCGCCTTTAGTAGATCTTTCTGAAGCGACTAAAAAATTATTGAACTTTTGGTACCATTTATTCCAGTTTTCTGCAACATTTCCAGCAGAAAAGTTCATTTCGCCAGGAGGCTTAAAAGTTTCCATTTTGAACACGAGAGTTCGTTATCTCAATACATCCGAGCGATGTTTACCACTTCTGACACCATGTCAGTTCCATTATGAACACTACAAGTTCCATAGTACTAATTTATTATTAGTTAATAAATACATATTCTTGATTAAATATAAATTTAAGTTACAAATACATTTTGGTTACAATTACATTACTCTGTTTAGCAGTGTACCTCCTGCATCCATGCCGGTGCATCAACAACCTGGCTCCAGTTATCGTTGCCAACCCACATTACCAAATTCCAAACATAATACATATGTTACAGATATCCAATCATATAGTCATAGAAATAAATTATCTAGTGTTAAACGTTAATCTTGACAGTCTGCCACGTATGTGTGCTATGTGACAAAAATGTCAACAAATGCCGGAAATGTCACGAAACTGAACTTAATATGTACTAATGTATAGAAAAAACGGTACAAAATGAAAATGCCGTTCAAAGCGAACCAAAAATTTATGAATTCCGAATTTAACATCGTGAAAATGGCTGCTTCAGAAGAACTTACTGTGTGTTCTGCATAATTTTTTACTTTCGTAATACTTTTTGATTTCTAATCTCTTTCTACATGGGTCAGAATAACCAAAAGACTTTGAAGAATCTTTTCAAATGAATAAAGAACAAAAAATCATACATGCGAACAAAAATATCTATCATTTCCTAAGTTTAGAAGCAGTTTATATGTTACAGCGTGCGTTTGTTTTAGTTTTTTCATCGGCCATTAGACAGTGGCTGCAGCGCCCCCTATAGTTTGTTGGAGTTGCGAATAAAAAGTGAAGGAATTGTCCTACAGTTTTCTTTTTGACACCATTAAAAAGAGCTGTTTTTTTTACTCCAGATCTAATTCAACCTAAGGTCGAAAGTTTAACCCTCTATCTCCATTAGGAAAAAAAGCTACAAGCGAATTAAATGAAATTCAAAAACCTGTTCTCTATTCAAGTTTTTGACCATTTTATTCTGCGTTTCCACGGCAATGCTTTTTGAATACATTGTCTATTTAGGACTTTCTCATTTTCGTTTCTTAATCTTATTTTATTTTGTGTTTCCATGGTGACACTTTTTAAATCCATCTTTCTCATTTTAATTTCTTAAAAGTATTTTCTGTCGTCATTGCTTGGAAGGGACATTTTGCATGATGTTTTTTTTTTCTTTTATTCATGCCTGATTGTTGAATACACGTCACTTGACACAATTTTTATTTTCAAGGTAGACCGGGCAATGCAGCTAGTTGATTTATAAAAATGTAACTAATAAAAATTCAGCTTTTATTTACTGTTTTGATAAATCTCAAGACGTTTTATTATCCTGCATTACTATTCGTGATCAATGACTGAAATGTGTTAAATTCTGTCGACAGGTTAATGTGTTCGAAAGAAACTGAAATTTTGTACCTTTTCCCCTCTCATACTCATTGAATGAAATATAATTTGAAAAGAAATTCTTTATAGGTAGTCATTACTGGCACATCTGTCCCGATCGATGTAAAAACTCACGCTATGTTTTCGTAAACTCAGCATAGCTCAGTGGATAATGATTGTCGAACAAATGTGATATGTTTTTTTGCACAATAATTTAAAGAGTTTCATTTGTGAAGAAAATAACTTAAGGGAACATGCATCCTTTGGCTCCCTTAAAATCAACCAGTGCATATTATGAACAGGGACCGATTAAGATATTGGGAGGCTCTACGCATGCCCGACGAGAGGCCATGTCAGCCTAGTCGGAAACTACGGGCCCGGGTGTTGGGGGAGGGGAGGGGGGGGCTACACAGAAGTAAAAAAATAAAAAGAAAGAAAGAAAGAAAAGGGGGGACTCTGAACAAGCGTAAACGTAAAGAGAAAGTAAAATTTATTCTTTTAGTGTTTTACTTAAAATAGAGTCAATTGTTTTCTAATACTAAAAAGGTTTTTGAATTTTTTTTCTTTCTTTTTCTTTTTTTCTTTATTATTTTTTCTTTTTTTGGGGGGGGGGGGTGGAGGAGGAGCCCGGTGGCGGTAACTAACTAAGGGCCTGCCTTGGCTCTCTGCGGCCCTGACTCTAGGCCCAACACGTTTGCGCCCCCCCCCCCCCGTAGTTAAATCTTATGAAGAGGAAGAAACGTCCCAAAAGAATATGATTAAAGCTCTCTAGAGCCATCCCAGAGGACATTCTCCCTTTCAATTGCATCCACTAACGATCGCAGGTGTTTCAAGGCGAACTCGACAACCTCGCTCGAACAACCGAAACGACTTAAGGTCGCCTCGCAAGTTGCCTTCCCTGTGCTGCAAAGGGAAGGTGCAACTTACTCGCAATTATCCAAGCATGACAGCCGCTGCTCTTGTAACAAAAGCCATTAAAATCTTCAATCATGTTGGGAGGATTGAAACATATTGAATGGAGCCACGGTGTTCGGTTGTTGGCGGCATTCTTCCACCAGCGAGACATCTCCCATCATTTCCTGTAACCGTGACATAATGTTCCATTCCTAATGAAGGTCACTACGTAATCGAGATATATGGCACAAACGGTCACTCGGTATGTAATCGCGACTTCTTAAGTGGACAATCAATCATCCCAATGGCTGATGAACTGGAGAAATACACACAGTGTTTCAAACTATTCGTGAAATTTGAAGTTTTTGCAGCGGGTATGGTAAACTTTGTGAGTGATTGTCTTTTTTCGTGGAATAGATTGCTATTCTTTACACCAGCGTTTCCCAAAGTGTGTTCTGCGGACCCCCCCCCCCCATTCTGTTCCCCGCGGAACAGAATGGGTTCCGTCGGGGTATAAGACGGGTTCCGCCGCGAGTAAACCGTTGCATAAATTCATTCTACACTAATTTCTAAAAAAATGGAACAATCATTATCGAGGATCTAATGCGTCGCTCCATATTGAAGTAGTAGTCGCCACAGTGTTTTGCATCGCCATGCCAGCATAATCAAGTAAATAACATGTAACTTAAGGAAAGTTCTTAATGAACCTTCAGAAAGAATTTATTTTTTCAATTCTCGTTTTCTCCAGTCAAGACTATTTAGCAAGATTTATGAAGACAATGGCAGCACAAATCACTACTTTTCCATATGAAATATGCTCGCTATCCAAAACAAACGCTTTAAAAAGGTTGTTTGAACTTCTAGATGAAATGAGTGTTTTTCAACTGGAGCTAAATGCATTGATATATTCAGCTGTTTTCAATGTTTTACATGAGGAACGGTGGCTGATAAATATTTTATCGGCATTTTTGTCGAACTGAATGAAGTGGCTATTTTTACTCAAAGGGAAACATTAACTACATTTGTTGTGAGAGACAAAACAACAGCGTTAGTTTTTGTGTTACCTGCCTAAAAAAACAATGTAAATGTTTTGCTCTTTTAAAGGGACTTTCTGCCAGAAGCAATCTCTATTAAGAGAATGCAGTGCAGCTACTATTTCGGGTTATTAAAAACCATGACTGCTCATTTGAGAAACCTATGGCACTGTCGATGCCCAAGTATGAATCATAGTTGCCCTTCAGAGTTCATCGGCTGGAAACTAATTTTCTGATTCAGTTTCACTCAATAAATTTCGGTTTGATGTTGAAAATGAATAGCGTTATTGGGTAACAAAGCTGTATCTCAGAACTTCTTCAGTTCGCAACAACTCATCAATGCAAAACAAATTCCAGTCCTTATGCGCATTCAAAAAAAAAAAAAAAAAAAAAAAACGAACTTGGTTTTTGGCATCAGCTCCTGCTGTACGTACTTAACATTCCGACAAAAAACAAAAATTTATAGCTATTATCAGTTTCAGAATGAATTAATTTCATTTTTCATATTAATGTGCAGGGACAATTATAGAACTGTTGCAAAAATTCCATGGAAAAGTTATGCTTTCATAAACAGGTCTTATTTCAAACTGAAGGTAATATAGTAAAATCCCTGTAATGCGTACACTAACGGGACAAATTTTTTTTTGTCCGCAATAGAGGGGTGTCCGCAGGACGGGGGTTTATTAATGTTATTTGCATTGAAACTGGGGAATTAAAAATTGTCCGCATAAGAGGGATGTCCGTTAGGAGGGGTTTTACTGTATTTTTATTTATAAAGTCTCGTAATTTTTTGAAAAGTTGCTTTCGGTACATAGTGATCTCAGTAAAGCATCACAGAGTTCGTGGCTAAAGGGTCATGGGACATGACAACGGCCACGGTGACAACTGCCAAGGTGACAACCGCCGAAGATCCACCATGTGAGCTAATTTGACTAATGCACATTCAATCAGTTGTGGTCGAAGGTTCCACCATAAATCAATACCATTGGGGATAGTGGGCTGGTGTTGCTTAGCCCCTGGTCAGGATAAAAAAAAAACTGTCTTTAGGACCCCTTAAAAATTGGTAAAACAACCTCCGTGATAGGTACGGAGGACCAGTGGCAGATTTATAGGTTTGATGGCTGGTAAATGCGCATTTGGGGCCCCCAAAAATCTATTACAGAACTGTATGAAACATTTATCATGAGAATTTTTGCAATCCCTTCGGAGTCCTTATGGTCATGGGAATCTTTGCAATTTGCGACATGATAAATCCGCCATTGCAGAGGACGCTAGAGTGTGCAGTGAAGTATAATGTGGACATAACGAAACGTTCCTCTCTGTATTTCATATGAGTACAGCAATCGATGCTTATTTATTATCGCATTTACCAAAATTCGGTTCTATGGTGAAATTTGAACTAAACAATTACATCAGCCATGTTGGCGTAATTTGCTGTCTTGGGGGCATTTCAAATTTATGTATCATTGCAACCAAGTTGGATAGATTAACTGTCTTGACCACAGTTCTAACAATGCACATTGCACTGGCACTGAATCATGTAAGAGAATATCAGTCATGCTGCACAACACAAGCATTCTAAGTCCTTCTCTTGAGCAATAGGCGCCAAAACCAATGGCGAATCCACAAATGGGTTCAGTTGAGGTCCCCTTGTATTTCTGTTTTTGTTTCAACTCTTGTGTTATTTTCAAAGATAGAAGTAGTAATGCGAAAATTCTCACGTAATCAATAGTTTCTTCTATGTATACTACTACATGATTTTTCATCTTTATCATTTAAACCCTAGATCATTAACAATTTGTCTTTTAGATATAAACGAAAATGGGGTTCCTTTAAGTTATTACAAATTACTGTCCAACCACGGATTGCATGGAATTTTCAAACGTCCAGATGAGACGAATCTGTGTGAATAAGAGGGAAAAGTAAAAATTTGATGCGCGTATTTCGCTCATTTGAATGAGACTCTGCTTCTGCAAAAGCTGACATCGGTTAAAAAAAATACTAGATTCGTCCATTTCCGGCTGTAAAACGGAAGTTTGTCTTTCCATACAATCCGTGGTCAGACAGTACTAAGGGTTCCGTGGCCTAAAAAGTTTGAAAACCGCTGGTTTACACTATTGAAGTTATTCGGAAATGAAAAATATTTCTCTGGTTTTTCAGCGTAAATCGTAGACTTATAATCTCGGTTGAGCTCTTGATGGCTGGTAAAAGAAAAAAAAATATTTTGTGCAATAGATTGTGATTGTTTACATTAACAATATTTAAACGATGTAGGTAACGCTTATTTTCTTTCATCGACAGTGTCACAGTTTGTGTTGAGAGCATGGCATCAATCACTCGCTGTTGGACCGAATAGGTATTTATTGCTGTAAGACAAGAAGCAATAATAGTTTAACATAATAATGACGCAGAATCGAATAACTATCAACGATTTAGAGTGGCATTTATTTATAATTTGTTACTTTTTAATGCAGAAGGGCTTGGATTGTTATAGAACGAAGCACATTTTAAAAAATGTGAAAAAAAAGTAAAATTCATTTGAATTTTGACGTTTTATATTCCAATTAGGTTTTTCGCTATTACGGATTGCGATAGGACTCTACTCGTTGAGTTTCTTGTTTCTACAAATGGACTGGAATGGAAATGGTGAAGAAATTCGCACCAGGCATATGATGACTAGTGATTCTCTAGATTAGGTAATCCGAGACATATCCATAAAAAAAAACATGTTCATTGGGATGCGGTAATAAAGATCTGGTTATTGTGGCGAATTTGCACCCGCATACTCATCATAAAGATTAAATTTACAGTGTACGTATACCTTTATGGTATTTCTATTTCTTATCAATCTTGAATAACTAGAAAATCGCCCGTCAAGATATGACGGGTGAAAATTGCATCTGCATTTGAACGAAGCGATTGCCTGTTTGATGATATTTTGATAGCTGAAATTTTAACCCTAACTATACAGTCGAGTCCCGACTTACGCGAGGGATGCGTTCCAAGACCTCTCGCGTAACTCGAAATTTCACGTTGTGGAAAAGGGTGTGTATACGAATTTAAAATTGACACACCCAATTATTTTAGACAATTTTTAAGCACCCCTCAAACTGTTTTTAGACCATTTTTTGCTACATATTACCGTATATTAATAAAAAACTGTATTTCTAAAGCTACTGCATTATTCAACGCATAAAACCAATGATCAGTAGGAGAGAGAGACATAAAATAAAACATTACGGTTTGTACAGTATGTAGTAATAATAAAGCGCTGCGCTATAATAGTGTACTGTATCGTGCAGTGCATACAATAGTTATTTATAACTTTAAAATTGAAGCTTATGATTTATGTAGCACAATCTCAGACCGTTATTCTAAAATATTTTCAAAAACAATTGCTTCACATTTACTTTCATAACGTTTCCATCTATGGTAATTCCCTCTTCCAGGGTCTCCATAACTCACAGTACAAGAGCCGCTAATGATTTGATGCGAAGTAAGAAATGATGATCATCAGTAAGAAATGATGAGAGATGCCAATTTCTTACTGTTTGCATTTTGCTTCGGCACTACACACGGAGCTTCATTTTAAAAAATAAGTTCTGAACTTTTACGGATCGCCTTTTCTTGTTTTTTAAGTTGCGTATGTATGGAAGATTCACCCATACTTAAATTGTCATGCTACCTCGATCCACTTTTTAGTTGCTCAAGCGCATCAAGAATCTTTACCTTTTCTTAAAGTGTCACAAATTTTCGTTTTTTCTTTCTATATTCAAACTTAAGATGAAACTGTGCCTAGGTGACACAATATTTCAGTACCTTTCACATTTAGAATTAAAAAAAGAAAAAAGACTAACAAAGCGATGGTTAGACTAGTGCAAACTTAAAACTTGCGCAATCAGTGATGCTTAAAGTGATGAAAGTACATTCATGAAACCAATATTTAGTAATCGATAACGAAACCGACACTTAGCACCACGATTTCTTTCCAACTATTTTCGTGTTGCGAGTCAGAAATTCGAGTTAGCTATAAAATTCCTTACTCGGGAAAAACTCGCGTTATAGCCATTTCGCGTAAGTCGAACCGCGTTGTAGCGGGAGTCGACTGTAGTGCCTAGAAAGAGTAGTGTGTTGACCGACGCTTTTTCCCCCGCGATTCTTGAAGACAAATTTTATGAAAACCGCTAGAGGGCAGTGCGGTCAGAGTGCACGTTCAATTTCGCGGTGTTTACATTAGTAGACGCGGGATTTTGTTACAATTTAGTTCCGAGTTTCTCTTTTTTACCTTTATTTCGTGAATATTTTATGAAACAGCGTTTAAGGTGTTTAAAGGAGGCATCAAAGTTGAACATTAGAAGAAGTAAAGCTTTATCTTGTTTCGTACCAGGGTGCAAAAGTGGGTACAAAACATGCAAAGAAAAAGTTTCGCTTTTTAAAGCTCCAGCAGATGAAGATAAACTAAAGAAGTGGAACTCTTTGCACTTTGAACAAAAATATTGCTCAACTTTGACAAACTTTGAGCAAAAATATTGTTCAATTTGTGCTCTGCATTTCAAAAAACATTTTATTGAAACGCATTTTAAGCATATTATAAATGGTGAGGAAGTTTTGATTCCTCGGGGAAAACCTTTTTTGAAAGATGAGGCAATTCCGACAATTTCCCCAAATCTGCCAACATACTTTATTAAAAAATTACCAAAGAAAAGGACTATCAGGAATTATGCAGTTAAGAAAAATGTTCCCTGTTTGAAAAAAATACAACTTGATCTTTCCGCAGATGAAACTGAAATAACCACGTATAAATCTATTATAAATGATATCGTTCCTATTAATTTGCCTAACGAATATTGGGTTTGTATGAAATTTAAAAAATCTCCAAATATTGTAGTTTTTGTATATAATGAAAATTATGAGGAAAATAATATTGACGATAAAAAAATCATTATTGAAGTAGAAGAAAATTTACAAATCAATGCTACTATTTCAGTCAAAGGTGTAAAAGTAGATTATCCTCTCCTTAAATCAGTATCGGATGTCAGAAAACTTTTTATTGACGTTGAAGCTAGAATTTTATACAATGGGATGGCTACATCAGAGGAATTTAAATTTGTGTTGCCTGTAATGAAACCAACTAAATATTTTGTTGATGGTTCATCTTTAAGGACACCGTAAATGTCAAGGTTTTGTATTGAGTGAAAAATTAAGTTGTAATTTTTGTAAAAAGAAACGTAAATATGTGTTGACACAGAGAGCTCTGAAAAGCAAAAGAAGTATAGCAAATTTACAAAGAAATATGGTTGCGAAAAAAATTAAAAACATGCGAGAGAAAGATGTCTGTCCCCATCGAAACTCGCTTAATTTGGAACAACGAGACTCGCTTTTCTTAAAATTCCCATAGACTTTAAAATCTCATATACCGACAACGGGAAAATATTTTTTTCGTCCAAAAACATGTATCACAATGTTCTTTTGATCGCTACTTATTTAGATTTTTTAATTGTAACACTGTCATGTTGTTTCCTGATTAAGGGTAGGGAGATTCAGAAGCTGCGCTTCCTTTTAAAAGAACATTTCAAAGCTACCATAAGCAATGTTAGACAAAGGAGAGGGACAAGGAGGTTCCCCATTTGTTTTTAGTTTTTAAGGATGCATTTCTTTCTCTATTTTACATATGAGATAAAAGATAAAAATACATGAATATTTTTTTTTTTTTTGACAGTGATAACGTCAGATTCAAAAACTACTTCTATTTCGATAATTATCGACAACAAAACCGTTGCTGACAGGTTCTAAAGAACGTTATAAAAATAAGCAAACTAGTAGTTTGACGTTGATTAGTATTACCGAAAATTCAACAAATAATCAAGTCAGCTGTTTGCCAATTGCAGTTATTTGCAAATTAGTATTGTAACGGATTCGGTGCGACTTCCACTTTCTTGAAATGAAGACACAGTTCTTGATAAAAACACAGGAAATTTATTTACACTATGTACAGGAAAGATCTTCAACAACTGCTAAATTATTCATCAGCAATTAAGCAATTATCACACAACACCGTAAACTCAACGTTTACACACGTATTTACTTCCAAATACGAAAACAACACAGCGAAATGCCTCGCTATAAACAGAGCAAAAATCTTCTCAGTTCGAAATATCAATCGAAACTAACTGTTTATCCATCGCTAACGGCTTAAATACACCGAAAGAAATCTCTCAAATATTCCAGAAAAGGCTACAACGTTCTACAACTACACTTTCATTGATAAAATCAGTGAATGAAATAAGAAAAAAAAAGAATAGGGGGTTGTATACTTTAGCCATATGTTAAGGGGTTGTATATTCATTACGGGAAACTATTTACAGGTTATGTTACTACAATAATTACTATTTACAGAATTCGTAACACTGCCCCCTTCCTAAGGACTGCACGTCCCGGGCAGTACAATCCCCAGAAAGGGTGCAAACTTCTATCACAAGTTTACAAATATACACATTAATTAATAACTAACAGATACATAGGAAACACAATAATAACAAGAAATATTACTAAACATTAAAAGCAAAAAAATTATCTACAACTTTTATATTATCAACCATGGTTGTTTGCGTAATACTCATGAACTATGGCCATAGTATGGGGCTAACCGATCATAATGTACAACCCTAGGTTTTGCATTAGGTGATTTTTGGATCCTCACTACGACGTCATTTAGTCGGTTAAGGACTTTGTAGGGTCCATCCCAATGCGACTGCAATTTGGGTGACAGACCTTTCCGTCGGATGGGATTCCATAACCAAACCTTGTCGCCTTCGTTGAATTCATGTCCAGTAGACCTTGTGTCGTATCGGGTCTTCATCTTCTCCGCCGCGATGTTGATTCGCTCTCGTGCGAAGTTATGAACGTCTTCCAACCGGGCCTGGAGATCCTGGATGTACTCCTCAGGCGATGCAGGCGCATCCGGAGGACGACCGAAGACGAGATCACAAGGTAGCCGAAGCTCTCGTCCGAAGAGCATCTGAAATGGGGCATATCCGGTAGTCTCGTGGACAGCACTGCGGTAGGCCAGCAGGAACAAAGGTAGCTTCTTGTCCCAATCCTGTTGATTTCTGGATACCATAAGCGAGAGATTATTCAGGATTGTGCGGTTAAATCTCTCCACCATGCCGTCCGATTGTGGGTGTAGTGGTGTTGTCCTAGTTTTCTCAATTCCGAGAATTTGACATAGGCCCTTAAAAACAGCAGAGATGAAATTCCTCCCTTGATCGGAATGAATCTGCAAAGGTGTTCCATATCTCGAGATCCAATGTTTTACTAGAGTCTCTGCTACGGTGGCAGCCTCTTGATCTGGAATGGGATATGCTTCCGGCCATTTGGTGAAGTAGTCGATGGAAACAAGAATATTTGTTCCCATCAGCAGTTCTTGGTAGAGGACCCAGGATGTCGATCCCAATTCGTTCGAAAGGAGCTCCAACGTTGTACAGATGTAGCTTCCCTCTGCTTCTCTTCTTCGGTCCTTTACGAGCAGCACAGGCATCACAAGAATGGCACCACTTCTCCACGTCATCCTTCGCCTTGCTCCAGAAGAAGCGCTCCCGAACTTTATTGAGGGTTTTCAAGACACCAAAATGTCCTCCAGTCGCACTACTATGTATTTCTTTCAGAACATCTGAAATCCTTGATCGGGGAAGTAGTAACTGCCACCTAGATGTTTTGCCGTCGTCAGATTCCCATTTTCGGTGTAGCACGCCGTTCCGTAAATGGAGCGAGTTCCATAGAGCCCAGTATCTTTTTGTTGCAGGACTAAAGATGGAAACGTCCTGCCAGCTAGGTCGCCGACTGTCACTTTCCATGAACTCCAAAATTGGTTTTATGTCGGGGTCTTCAAGTTGATCTTTTCGAACTTGGTCGTCACTCCATGGATCAGGTTCTGATGATGTTGGAGTCACTGTCACCTGATAGGCAGTAGGGCTAGTCGTTCCATACTGATTCTCGATTCGGGAACAATAATTGCAGTTCTCAGGACAGGGTCTCCTTGATAAAGCGTCAGCATTACCGTGAGACAACCCTTTTCGGTGCTTGATATGCATGTCATATTCCTGGAGCCGCTGTATCCACCTGGCTATCTGGCCTTCTGGATTCTTGAAGTTCAAAAGCCAAGTTAACGAGGCATGATCTGTCCGAAGCAGAAATTTTCGGCCGTAGAGGTAATGATGGAAGTGTTCTACAGCTTTCACTATGGCCAGTAACTCCTTTCTGGTGACGCAGTAATTTCGCTCCGACTTTGATAAGCATTTGCTCCAGTAAGCGATGACATGTTCATTTCCGTCAATTTCTTGGGATAAAACAGCTCCGATGCCCTCGTTGCTCGCATCAGTGTCCAGGATGAAGGATTTTTCAGGTTGAGGATAGGCGAGGATAGGCGTTGATGTTAAAGCCTCCTTCAGTCGTAGAAATGCATCTTCGCATTCTTTGGACCATTCGAACTGTTGCTTGCTCTCCGTCAGCTTATGCAAAGGTCGTGCAATGTTGGAAAAACCCTTTACAAACTTCCTGTAGTAGGTGCAGAGCCCCAGGAAACTTCGCAGCTGATGGATGTTTTCGGGACGACTCCAACTCTTGACAGCAGACACCTTTTCTGGATCGGTTTGTACACCTTCAGAAGAGATGATGTGACCAAGGTAGTTCACTTCCCGGCGGAACAAATTACATTTGGACGGGCTTAACTTCAGATTGGCTTCCTTAAGCTTTTGCAGCACCTTCCTAAGATTTGCCAGATGTTCTTCGAAACTGCGTCCCACGATGATGATATCGTCTAAGTAGACCAGACAGGATTCGTAGGAAAGTCCTCTTAACACTGTCTCCATAAGACGCTCGAAAGTAGCTGGTGCATTGCAGAGGCCGAAGGGCATCACTTTAAACTGCCATAAGCCTTGTCCAGTTGTAAACGCTGTCTTTTCTCGGTCATCAGGGTGTATCTCAACCTGCCAGTAGCCGCTCTTCAAGTCCAGGGTCGAAAACCACTTGTGTCCGGAAAGAGTGTCCAAGGTGTCGTCTATCCGTGGAAGAGGGTAACTGTCTTTCTTGGTGATTTCATTCAGCCGTCGGTAATCTACACAAAATCTGGTGGAGCCATCTTTCTTTCGGACCAAGACGATGGGAGAGGCCCAAGGACTGGATGACGGTTCGATTACATCATTCTCCTTCATCTCTTTCAGGAGGCTCTCAACCTCTTCCTTCTTGGCAAACGGTAGTCGTCTTGAATGCTGTTTAATAGGGGGGTGTTCTCCAGTGTAAATCCTATGCTGCGTTAAATTCGTACGGCCAACATCCTCCGATGTAGATGAAAACAGATGCTTGAAGTCATCCACCAATTGTTCCGCAGCAGTTCTTTGATCTTTCGATAACGGCGCACTCCCAATTAACTTCGATGTCAAGGACTCGGAAGACACAGTCTCGGGGGAATTGATTCTTCTAATGATGCAGTTTACTGGAGTACAAGTTGCCAACACTTCACCTTTTCGGATATTCCTTGGCCTTTCACTCACGTTGGCGACTCTCACAGGAATTACATCCTTAGAAAGGTCCACAAGCGTAGATGCTACCAGCACTCCTTTTAGGCTATTGCTTAGGTTAGGGTATTCAATGAGTCCAAATCGAAAACTATTGCTTTCTTCAAGGGAGCCAGTTATTAATGATTCTGACCTTGACGGAATCGATAAATCTGTTTGGGCTATTATTTGATGAGCGGATTTTACATCACTTTCTGCGGGGAAAACGGCTATGTCTTCTCTCATCGAGTGCAGCTCATTAGTCTTGAAGTCGAGAGTGAAGCCATATTTCTTCAAAAAGTCCAATCCGAGAATGAAGGGGTCCGTGATATTAGCGACGAATGCCGTATGATGGTAGGTGGCATTCCCGAACACTATTTCCAAGTCTACTTTACCGTCAATCTCGATTTTGTCACCTGTCACAGTCTGGAGACTTACGCGTGGCGATGTCCACAGCAGTTTCAATCCAAATTCACGAGCCACATCTGTTCTAATGATTGTCACATTGGCTCCAGTGTCGACAATCAGTCTGCAGGGGCTTCCATTTACATGGGCGTAAATGAAAAGTCCATCACTGCCACTACTAGAAGAGGAAATCTGCAGAGCTCTGGTGGTGGTGATTTCCTTCCCTCGTGTAGCTTGGCGAGCCGGACAACTCCTTCGCAAGTGTCCTTCACTACCGCATTTCCAGCACTTCTGCTCTTGTTTCTTTTCGGCTGTTATGCTGCTCAGATGTCTTGCCAAGTCACCGAGTTGTCTCTCGAGTTCAGCGAGGTGGGACGACCTGGAATCAGACTCATCAGCTTCCAGAGTTCGGATGGGATGGCGATCCACACGGGTTGCTTGCTGGGCGGCCTCCCACTTCATCGCATACACAACAGCAGAACTCAGGTCTTTGACATCCGCCATCCGTAGAGCTTTCTGGATTTCCGGATCTCGAACCCCGTCGATGTAGTAGTTGAGTGCCAGGTTGTCTCGAACATCCGCAGGACAGTCGCAAAAAGCAAGATGAGACAGTCTCTCGACGTCCGCCACTAGCTCTTGCAGGGTTTCCCCGGTTTTCTGGAAACGGGACTTCAACTGGAGTCGGTTGAAATCTTTCTGGCACTTCTCACCGAAGCGAAGCTCCAACGCAGATGTGAGGGCGGCGAAATCCAGGCGCTGGCTGTCCGGAAGGGTCTGAAGAATGTCCGCTGCGTCACCTCTCAGGGATGCTGCAAGATGGCAGGCCTTGGTAGCAGAGTCCCATCCGTTCGCTTCCGCCACTATCATGAATTGAGTTTTGTAAACCTGCCACGAAGTTTTCCCATCAAATGGGGCAAGTTTAATGGACGGTCGAGCAAACGATGTGGGAGCGCCAAACTGTACAGAGCTGCTTTCCGCGATCGCCAATCTCCTTTCCAAGTTTTTAATTTTCTCATCCACATGATTTTCAACTGTTGCGATACGGTTTTCTACTGTTTCAAATTTTTCATCAAAAGCATCAACTCGATGCTCTATCTCATTAAATTTATTTTCCATCACAGTCTTTACCGAAGTAAGGTCGTTTTTAATCTCCTCTTGGTTAGAAGCTAAATCATTTTTCAGTACCATTAAATCACTTTTCAATTGTTCTTGATTAGCCGCAATGTCATTTTTTAATTGTTCTTGATTTGCAGTAAAACTTGCAGTCAAATCACTTTTTAATTGTTCTTGATTAGCCGCCATATCATTTTTTAATTGTTCTTGATTAGCCGCCATATCATTTTTTAATTGTTCTTGATTAGCAGCCAAACTTTCAGCCAAGTCGCTTTTCGCAGCATTAATTGCTTCCAGAAGTTGTTTTAATTGGTCATCCATTGCGCGAGTAATCACCATAAAAACAAAGTCTATAAATTCAAACAGTCTTTATGAAAAAAAATGTCCAAAGTCACACTTACTCCAAGAAAGTCCAGAAGAAGCCCCACGTTGGGCGCCAAATTGTAACGGATTCGGTGCGACTTCCACTTTCTTGAAATGAAGACACAGTTCTTGATAAAAACACAGGAAATTTATTTACACTATGTACAGGAAAGATCTTCAACAACTGCTAAATTATTCATCAGCAATTAAGCAATTATCACACAACACCGTAAACTCAACGTTTACACACGTATTTACTTCCAAATACGAAAACAACACAGCGAAATGCCTCGCTATAAACAGAGCAAAAATCTTCTCAGTTCGAAATATCAATCGAAACTAACTGTTTATCCATCGCTAACGGCTTAAATACACCGAAAGAAATCTCTCAAATATTCCAGAAAAGGCTACAACGTTCTACAACTACACTTTCATTGATAAAATCAGTGAATGAAATAAGAAAAAAAAAAAGAATAGGGGTTGTATACTTTAGCCATATGTTAAGGGGTTGTATATTCATTACGGGAAACTATTTACAGGTTATGTTACTACAATAATTACTATTTACAGAATTCGCAACAGTATGTAGTTGTATATGTGATCGGAGCAATTGATCCTATTATTTTTTTTTAATGTAAGGAAAGTCCTTGAAAATTAAAAAATAAATTAAATAAAAGAGGTCGGAGTCGGTACGTTTTCAAGCGACTCCGACTCTTCAACTCAGACTGAGAAGCCCTGATAATTTTAATTAGCTTCAAGAATTTAGAAGCAATTTTATTTTGAAACTAGCGGTACCCGCACGGCTTTGCCCGTGGTAGAAAATTAAAAGGTCATTTAATTAGCCTGTATATTTACAAAGTGGGTGATGAATTTCTCGCCAATTGGCTGTGTTCATTCGCTCTTCCCATGTTACGGTTCCACGTCATGATAATTTCGTAATTTACTCGTCCATCTTATAATAATTTTGCTCCGGAAAGTGTTCTTAAAATTGAAATAGAAAAAGAACAAAATCGAATTTTCGAAAAACCGCTTCGAGGTGCACACCCCCATGCTACAAACTAACTTTGTACCAAATTTCATGGAAAATCGGCCGAACGGCGCTATGTGCGTCACAGAGATCCAGACAGAAATCCAGACAGAGAGACTTCCAGCTTTATTATTAGTAGAGAAATAAGAGACGCGCAGTTATTGAATACTTATAGTCTACTATTTTCATTGAAAATAAATTAGCATTAGGATATTTTATATGCTTCAAAAAAATAAATGAACACCCATGCAACAAATAGCACTTTTACAGAATTTGTCTTTTGCGCTGAAATAAGTTCAATCCGAAAAACGGGACTTTTAAACTGCGAAATCAGCATGCAATCACTGATTTAAAACGAGTCTGATTAAGAGCATAGCGTACTCCTCGAGCGCAGCGCCATCTGGATTTTCCTCAGATCTGCCCTCACTTTTTCTCCGTCGATCAACACACTATTCTCACTACTCTTTCTAAGCACTGTACCCTAACTTCAGCAGATAGCGTTCATTGTTGACCACTTTTTCGTTTCTTCGTTCCCCTGAAATCAGTCTTACCAGTAAAACAGTTAAATTACCGGATTCAGTTCAGCCTTGTCACAATAAAGCCTTTCCCTGCATTTTAAACATTACCATAGCATATTATCAAATTATCATGCCGTGGCACAAGTTTCATTGTCAGGATCGATGCTCGATCATTGGCTATCATATACACTGGTGTGCAAAAATTAAGGACGAGACGGTTTTTTCAATATAACTTTGTACAAAAGCTTTCCAAATCAACACATTTAATACCGTAAGATCCCCAATACGTAAGGACATGTGTAATGTAAGCAACACTTACTAAAAGAGGAATCAGGGATAAAAAGAAGCTTTATTGAAAAAGTAGCATGGAGCGCAATGCGACTGAAGGCCGAAACATCCCTGTGATGGGTGTCCAGCAAGAAACATCCGGTCTTTAGTAGGGGATATGAACTCCCCCGACTGCTAGGCAGGTTTCACAGCGTCTGCCCATGCTAAGAATGAGGGTGTCAATGAGTTGTTGAGGCATTGCTGCCCATTCGTCTTGCAGCGCCAATCGAAGCTCCCGAATCGTTACTGGTGGTAAGGTACGAACTGCCAAACGTCTGCCTAGAAAATCCCATACATGCTTGATGGGACTGAGATCCGGAGATCGTGTCGGCCAATCCATACGTTCAATATCCTCACTCTCTAAGAGCTGTTCGGCAGCTACTGTGCGATGACATGGTGCATTGTCGTCCATGAAAAGGAACTGCGGACCCATAGCGCCTCTAAAAAGACGCACATGTGGAAGAAGAATCTCGTTACAATAACGGGTCTCGTTGACTGAACTTGCGTCAAAGATGTGCAGGTCTGTACGATTACCAAGCATGATGCCTCCCCAAACGAGAACACCGCGATCTCCGTACCTGTACCTTTCAATGATGGTCGAGGGATGATTGCGGTTACCCCGCTCTCTCCAGATGAGTATGCGATGAGAATCGCTACTCAGACTGAATCTGCTCTCATCTGTAAAGAGTATTCGTCCCCATTCATTGTCTCTCCAATTCCGGTGTTTACGGCACCACAGAGAACGCCTTCTCCGATGAGCAGGCGTTAGAGGTACACACCGTATAGGGCGTCGTGCAAACAGACCCACCAACGTGCAGTCTTCTGGCCACGGTAAAACGCGATATCGGTCGTCCAGTCGCCTTTGTCGTGTGTCTAGCGATTTCTCCCGCTGTCTGCCGCCTGTTTCTTCTGGCCTGTAAGACAATATACCGGTCATCTGCGCGTGTGGTTCCTCGTGGACGACCACTACTGAACCCCCGGATAGCTGTTCCTGTTGTTTGAAATTGTTTCCAAAATCGTGAAACGATGCTGTGAGCAATTCCGAACTCTGCAGCCACACTTGTCATACTGAGGCCTTCCTCAAACTTCCCAATGATTCGACCTCGGGTAAAAGCATCCAGATGTCGTCTAACAGATTGATTATTCGCCATTTCTCGCTGAGGCAGCAACTCGGTGCGATTTTAACTGCTATGCGGCGTGCAATCTCTTTGCCAGAAATATTGATCGTACACCGACAACATGCTTTATACAACTCAGACACTCCCCCATTTCGTCTGCCTGCATATCTGCGCATGTGCTACCGTACATCACCTTACTTAATTTCCTGATTGGTCTTTATCTCCGCTCTGCCTCTTCGTTCAGCTGATATGCTAATTTTTCGACTTCGTCCTTAATTTTTGCACACCAGTGTATATGAGGATAGGGATTAGGGATCTGAAAGTTTAGATGAAGTTTTGCTTTTTAAGTTCATCTACAGCAATGTTGATGTTTTTCCTGAAAAAAAAAGTAACTTTACGCATTTTTTTTTTTTTTTTTTAAGTGTAAAGTCTGCTCGAGTTAACTCTGGAAAAAATATGAATAAAATCTACATGCTGACGATTTGTAACAATGACAACGAAAATTTCTCTCTCTAAACAAATATTGAAAACACACAACCACTGTCATCCTAACCAGAAAAATCAAAGTAACACCAACTTGGGTAAGTGAGCTCAATAAGCCATTCGTAATTGCTCAAAAAAGGGGGGGGGGGGAGGGGTTAAAAGACGTAACCATAGCAACAAAACAAAATGTTCATTTTAGTTGCGAAAGTGAATTTCATTCAATTCACCGTTAATTACTTGTGATGTATGCTCGAACTCAATCATTTATAATCTCTTGATTGGTTAAGGTAAGCCTCGGATTCGGGTTTTCGAAAAACAATCCTCATAGCCCTCTTAAGGCTCGTAGAAACTTAGAACACATTTCTTCTATTTCAGAAAATTCCAAGCTTTCGAACCACCTGAAACTTAAAAATATGCGTAAAACATTTCTCCCTCATTGTGTCAAATTTATGGGTAAAAGAGCCTAAAGTTGAAGTAGAAAAAGAACTAAATTGTTTTTTTCAAAACACTTTTTGAGGTCAAAACCCTCATGCCGCAAACTAATTTTGTGCCAAATTTCATGAAAAATAACCGAGCGGTCTTGACAGCAGGCACATGAAAGACAGAAATCCAGACATCGACACTTTGTACTTTTTTAATTTCTAGTGGTACCCGCACGGCTTTGCCAGTAATAGAAAAATTAAAAGGTCTTTTGGTTCGCCTGTATATTTACAAATAATGTATGGTGAATTTTCTCGCCAATTGGCTTGTACCCATGTTACGGTTCCACGTAATGATAATTTCGTATCTCACCAATTGGCTTGTGCCCATGTTGCGGTTCCACGTTATGATAATTTCGTAATTTACTCGTCCATCTCATGATAATTTTGTTCTCAAAATTGGAATAGAAAAAGAACCGCATCGGATTTTCGAAAAATCGCTTTGATGTGCACACTCCCATGCTGCAAACTAACTTTGTGCCAAATTTCATTAAAATCGGTCGAACGGTCTAGGCGCAATGCGCGTCACAGAGATCTTGACAGACAGAGAGAGATCCGGACAGAGAGACTTTCGGCTTTATTATTAGTAAAAAAAAAAAAGCTTCTTAAAAGATTAGGGTTTGGAAAAAACATTACTTTCCGGTCGAACTAATATATTTCAAAAAAGAAAAGTAAGAAAATCCACACACACACATACATAAACGCATTGCATTTCTCGAAGTCAAAGGGGTAATCGCCTTTCCTGACCTCCCTTTCTCCATGCACTGAAATGACGGGCCTGGTCTTGGCGTTCTCTGCTTTAAGATCCACGCTACGCCACTGATTACTACCCTTGACCACCAACAAAAAACTCTTAATTCGTTGGAACACGTCTCAAGAGCTGCGTCCTTTTCTCTCGCTCAAACTAAGATGTTTTTTATTTTCAACTGACCACAAAAACGCCGGACATTAACGCTGGGTGAACGACCGCAAGATGAACTCTTGGTATTTGAGAACAAAGAATGAAAATATAATTTAACCTAAACACTTTTTTTTACCACGAGTAAAATACAATTCTAAAATATTTGGATGGACTCGCAGTAGAGGCAGAAATTCTTACATATCCATTGTCACAAATTCCGATTCGTTAAAGAAAACAGAGTTGAGTTGAAAACTCACAGGATTTTGAAAAGAGAAAGATTGTAGAGGTTACAGTGCCTTAGGTGTTTTTTTTTTATTATTATTTATTTATTTTTCAACTTATTTATTTATGCCTTGTGAAAGTACTAGCTACTTGTTTTACAAGTTTCACGATTTAGTTACTTAAGGATATTTTGAAAACTGAGATTCTTGACAAGTTTTTGACTTGTGTCAAATTTCTTGATGCCATAGATTAGAGGCGCTAGTGTATTTTGGCGTAGCTGCTGTTGCCAGAATGAAACTAATGTTGCTCAAGATATTGCGACCGCATTAAAATGGCAATTATCGAACTATCCCCATTCTTGACAGTACATTTTGATCCATACAGAGTGTCCCGTTTAATTTACAAGACCTCTATTTTCGTAACACGTAACCGTTAGTCCTAGATGCCAAAATGATCAAATTTCCAGTTGCAAAGATGGTCAAAAGGAGATGCAGAGTAAAAATATGAAAAGTTTGAAGCAAAAAAAAAGCTGAAAAAAAATCGAAATCTCACTTTTCATGTGGTTTCTAAACCCTCTACATTGCAGTTAAGAAAATTACAAGAGTTAAAAAGCAATTCAAACACAAAAAAATTGACATTAGTACGATTAAAATTCATCGAGATATGAAGCGCAGTGTTTTGTGACTTATTATCTCTTTAACACTCGCCTTTTGGGGGGAAATTTAGCGACTAACAAATGTATAAAATTATATGTGTGCATAGCGTGTGATTTTTTGAATTGTATGAGCTTTTGTTGCGTGTTTTTACGCATCACAGCATAGCATTTGGTTTTAGTTTTGAATAGAAGTGAAAAATATAAATTTTTTGTTGTTTTATTCCGACACAGCATGTATTTCTTCTGAAAGGGCGGTATGTTCCAATCTCATCTTTTGCACGGTCCCTACTAATTTTGAATTACGTGTCGCAAATGTTTCAAATTTTTTGTGTTGGGAAGCTATTTTTCAATGAAGATTATTTCCTTAAATGTAATGTAGGTGATTTGGGGCTATATTAAAATTAGATTTCGTATTTTTCAAATTTATTTATGTATTCTTTTTTTCCGTTCAAGCTTTTCATACTGTTTGACCAGGGATTGTATGTAATTTGACAATTTGCCAAGTAAAGACGATTCCATCTGAATGAATCTAGCAGGGGAGAAAGGAAAATAGGGATGGGATTTTGATGCACGCGTTTTATAATGTCACTAGTGCCTTATTCATTAATTGCATTTTTCTAAAATAAAATAAGGGAAATCAAAAATAATTACCATGGAAACAAAAAGAAAATAAACTATTTTCATTTCGTTTAGGAACGTAAAAGCAAAATGGTAAGCTCAAAACTTTGTTGTGAATAAATAAATCAATTAGTTTTTGCAGTGAAGATATACATCAAAAATACTTAAGATTAAAAAAATGTTGCTGAGAGCAAATTTTCATTTTTACAAAACTAAGGCTAAATAATAGAGAGGCAAAAGTGCTCATCTGTAACAAACCAACTAACAGCCCTATAAACTAATAGATACGTCCTTTTCCGCCTATAAACCGGATATTAGCCTTTCCATGTAATCGATGGTCAGACCTCAGTTCTGTATTATATTTAACCATTTTCGCAATTAGAAGTATGCACATAGGACCAACGGTAGCGATAATAGAGGTCTTGCAGGTTAAACAGAAACACACTGTATACTGTCATAAATGAAACGTGGTTTGTTAAAAGATATAGCTCGGTATTAGCGGTCGCCAGTCGCCAACGGGAGACCATTTCGTTGAAAATGGCTACTAAAAAAAAATTCAAAATTAATTTGAATTCTGAAATTTTGAATTCAAACTATGTTTTTCGCAATCACGAATTGCGACAGGGCCCTACTCATTGGGGGCTATTGTTTCTAGAAACAGCTCCTGTCCCCCCAAGTCTACCCCTTCTCCTAGGCGGTTACGTGTGTATAGTTGTGTGTGTGCGTGCAGGCGTTTGTGTATATGTAGGCACGCGTGCGTGCATGTGTAGGCTTGTGTGTGTGCGTAGACCTGTGTGTATGCACGTAGGCATGTGTGTATGTGTGTAAAGGCTTGTGTGTATGAGCGTGTGTATGTGTGTGTGTGTGTGTATATGAGCGCGCATGTGTGTAAGACATGGACGCCTCCGACCATGAGAAGCGTATAGCTCAGGACCGGAGCAGCCGCGCCGCGCCGCCTGCAGAGGCCGGTGGGCGTCGGTGTCCCTGGTCCAAGCTGAAAAAGGAACCAGACGCCAAGGACGGTCAAATAAAAGCAATAAGCAATCGTGATTGCTCAAAAAAATCAAGTCTTAGTCGCCAAAAGTGGGAGCCATATGCTTTTTTATCTGTTAAAAATAATTTCGTATATCGTGCTACAATACACTCTTCCAATCCTGAGAAGTTCAGTGAATCAATCGACTCCACCTCGGCATCGTGGTTCAAAATAAACTCCCTTACGGTTATTTATTTTTTGCGTTAAATATATTTTTTGAATAAAAGTCAAAAGTGGCTACCATTTTCTTGTGATTCCAGTAGCCAGTGGCTACTGTTCAGAATTCCTCTAGTCTAGAGCTTTATTAAAAGAGCATCTGTTCCAAAGCTGTAATTTTTTGTGCTTTAATCTAAAATTGCTTATAAAACTCATTATATGTAACGGTATACAAACCATAATCATCAATAACGTTTCCTTAAAAACTAAGAAACATCATTACAAATGTTCAGCTTTTTAATTGCTGCCGACCAGTGGCGTAGCTAGACCCGACTTTCGGGGGGGGGGTTACTTCTTTTATATATATATATATATATATATATATATATATATATATATATATATATATATATATATATATGTATATATATATATATTTATATATATATATATTTATATATATATATATATATATATATATATATATATATATATATATATATATATATATATATATATATATATATATATATATATATATATATATATATATATATATATATATATATATATATATATATATATATATATATATATATATATATAAAATCGCTTGGAATTTTTACCTTTTCTTCTTTTCTTTTTCTTTCACTTCTCTCTTCTTTTTCTCTTTTTTTTTGAGACTAACTTTTCGGGGGGGGTTTTGTCCCCAAAACCCCCCCCTTAGCTACGCCCCTGCTGCCGACTCATGCTCTTTTAACACAAAAAGCCTGTGAAATTTTCACTCAGTATTTAATGCTGTTTAAGCATCAATTTATTGACGAAAAAAAAAGGAGAAAAAAACTTCATTATAGTGCGAGGTTTCAATTAAAAGCAGAAGGAGGGAAAAGTATATGTTGTTTTTTAATTAAATTCTCTTGTCATTTTTTTCTAGGACGCCATTTTCATTTCTTTGCACTGGCCTTTTTTTTTTTTTTTTTTTTTTGCACTTTCAGAAATTTGCGATCTATATATTTTTTCCCTTTCAAAACATCTTTACATTTTTTTTCCCCAATGGGGTTGTTTCCTTCAGTCAAAAGTAGTACTTTTTGTCACTGAAATTGATAGAACAAGCAAAAAAAAATAACATGGGCTCAGAAAATACTTTCATTTTCCCAACAGTTATTTTTTAATTAATTTTTTAAAATGTCCGATTCTTCAAACGAGGCGTGGTCTTTATGACGTCACAAATAACGAACTATGACGCATCTTTCTGCTGCATTTCCACGTTATGATAATCAAAAAGCGAATTACAATCGCGCTCTACGCTTGCTATCAACCATATCGTTGCCAATGCACGTGAGTAAAGATGCGAATTAAATATTTTGGACCGTGAATGGCAACACTGAATGGCATTTCATTATTTGTGATGTCACTGGCAGAAGCGTTAAACGCTGAAAGAGCACCGATTTAAGTAATTTTTTTAAAATATTAAACTTAAAGAAATTATTAAAAAAAATGGTCAGATTCTATGTTTTTAAGCATGCTCTTTCAGAAAAAATACTTTTAAAATTTGGAAACGACCCCATTATTCAATTGGTGGAATTTGCAGATAAAAAGTGACAAGAAATTCCTTTACTTATAAATAGCGACGCTTATGTCTTTCGCGCCAATAAAATTATCTAATCGACTAACTACAGTTAACAGAAACATAAAGTATTTTTTTGAAGTGGTTTCAGAGACTTTCTTGCTTAGCAAAAATAAAATATATATTTATACTCATCTAAATGACGTTAAAATATGTATATATAGTAAATATCTCTAAATGTCAATAAAATGTGCAAATTAATAGGGCTCCCAACAGATTTTCAGTTTGGCCCGAAGGAGAAAAGGGGTCTAAATTCCAAAAAAAGGGACCGTAATTGAATCTTGTCATGCCAATTGAGAATGCACTAGTCAATCGACAAATATCGATAATCTGCCACATTGCCGCTTATTTGTAATCGGATAATTTTAGCTGATTAATAGGCTGAAGTTTCTTCTGCCCAGAGCAAGAAACTCTGCTGAAGGAATTCCTTTCTCCTACCAAAAATCTCGCTGTTGTGCTCCTATTTGATTCAAACTTTACAAATTATCGTGATTTTGAAGTGTGAATAACTCATTAATACAGTAAAGCCTCGTTTATCCGGACAAACTGGAACCAAAAGTAATCCGGACGATCGAAAATCCGGATAATCCGAGATGCATGGGAAACAAACAAAGCAAATCAATAAATAAACAGACTTACCGTTCATTACGACAAACACTATTTTACAGAAAAGTTAAATAGAACTGTTTATAAGCCAAAAATTATCAAAATATTTTTCACATTATTTTTAACAAAGAATTAGTGTTCTGTCTTCTAGTTCAAACCATATGTCGTTTTAATAAAGCACTGTCAATCTAAAGCTTTATCCTCCAGTTCAGTTGCAGTGGTGTTTGTTCTCCGTAATTCATTATACGGGTGTGCACACTAAAAGTGAACCAAAAGCTAATTCCTAAACCATTAGAGATAAGTTTATAGTTCCATTTTGAAAAAATCTTTGCGCAAGACTCGAAATTCATGACACTTTTGTCAAAAAATCAAGTTTTGGAAAAGTTACGAAATTTAACTGTTTATACAGTCCCTCAATTCTAGCAATGATGTTTAGTAAAACATTCCGGACACACTAACATTTACAACTAAAAAAAATCACTTTTCTACGACCAAAATTGACGAGTTATGAAGTTTTGAAAAATCAAGATTTTCGGAGACTTCATGACGTCAGCGAGTGATCTCTTAAGGGCACGTATGCGAATTGACAAAGTGTGTTGATGGGTTTAAATTTATTTTGGTTCTTGTTATCAGGGAGCAATGTTAACGGTTGAAAAGATTAAGCAAGTGCAATTTATAAGCTCTAAGTCTATGTATTTTTAAAAGGCGCGACGGGGGGGGGGGGGGATTATCGAAGTGGTTTGTCGTTTTGTTTTAAGAACCTCTAATTTCCATCCCCCGAACATCATTAAATAAATGGACTTTTTTTTTAAAAAAATCAAATCAAATAATATTTTTTAAACAATTATATTCTCTTTTTTTTTCTTTTGTTTCAAAAAATATTTTTGTTTGATGTCAGGGGATTTTTTAGGCAATCACGAGTTGCTTATTATACTCAAACCAAATTTGATGTTGCTCTGATTTTTCAGATTGCCATGAAGACGGTAGTTTTTAATATTTATTTTGGGAGAAAAATTGTCGTCGTCATAGTTACAAATCATCTGTGGTTTTATTTTATTCATATTTTTTTCAGGGCTTAACTCAAGCAGACTTTACATTAAAAAAAAGGTTTATCTGGGTAAAATTACGTTTTTCAGAAAAAAAAACACCTAATGAACTTTACCAGCAAAACTTCATCTTCGTACAAAATATTTGTAAAATGATAATTGTACTGGTGGATATCGCCCATAAAATCTTTATCTTTATTACCGCATTCTAATCACTGCTTCGTTTTTACGGATACACGTCGTATTACCTATTCTAGAAAATTAAGTCGAAATTTTATGACGGGTGCAAATTTCTTAGTCATTTCTATTCCATTCCATTTTTGGAAACAAGAAACCCAACGAATAGGCTTTCGCAATCCGTGATTGCGAATAACATAATTTAAATTCAAGATAATTTAAATTAAATTTTTTTAGCATCTTGAATTTAAATTACGTTCCTCGCAACCACGAATTGCGATAGAACCCTACTTGTTGAGTTTCTTGTTTCTACAAATGGAATGGAATGGAAATGAGAAAAAAGTTCGCACCCGTCAATTTATGAAACACTGCAAGCAATCAAATCAGTTTAAAAAAAAAACAAAAAAAAAAAAAAAAAAAAAAAAACAATGAAAATAAGACTAACGAGAATATCTAAGTTTAAAAGCACGTAAAGTCGAGCATTGTTTCAGAATAAAAAAATTTTGAAAAAAAATAGAACCGACTTCAACTTTGCTCTAAAAATTGAAAAATTATTTTATTCTTTAAACACCATCGATAATGCTTTTAGACAGAATTTTTGAAGTTGGCGCAAAAACAAAACGTAAAATCCAGTGTAACCATGCTTCGTTCATATTTTTTTCAGAAAAGCATCCAAAGTTACGAGCGAAACATTTATATCGTTATTCAAATATGTTGTCATCAATGCATACTTTATGTGATAGTGAAGAAACTGGGCCTGGTTAAATTTATAGTTGTAGTTGAGTTATGGTTGTGAATGATTTTATCTATCGTTTTTGCGCCAACTTCAAAAATTATGTTTAAAAGCATTATCGATGGTGTTTAAAGGATAAAATTATTTTTCACTTTTTAGAGCAAAGTTGAAGTCGGTTCTATTTTTTTTCAACATTTTTTTATTTCATTCTTTTTAGTGTAAATGTAGGTATTTCAGAAATAGTAAGAAGTTACCATCACGAAACTTCACCTTATTTTTTTCATAAAAATGCTCCATAATAATAAACAAAAAAATAAAATAAAAAAGCTATAAATACGCGTTAAACTTCAAGCGATTGGCACTAAAAACTTATCTTTGTTCCTCTTTGGAATTAATGTGTAGTTAATTTAATTATACCCATTTAAGTATTACGTTTTTTTTCTAACTAATTTACATTTCACAGCATTTAAGTTGCTCACTATGCAATTCTGTATTTTCTTACTTAGCCCCCATCATTTGTTATTGGCATAGATGATAACGAAAAAAATACTACTGTGTAGTTGAGGCAAACCTAATGGTAGCATTGTGAAGGCAAAGCAGATCCTAATCACTGCATCACCTCGCTTCCAGGTTAGGTTTACCCCCACTATGGAGCAATAGCACTGAAGAAGGGAAGATTTCGATAATTCACATATTGTTACTAGAAATCAGCAAGGTTAGCAAAATAAAATTATTTACGCCAAAAAAATGAGACGACAGAGCCTGATTCCCGATTATTATTGAAATATCCCCCTGAACAAACTTGATGCTTGCTTCAGAGAAGCCTTCATTCAAAATTATCATTACAATTACTATTAATGTTGCTGTCGTATGGCACCAAACTTTCATAACAATGGGTTTTAAATTTAATCATTTAATAGGGAAATTGCATGAAATTTATGGTTTTTTTCCCAAAAATTTTTTTCATAAGGACAAATATGGTCAAACAAAGTAATGGGACCTAAGTTGAGCCATCCCCTAGCCATTAAAAAAAGAATCATCAAAATCGGTTCACTAGGTGAGACGCTGTGAGTGGACAAACAAACAAAAAAAAAAAAACATACATACGGTATGAACTGATAACCGCCTCCTTTTTGAAGTCTGTTAAAAAAAAATTTATGTTGTAACGAAAGATTCGAGCCACCGCTTATATCGTGTGCACAAGTTTTTTTTTTTCTCTTTCTTGGCCGGAAACTTCAGTTACAACCATCAAATAAAATGCGTAAAAAGAAAAAAAAAATAGAAATTAATTTGAATTTTGACATCTAGAATTCAAATTATGTTTTTCGCAATCACGAGTGTGTGTGTGTGCAGGCATAAGTGTGTGTATATGTGTGTGTAGGCGTGTGTGTGTGTGTGTATGTAGGTGTGTGTAGGTGTGTGTGTATGTAGGTGTGTGTGTATGTATGTAGGTGTGTAGGCGTGTGAGTGTGTAAGTGTGTGAATTTGTAGGTGTGTGTATATTTGCGTGTTTGTGTAGTATATGGACGCAACCTGGAGACGATTTTCGCAAGAGGAGCAGCATCGTGAGACCGGTCGACGGTTATACTGCAGAGGGAGGCGGGGGAAAATAAAATCATAGGAATTCAAAACAGTCAAATGAAAACAATAAGCAATGTGATTGCTCAAAAAAAAAAACATTTTTTTTTTCTCATTACAAAATTATTGTCTGCTCTCTGAAATACCATAACAGAAGTTCTAAATAAATCAAACTTTTACGGTTTTCCCTCTCTTTAAAAAAAAAACTTTTTTTCCCCTTCATCAGAACACAGTAACTTTAAATGCAGTGATAACGTTTTGCATAAATTTGAGATTCAACACCTTTTTTTTTAAATCAAATTCTCATACGGAAATTAGATATTATTGAAACAAAATGACAAACATAAAGATTTTTAAAAAATCTTTTTAATCGTAAATAGATCTTAGAGGTTATTAATAGTCCTTGAAAAGTCTTTTCAATCATTTATAATGCTCACTAATAAAAAAAATAATAATTCCTATTGACAAGAATCAAAACAAATTTAAACCTATTAACACACTTTGTTAATTCGCTACGTGCCCGTAAGAGCTTACTCGCTGACGTCATAGTATCCTCAATAAAAAAATTTAAAAAAAAAATAGAACCGACTTCAAAATTGCTCTAAAAAGTGAAAAATAATTTTATTCTTTAAACACCATCGATAATACTTTTAAACACAATTTTTGAAGTTGGCGCAAAAACGATCGATAAAATCATTCACAGCCATAACTCAACTACAAGTATAAATTTAACCAGGTCCAGTTTCTTCACTACCACATGCATTACGCATTGATGACAGCATATTTGAGTAACGATATAAATGTTTCGTTCCTAACTTTGGATGATTTTTTGATAAAAATATGAACGAAGCATGGTTACAATGAATTTTACTTTTTGTTTTTGCGCCAACTTCAAAAATTATGTTTAAAAGTATTATCGATGGTGTTTAAAGAATAAAATTATTTTTCACTTTTTAGAGCAATTTTGAAGTCGGTTCTATTTTTTTTTTTTTTTCAAAATTTTTTTATTTCATTCTTTTTAGTGTAAATGTAGATATTTCAGTAAAAGTAAGAAGTTACCTAGTAAGAAGTTCGGCTATATATCACTGTATTACTTTAGAAAAGCCTTTATTCAAAATTTTCATTACAATTACTATTAATGTTACTGTTATATGGCACCAAACTTTTATAACAATGAGTTTCATATTGTCGCGTAGATGAAAATAGCGAAGACAATGTGAAAGCCAAAAGAAGCGAATACTCGTTAGTCTCAACTCGAGATCTTTATTCAGAACCACGAATGAACGTTACATCTCCTTATATACAACTTGAGAAAGTGCTGGAACTTTCCAGACTTGGAAAGATACAGAAATTAATAGAACATTCGAGAAAATACGGAAAACAGTAGAAACGAAATTTTAGTAAAATTCACTTTGCCCTATTCGGGATTTGAACCCGGGTCGCTTGTGTGGGAGGCGAGAATTTTACCACTGAGACACCGTTATCCACGGAAGAAAAGTGCAAACTTCGCTACAATATCATTTTAATCATTTAATAGGGAAATTGCATAAAATTTACTGTTTTTTGCCCATAACTTTTTTTCTAAAGAACAAATATGGTCAAACAAAGTAATGGGACCTAAGTTGAGCCATCCTCAATCCATTAAAAAAAGAATCATCAAAATCGGTTCACTAGGTGAGACGCTATGAGTGAACAAACACAAAAAAAAAAAAAAAAAAACATACATACGGTATGAACTGATAACCGCCTCCTTTTTGAAGTCAATTAAAAATAGTGATTTTCAAACTTCATAACTCAGTCAATTTTGGTTGTAGAAGAGTGATTATTTTTAGTTGTAAATGTTAGTGTGTCCGGAATGTTTTACTAAATATCATTACTAGGACTAAGGGACTGTATAAAAAGTTAAATTTTGTAACTTTTTCAAAATTTGATTTTTTGACAAAAAATTTCTTGAATTTCGTGTCTTCGCGCAATTTAAAGATTTTTTTCAAAATGGAACTATATCCTATATACGCTTATCTCTAACGGTTTAGGGATTAGCTATTGGTCCACTTTTAGGGTGGACCAAAAGTCCTGTATAAACTATGAAGAAGCTTAGCTCAAATGAAAGCAAAATCAATCAAAGTAAAAAGCTAATGTTTGGCGTACTTATAGTTTCGTTCGTAACTGTCATTGCACTCAAACCTGTTTTTGTGCGGTCTTTTTTTTTAGCAATCGCGATTGCTTATTGTCCTCACTTGACTGTTTTGATGTGCTATCATTTTATTTTCCCGCCAGCACCGTCCGCAGCATCACCGTCTCCAGGTTGCATCCATATGCTACACACACACACACGCATACATACACGCACTTACACACACTCACAAACACATACACACATACATACGCCTACACACACGTACACAAACACACACACACTCAAACACATACACACACGCATACATACAGACAACTACACATACACCTACACACAACTACCCACATAGGCACAAACACACATACACATTCCCCCCCCCCACACATACAAATCCCCCCCACACAAACAAACACTCATACACACAACTTCCCACACACTCATACCTGCACACAGATACAAACACACATGCCTATACACATACCCCCTACACACAAACACACATACCCCCACACACATAAACACACACGCCTACATACACACACACACACACACTCGTGATTGCGAAAAACATAATTTGAATTCAAAAGGTCAAAATTCATTTTTTTTTTTTTTTTTGTGGGGCACATGAAAATTTCAACCAAATTGGGACTCAGTTAGCGAATTTATTTATAAAACGAGTGCGAGGTACAGTCGACTCCCGTTACAACGCGATTCGACTTACGCGAAATGGATAGAACGCGATTTTTTCAACAGTAAAGAATTTTAGACCTAGCGCGATTAATTTCTCGCTCGCAGCATGAAAATTTTCGGAAGGGAATCGCGGTGTTTAAGTTTACGTTTTGTTATGGGTTACATTTTTTTTTTTTTTTCATGAATGGGCTTACATTACTGAGAGCGGAAGTGCCACACCTTACTAGTCGGAACATTTCTTATACAAAGAACTATACTTCTCATTTTCCATTTTTTTTTTTTTTTTTCATTTTAAATGCGAAAGTTAACGAAATATAATGACACCTAAGGGTTTCATCTGTTACCGTTTCATCTTTCCGACAATTAAAGAAAAGCCAAAGCGTGGTAAAAAAGTAAAAGTAAAAAATGCGTCGAAGGGTAGCACAGCAATTAGGTATTGGTGAATCTTCGGTGCGTAAAATTAAAAGTCAAGAACAGGAAATCCATAATAGTTTACCGAGTAATAGTATCCAAGTAAAATGTAAAAATTATGAAAATGAAAGCTGCGCTTCATTGTAAATTAAAGATACCAGGAAGAATGGTATTGCCATAGATGGAAACGTTATAAAAAAACTAGAGTGAAGCAACTGTATTAAAAAATATATTAGAATAACGGTTTGATTACGCAGCATAAATCGTCATCATTTTCATTTTTTTTTAAGTTACAAATATCATTATTGAATCTACTGTTCAGTACAATTATAGGGCATTTGTTTTTCTTACTACATACTGTACGTACCGTACTGGTTTATTTTATTTCTTTCTTTCCCACTAATCATTGATTATGTGCATCATAGCAGTATTTTATGTTGAATAAAACGGTTTATTTTTATAAATACAAATAAAAATTCAGTTCTTTATGTAAGAAACAGTAATGTATAGTTAAGAAATGATTTTTAACTGCTTGAAGTGGTGTTTACAAGTGTCTAAAATGATTGATTATGTTTAAAAACGTTTTTACACATACCCTTTTCCACAACGCGAAATTTCGACTTACGCGAGGGGTCTTGGAACGCATCCCTCGCGTAAGTCGGGACTCGACTGTAGTTTCTTCAAGTGACGACAGGGGCATCCCGATGCAAAGTCACTGTGGCCTCCCCAAAATTTCCTTATTCGGGAAATTTTGTCCGACTATTCGGAAAAATTATCACTTGGTTTATTTTGATTTCGTTTAAAGATAAATTTTTGTGTTGTTTTCTGTGAGACTTTTTTTATGCGGTACCTATCCACCGCATTAAAAAAAGTTGCTTTCGCAACACAGTTAATTAACTGTGTTGCAAAAACAACTTTTTATAGCTACTCGTAAAGTTTCGAACAATTTGTCTTGTGTGATTTTTTTTATGCGGTCTTTATCCATCGCATAAAAACAAGTTTGGGTGTAGTTAAAATTTAATCCGGAAATCCGGATTCGTGAGGGCGGATAAATGAGGTCCTACTGTACTCTTTTAAGAAAAAAATGCAAATTGATAAAAGAGATTACGAGGGAAAATGAGTCTGAAATTCTTGAGGAAAAAGAGAAGAGGATTAGATTTTGGGCGAAAAGAGTACTTTTCGGGATTTAAAGTGAAAGAAGGGACTTTTAGACGGAAAAAGTATCAATGGGGTTGTTTCCTTCAGTTAAAAGTAGTACTTTTTGTCATTGAAATTGATAGAATAAGCAAAAATAAAAATAAAAAAAAATAACATGGACCCAGAAAATACTTTCATTTTCCCAACAGTCATTTTTTAATTTTTTTTAAATGACCGATATTTGAAACAAGGCGTGGTCTTTATGACGTCACAAATGATGCACTTTGCCGCATCTTTCTACCGCGATTCCACGTTATGATAATCAAGAAGCGAATTAAAATTGCGCTCTACGCTTGCTATCAACCATATCGTTGCCAATACACGTAAGTAAAGATGCGAATTAAATATTTTTCTCTGTGAATGGCAACACAGAATGGCATTTCATCATTTGTGATGTCATCGGACAGAAGCATAAACTTGAAAGCGCGTCGAATTAAGTAATTTTTTAAAAATATTAAACTTAAACAAATTGTTTAAAAAATGGTTAGATCCTATGATTTTAAGCATGCTCTTTCAGAAAAAAATACTTTTAAAATTTTGGAAACGACCCCATTGGGTGCACTGAATTAAGAGAAATTGAGATAGCATTTTTTAAAAATTATTATTTTCAGTTTTATGTCAATTGCTAAATAGTACACCGTTAAAATGAAAATACGGCAGCTGTACGGAGAGAAATAGTGGATTAAAGTTTCCCCGAATGACTATAGCAATTCTGACAGCTCCTTTTAGCCGCGTCGTTAAAGGCAACAGTCCTGGGGTTCCCAGAATGGAAAAATTTCAAAATCTCGGATGCTTTAATATTTTAATGCCAGAAAATGTTTTCTAAGTGGGACAGGTAGCAAGGGTACAATGGAGTTCTATGGAAAGGCATTTTTGTCATGGATCAACAGTTTGCGAAGCGAAAACTATGTTCTTCACTCGCTTCAAAATGAGGACATGTCTTTTTCCGGACACTTCTTTCCGGTCCTTTTATACTTTTCAATGTTGAGCCTGGCGAAAACCACCGCTGGAAAAAGGACGATTTTTTACATTTCGCACCGCAGTGGAAAGAGAAATAGATTGACCCCACTCTCCGGACTGCATCGCAGAAAACCCGTTTTTAGTGTATAAAAAATCTTTCTATTCACCCAAAAGAAAATGTTTTCCCGTAGTTACTTTAAATACAGTCGAACCTTGTCAGGGGCGCCTCTAAAATAAATTTTTTGAGAGGGCGAAAATGATCAATTTGCCGAATGGAACTTCAAATTTCGCCAAATAATGGAAATTTTGCAGAATGGTGATAATTTTGCCGAATCGTCTGACAAAATTTGCCGAATTAGGAAATTTTTGGGAGGTGTCCTTGAACTTTGTTTATCCGGACTAACTGGGACCAAGGGCAATCCGGATAAACGAAATTCCGGATAATCCTAGTAACATGGAAAATGAGCACAAAAAATCCTTAAATAAGCAGACATACCTTTTATTACAGTAAAAAACAATGTTGTGTAGCAACATTACATAGGATTGTTTCGCACAATTCACACTTTATATTATTCAAACAATTGATCAATTACAGTTCAGTTGCAGGGGTGCCCATAACCCCCCTCCCCAAGTTCAATGGCACAAATCCCCCCTCCCAAAAAAAAATCTCCAGCCTTTTCCCCCTTTTTATTTTTAGCTCTCTTTTTTATTTCATTTATTTTTAAAAAATATTTTTATTTATTTATTTATAATAATAATTATTATTATTATGTTTTTATTTTAAAAGTTCTGTGCTACGCCAATTTCATACACACACACACACACACACACACACACAGAATCTAAATAAATAAATGAAATAAAAAAAACAGAATAAAATGAAATGAAATAAATAATTTAAATTAAAAATAAATCAGAAAAAAATTTAAATAAATAAATTAAAAAATCCCCCCCTCCAAAAAAAAAATTCTTGGCGCAACTTGCGCCCTAATCCCCTCCTGTGGGCACCCTTGCAGTTGCAGTGGTGTCAGACTGACACGCCAAGTAAGCCATGATAATTAGATTGCTATAATTTATTTCGCGATTCATGCAGGAGTTTTTTATTTAATCAAAATGAAGAGAAGAGCGAATGTTTCGCGAGCTATCTAATTTAAGGTTATTGTTTGTGTGGATGTAAAAAAAATTAAGCCCTGCAAATTTAATCTGGATAAACGGGAATCAGATAAACGAGGTTCTACTGTGTGGAGCTTACATCCGAGATTTTTCTAATCGCAACAAGCAATGAGACAAAATAAAAAATCAATTTGAATTCTGAAATTTTGAATTCAAATTATGTTTTTCCCAATCACGAACTGCGACAGGAACCTACTCATTATAGTTATTGTTTCTAGAAACGGTTCCTGTCCCCCCAAGCCTGCCCCTCTTCTTGGGTGGTTGTGTATGTGTAGGGTTGTGTGTGTGCGCAGACTTGTGTGTATGCACGTTGGCGTGTGTGTATGTGTGTGCGTGTGTATGTGTATGAGCCCCTCTCCTTCTCTGTCACAAAGTGCCAAACTTCATTGTGCCCCTCCATTTCCCACACACGTCACGCAACGTGCATAAACGTTTACGCTTATGAAGATGCGTAATTTCACACTTCTTGTTAGCTCTCTCATCCCATTGTCTCACTAACTGTCACAATGCCCCCCCCCCCCTCGTTAAAGCCTGACATCATTTGTGGATAATCCCTGATACCCTACTGCAAAAAAATTTGTCGATTTGAAAAATTTGAATTTGTTTCTGACAAATTAACAGTGTTTTCAATCAAGGATTCTTGATAGGTTACTCTGAATGACTAATTTTATAGGCTGAGCAGTTAAAAGTAAGGAAATTGTAGATCAAAGTTGCCCTTAATGACTACCATTATTGGCTAGTCAGTTAAAAGTAGAGAAATTGTGGATCAAAGTTACCCTGAATTACTGTAACATCATTGGCTGAGAGGTAAAAAGAAAAGAAATTGTGGATCAAAGTTACCCAAAATGACTATATATTCATTTTAATATGAATACGACCCTCCTAATCAAAATTTTGTTTTTATGGTTTGTAAGAAGATCGGTGTCGATTTAAGTAAATATCGGTTAAGATTCCTTAGTTGCTTTCCTAGTAGGCATGAGGGCTGAGTAATTGGAAACGTTTCGCCCCCCCCCCCGTACTATGCCAAATACAAGTGAACAAAAGTGTTTTTAGATATACAGTCAAATTCCGACTTACGCGAGGGATGTGTTCCAAGACCCCTCGCGTAAGTCGAAATTTCGCGTTGTGGCGAAGAGTGTGTGTAAAACTTTTATGAATGTACTCAATTATTTTAAACACTTCTAAACACCACCTAAAACTGTTAAAAATCTTTTCTCAACCATACATTACTGTTTCTTACATAAAAAGCTGAATTTTTGCTTGTATTTTAAAATAAAACCGTTTTATTCAACCCGAAATACTGCTACGATGCACAAAATCAATGATCAATGGGAAAAAAAGATATCAAAAAAAAAAAAAAAAACAGTACGATGTGTACGCAGTGAGTACTGTATTTAGTAAGAAAAACAAACGAGTCTGTAGTTGTAATGTATATAGTAGATCAAGTAATGATATTTGTAACTTAATAAAGTGAAGATGATGATGATTTATGCTGCTTGATCTAGCCGTTATTCTTATATATTTTTAAATAAACAATACAGTTGCTTCACTATTTTTTATAACGTTTCCATCTATAGTAACACCCCTCTTCCTGGTTTCTTAAATTCACAATACAAGTGCAGCTTCCATTTTCATAATTTTTGCATTTTCCTTAGATACAACTCGGTTAACTTTTACGAATTCCTTTTCTTGACTTTTCCTTTTCTTTCCTTTTTTTCTTGACTTTTAATAGTGCATATGGAAGATTCATTCATACCTAATTGTAGTGCTACCTTCAACGCATTTTATAGTTGTTCATGCACATAGCCTTTAGCTTTTCTTTAATTGTCAGAAACTTTCTCTTTTTCTTTCATTTTCAAACTTTAGATGAAACGGCGCTCTTAGGTGTCATTATATTTCATCAACATTCACATTCAGAATGAAAAAATAAATGGAAAATGAGGAATATTTGTATAGGTGATGTTCAGACTAGTACTATGTGGGAACTTCCGCTCTCAGTGATGCTAAAGGGATGAAGGTCCATTCACGAAAAAAAAAGTTTTACTAGAAAACAACAAAGTCGACTTGACACCGCAATTTCTTTCCGAAAATTTTCGTGTTGCTGGCGAGGAATTCGCATTAGATATAAAATTGTTTACGGGGGGGAAATTGCGTTATAGCTATTTCGCGTAAGTCGGATCGCGTTGTAGCGGAAGTCGACTGTACTGTCGATATTTTCTTCTTAACATACTAGATTATCCCTTCAAACTTGAACCTGAAACTTTTTTCCCCTCTATGCCCGAAAGCAACGAAGAAAACACGTGCGTTCGCTCCTCTTTGGAAAGCGACGCGGCTGTATGTCAATGGCCATCTGATCATTCCTCGCTGGCGCCGGATATTTTTCTCACATTAGAAAAATGTTTTTTTTTTCTCTTTCTCTTCGCTTATTTTCCTTGTGAGAAAACAATTTAAAGCAGGAGCTAGATATGCAATGATAAATGTTATTCATGACGTAGAGATTATAAATTACGTAGAAAATAATTAATGTTTTGTTTAATCTGATTATAGTGCAGCCCCGGATCATCGATTGTTTACGAGATGAGGCAGAGACTTGAAGCTGTCACACAAGTCCATCTTCGTTCTTAGTTTTTTAGCAAGTTTTACTTTTAAAAATGATAATAATAACGAAAAACTTCAAACTGAGTGAATTTATGGAACGTAAGAGATTGCGGAAGTTAACCACGCAAGAAAAATTGTAAATGTGCAAAAACTAAAAAATTATGTCCTAAATGTATTGAACTTTGAACGAAAGGTGAAGAGCAAAAGTTGCAAGTCCTGAAACATAACCATAGGCTGTTTTTGATAACATTTGAGGAGGCATGGAGTTGGGGGTGATAGGAAGATAGACCCAAGTTTTTTTTTTTTTTTTTTTTAACAATTTTAGTCAATCTTAATTTTAGTGAAAATGAACGACGCGTAATATCAGGGCCCTCCTCCGAATAAATTTTTACAGCTCACGCAAAAATGGTAATGTTAGTCATTTTTTCTTATTGTTAGCGGAAAGGACTGAGTTGCAGTTTCCTACTGAAATCTTTCCAAAATTTTTTGTCAATTTTGAGCAATCTGTGGTGATGCTAAGACAATGGGGAAGTATCTGAGGATCTTTGAACATTTTTTGACATTGAACTCTGAAAAATGGCATAAACGATATCTTAGGTGACGTTGGGGGATGCAATAAAGTTAGCAAAAGTTAAGTCAGGCAACTCTTCTCTACTCGTGGCTTCATTTGGAGAAAGAGCGGCAGTGCGTTCCTGGTTCTCTCCCGAAATCTTTTTCAAAACTGAAGTTAATTTCAGGCTATTCCGGGGAAGGAAGAAGTTCGAGAGCTCTTCCACAAACATTTCTAACAATAAAATTTCAAACTATCTGTGACCCCACGTTAGGGAAAGGGGTTTGGGGCAAAATATTCAAAATGATGAATATTTTAAACTGTCGCAAGCACGTCCGTTTGTTCTAAATGAGCATATTTATTGCATCTGCGTTTGGTCATTCAGGAATAAAAATTGTAGTTCCTTAATAGGGCGCCACTCTAACTGTCGTGTCATAAGGGGTTCTTTAATACGGCGATCTTAACTAGGTTTATTTTAGGGGTCTGGCTTATATTACGAGTAAAAGTCCAGAAAAATCAAGCTAATACTTATTCTTTGAGTAGGTCTTAAGTTCGGGGAAACGCAGGGTCGACGAGAGGCCATGTCAGCCTTTAGGGGACCGGCTCATAATCAGAGTAGCATAAATATTACATATTTTATGGGAGGAGAGGGACCCGGTGACAGAACTGACAAGGGGTCCGCCTTGGCTCTCGGCGGCCCTGGGAAAACACGATAGCTTTTGGCAATACATCCCAGCCCCCCTCTCTCTACGAAAGGCCTCGATCTTAAATTTTTGGGAGGGCGGAAATTTTCAATTTGCGGAATAGAACTCCAAATTTTGCCGAGTCGTCAGACAAAATTTGCCAAATTAGGAAAGTTTTGAAGATCACAGTGACCTCCCATCGGAGCACTCCTGCCCAGGGCCGGATTTAGGGGAAGGCAGGCAGGACTATTACCCTGGGGGCTCCACAACAAAGAGGCTCCCACAATAAATTTTTTACAAAATATCCTAACTTTCACGGGTCGAAAATATCGGACATATACATATAGTATCAAAATATTTGGATATATAACAAAGTATCGGATATTTTCGAAAATATGATGATCTTTTCGAACCCTGATTAGGGGACTCCATTACTTCGTTACCCCGGGGCCTCCACACTTCCAAATCCGGTCCTGCTCCTGTTTCTACGTTTCGTTTTATATTAGTGCAGGAGCTTGCGTAAATTAAAACACTTAGAGAAAGGAAAAACTTACCAGACAAAGTTTCAGAAAGTTTCATTTTTCTATTAAATAGTACAGGAGAGTTCACTACTCTTAAAATGAATTTCGTTAAATCGAAAGTACGTATAATCGGAAAACGAACCCGGTACACTTCGCTTCATAAACGTTTTGAAATGGTTGCCACCGTTGTGAAAAGCATTTTAAAATGTTTAAACGTTACGTGGTTTGTCTAGAAAAGTTTTTTTTTTTTTTTTTTTTTTTTTTTTTGGCGGGAGCATGGGGAGTTTAAAAAATCTAAGGTTACAGTAAAATTCTATTGATAAAAAATAATATAAAGTACGAATACATGAATTGCAATAAAATTCAAAGTTAAGCAATGTGCTGAACTTTTTATTACAGAACTACAATGGTTAAAAAATATTTGCTACTTTTTCTTTTTTGAAAAAAAAAAAAAGAAATGAAACGTTATTATCAGAATAAACAATCAGAATATACAATCTGAAAAAATTGAAGGGGTTTATGTTCTAAGCATTTTGAATTATCGAGCCTCCAATGTGATTTCCAATGAAGGTAACACAGCGATTAATATCCAGAGTTTCGTCATAAAATGTCACAAACTTTAACACGCTGTCCTGTGCTCAAAAGTACTCCCCTTATGCAGTACATGATCTCACAACAATCAGTTTTTATATAAAAAAATAATTGACTTTAACTTCCACTTCACCAATGGATGAAAAGCAAAGAACTTAAACTCGAAACTAGTGAACTAATACATTGTTCCACAGACCGCCAGCTGCGATGTTGTTTTTAATGCAGAGAGTACTCCTGCTAGTTGCATAGTTCAGTCTATGCTCCTGAGAAAGTTACATACGAAAAACAGGTTCCGAATTTTTCTTCAAACATTTCAAACACAGACAGCACGAGCAATTAAAAAACAAACTGCACTGGCGATATTGGGTCGCTCCGAGATCAATACGTTTGTCACCAAAAAAAAAAAAAACGGGAAAAGAAAGTTCTCTAGAGGTGAAAATTCTCTTCCAGTCTCCTCTTGACCTCTTGATGCAATATATGTTATATTCCAAAGAACCCGCCATGAATATTTAATGAGACACATGCCATAATTTCCGCTGCCATATAGAACCTTGAGCGTCCTTGAGAAGGGTCAAAAGAATGTGATGCCTTCCAATTATTTCTGGATCTGGCAACAACATGGATCGGGCCCTGGGGTCGTTGCCAAAGCGACGCCACCAATAATAATGGACTCGAAATAAAAAATAAATAAGTGCCGTTGGGCAACAATGAATTTGGCAGTCTCTGAACTTTCACCTCCGTGCTACCCTTTATTATTGCTATTATTACCAGATTTTTTTTCCGTCACTGCTCTTAAAGTGCTGTTAATGGCATGAAATCGAGAGTGTTCCGAAAACCAGTTTGAACGATAGCAATAAATGATCTAATGCCTTTTACCTTGTTTTGTGGAGAAGAGCGTTTTGAAATTCTTAACGCTTGATTCACTGCCGTTCGGGAATTGCCTCTTCAAATGTCTGCCTCACAAAACTTGTTCTTGATAAGGAGATGGAATGTCAATTTTTATTGATGAATTGAATATATTACTCAACTTCTTGCCCTATGTCGGGCGGTGGGGGGGGGGGGGGGCATAGAACGTAAAAGTGGTTTAAGCGGTTTTGATAAAGTCAAAATTGTGGTTTTTAGTGACCAAGAACATTCAGCAAGAGCTATAAAAAAGTAAAAGAAGGCTGAAAAGAGTTCCAGGTGTAATATTGAATTAATTTCCACAACAAGCAGATGATGAAGCTAAGACGCCGGGGCGTCCGCCTAAGCTATTGAAAAAAGGAAAGTGAGCCATTATAAAAAGAATAAGTGATGGGACTACACCTTTAGGTGAACTTGCAAGAGATTTATCGATAGCGGTGTCAAAATGCACTTTGTCCAGAATAGTCAATAGCTCTAAGGTGCTGAAGTACATAAAAAGAAAATTCCAACCACGTGTGACTAGAACTTTCCGGCAGAATCACCTGTAATCAGCGAAAGATCACTTGATGTGGAAGTTAGAAAATGAAATAAGAATATTTTCCGATTAAAAAAAAAAGTTAAATTTAGATGGTCCTAATGTTTTTCTTAATATTGTTACGATATTGGTAAAGAACCTGAAGCATTTTCAAAACGGTAGCATGATGGAAGGTCACTCATGGTTTGGAAGGCTTTCGATTTCGTGGTAAGACTGACAGTGGGATTCCCCCTCTTGTGCTGAATGAATGCAATAACCTGCCAAGACCTACTTGAAGAAAATGTATTGACTGTTGCCGAGGGAATTAGCTGATCTTTCTTGAGGAATATTCCGACAGGACACTGCATCCATCCGCAGGGCAAATGGCGTCTAAGTAATGGTATACATGTAATTCCATGGGCAAGTGTTCCTCCTGATTCAAACCCAAAAGAAAACGCTAGGAGATCACTAGTCAGAGCAATTTATGCAAACGGAAACAATATGCCACAATTTCAAAATCGAAAGCTTCTATCGGGGGCGCCCCGGTGGGAGGTCTCGAGAGTTCACTGTGACCTTCCAAAACTTTCCTTATTCGGCAAATTTGATCTGCTTATTCGGCAATATCATCATTCGGCGAAATTTGGCGTTGTATTCGACGAAATTATCATCTTTGGCGAAAATTGGTGCTACATTCGGCAAAACTATTATCATTCGGCAAAACTTGGAGTTCTATTCGGCTAAATTATCACCATTCGGCAACATTTGGTGCTACATTTGGCAAAACTATTATCATTCGGCAAAATTTGGAATTCTATTGGGCAAAATTATCATCATTCGGCGAAATTTGGCGTTACATTCGGCAAAATATGGAGTTCTATTCATCAAATTGAGAATTTTCACCCTCCCAAAAATTTAAGTTCGGGGTTGCCCCTGGCTTCTATTACCTCGCATACACTCGGAAAAAGTTGACCCTGTTTTTGCATTAATTAGGAAATCTGGTGCGTAAACTGAGAACTAATCCATTTTTTTTCTATGTTCTAATCATTAAGCAACACCTTAAAAAGAAAAAGTGCGGTTTTCTTGATATAAAATGTCTGTGTGACTCACATTTTGTTTCATAGTAAAAATATTTGTTCTATTTCTAACACTGATAAGTCTTAGTACATTTTTTAGAATTTTTTCCAACTTTATGCTTGAAAAATTTAGTGTTCATATAATTTTGAAACCCAGTGTATATATTCAAATGTGTTCTTTAGTAATGTTTCTTTTATCATTTACTGCTTCGGTACAAAAGTATAAAGAGCTATCAAGGGACATATAAACATATACGTACATAAATGACTCGAATGACCTCTATGTTCAAATTTTCTTCTATAAATTATCAAATGCAAATAATAATATAAATTATACGTATTTTTCCATGATACTGAGGTGTTGTTAGAATCTTTATTTTAGTAGCAAAAAAGGAAAAAAAGGAAATGTTTAAAAAATACACTGTAATTTTGTTTTAAATGTATTGCAAATGAAATACATCGATTGAAAGCATCACATTCATTTTTTCATGCTACAGTTATTCACTTCATTACTCAAGGTTAATGTTTAACTAAAGATTAAATGAAAGTAATTAAATTATCCAAATACTTCTCAGTCTCCTAGTAGATTAAACAAATTTTGGAAAATAGTTGCAGCTTTGGATCGCTAATGAGTCACATAGACATATAACCATCTATTTGCACAAAATCTACTGAACCAATTTTTACAAAACTTGACACATATCAGGTAACTTGTGCCGTCATTTAATAGTTTTGAAAACGTTGACCATATAGCGCAAAGCTTATGGGCCTTAAAGGGCTAATATAGGTCGTATCAGGGGCGGATACAGACTACCATTTTAGGGGGAGGTAATGCTGAAGACTCCCCCCCCCCTCCTGAAAAAACCTACGTTTTTGGATTCGAAAAAATTCTGAAACTGTTTGTGTGTCAATAAAAAGCACCAAATGGGCCTGAAATAAAGCACCTAATAGGGCATAAACGTTACTAATCAATTTCATAAACAATGAAAAGGAATAGTATTTGAAATATTTACTTTCAAAAAAAATTAATAAATTGAAAAGACTACTGAAATAATTTTACAGTGAAGCCTGTGTATAACGATACTGTCTATAACGATAACCTATCTATAACAATATTTTTTTTTTTGGCCCCAGCAAAATGTCAGCGCGAATAATCAAATTGTCTATAACGATAATCTGTCTATTACGATATTTTTTTTAGATCCCAACAGTATCGTTGTAGACAGGTTTTACTGTATTCATCAATTGTTTGAACACAATGAATGGACCACTACTGTCGATCATTTAAGAGGAGTCATGAGCTACAAGACCCTCACCTTATATCCGCCCCCCCTGGGTCGTATGTATTACATGTTTTCCATAACAGAACAAAAACATGGTTCATAGTTCTGATCATCACTACTTCTTTTGAAATCGGAAAACAAAAAGCGTTTAAAGGTGATCAAGGTCTACCTATAAAACATGCGTTGACATGTTTTATAGGAAAAAAACGATAATTTCCTGTTTTCTCATCGGCTATCGCTTCCTTGAAATTAAGCAAATACTTTCCTAAATGATCAAAACCTATTGGGATGTCACGTTTTTTGCGAAGGATGTACAGAAAACTTGCATTTTGTAGCCGAATGCGTGGGCTTCGAAACTGAGCACAAAAGAACACGAAAGTGTTCAAGAGAAGAGTTTGATGCTTTTCCTTATTATGAATAAATGACAGGATACTAAAAAACTGACCAAAAAAAAAAAAGCCCCGAATGTAGTCATTTGTGGAGGTCATGACCAAATACAATCAACTCTAGATAACTATAAGTCCAAAGGGACCCTCCAAAACAAGCGGGTTATCGGTTGTTCGAGTTATCGAAAGTTCTTTCTTCGGCCCTTTTAAGAATAATTTTGATATTTACTCCCAGGAGTCAAGAATAATTCATTAATGGACAAACTATGACATTTTATAGTTCGAATTAAACTAATTATTAGTAAGTACTACACAAAAATACCTTAACGGCTTTTTCAGATACTTCGAAAAAGGAAGTTATTTTAACTGCTTATATTTTTAGCATATCTTAAAACGTCATTAAGTTGGTAAACACAACTCGACTTTTTCACGTTTTTTGGAGTTTTCTAGGAACTAAAGTAAAATATTTTCAAATCTGATACTTGCCAATTAGTTGGAGGTGGTAAAGATTCTTCATCAGAATCTGCACAAGCAGTCTTTTCATTTTTATTTTGTTTTTTTCACGAGATAGTGTGAATCAAATGCTGCCATTTCTCGCTTGAGTGTAAAGAAATATAATCCTGGCATTCGTTTTTATTATTGAGGCTTTGCAGATAAACACGGGCATTTAAAATCGTTATTTTTTGGTTATGTTTTCACGCTTTTAACATTTTTTTTTTCTTTTTGGAGGCAGGAGTAGAATTTTTAGTTTCTATTAGATTATAAAGGACACCTTTTTTCAAGGAACACAGCTCCTAGTAATTCACAACTCCAGAGCTTGAATACGCTACCTTGCGGTGATTAACAAGGAAAAGGTAAAACATTCCATTCCACGTGTTTTCTTTGGGGTAAATTACAGGCTTCAGACAGTTTGTGATGTAATGTAATTTCAGAAGAATAGAAAAGAAAGCTTCCCACAAACATGATGAAAAATTATTGTCATTCACTAAGCATCAAAGCAAGTTATAAGTTACGGCATTTGTTTGTTTTACCTTTTTCATCCGCCATTAGACAGTGGCTGAAGCGCCCCCTATAGTTTATTGGAGTTGCGAATACCTGCTCTTTCTATAACCATAAAAATATCACGAGGCGAAACTTTTGATAAATTTTCGTATTATTGCTAAGTCCAGTGTATTTTCGCGAACAATTGAAGGGCTCGGGGAAGAAATGTGACAAGCCAAAAGGAATGACTTTTCGATCAAAATTTTTGTTTCTCATGACTAAAATTGAAATAATCATGACAACGGATTATGTCATTTAGTTAATATAGAATGTGTAATACCTTTGAAAAATTCTATAAATATTTTTTATAAGTCGGAAATTGACCTACTGAAAAATTCACATCTTGTGGCATATCACATTCTTGCCTCGATCCCATCAATTATATGTTGCTGCAAGCAGAATTTGTTCTTTTGATAGTTTGAAATTTAGTTTCTAAGGGCAATGATCAAGGCAACTCAATAATAGTACACGTTTTACAAAGAGTTGGAACAAATTATTACTGTTTTGTATTGTAAGTACATTTTAAATTGTATCTTCCTAGATATACAAAGAACGAACGAGAGCAAACATGAAAATTGATTAAAGTTTTCCTGGAACTGTCATTTACGATTGTGGTCGAATTTCGATCGCTCGTGAGGAAAATTATGCCCCCCCCCCCCCCCCCGCAGTTCTCGAAACGCTTTTGTCTGTTCGCAGTTCCTTAATTCGTTTCCTAATTTGAGTATTATGTTTGAAAGAAAGGAATACATTCATGTATTCCTTTTGTTGATTTTTTGATTTTATGAGCCTGCCTTTTATTGACTAATGTACGAGCAAATCCAAGATTAGTAGTTTTCCTTTTTAGCCTACTTTCCCAGTAAAAGTCAGAAAAAGAAGAAAAAAGCATGAAAAAAGGCTTAATGTATCTTAAAAATATCGCGAAAAATAAAAAAAAGTCAAAAATAAATAAAATAATTAAATAAATATTGAAAAATTAAAAATTGGAAAATAGGGTATTGAGATGGGGAAAAATGTCTGTCGGTCCGTCGGTCTGTCTGTCCCCCCCCCCTAATAACTTTTGAATGAATAGTCCGATTCGAAAAAACTTTTTTTTGTTCGAAAGATCTCGGCGAGGACACCTCATTCCCATATTTCACTTTTTGATTTGAACTATTTTTTGTTTAATTTTGAACAGTTCAGAAAAACTTAACATTAAGCCTATGGGGAAATTCAAGGCAATTCCGAACTGTGAGGCGAATTTGCTTCAAACAAACTTTGTAGGAAAAAGCTTTTGATGAAAAACTTGTATATAAAATATCTTTCTGATTTGAACAATGTTCCGTTCAATTTTGAACAGTTCAAATCCCTTAACATTAGCGCCTGTGGGGAAACTGAAAGTCAATGTAGATTCCGTACTTGAAGGCGGACTTACTTCAAACAAATTTTGTTGGAAATAGCTCTTGACGCGAAACTCCAGACATCGACTCCGAGAATTTAGGGGCACTTGACTCCGACTCCGACTCCTGTGCCCGGAAATTAATCGGACTCCGACTCCCCGACTTCGACTCTGACTTCGTAGCTTTGGCAAAAATTTATACACGGAGGACAAATGACTGACTCCGATTCTTAGATATTCGACTCCGACTCCGCATCTATGGTTTTGACTGTGAAATAATTATTGTTGATTTGACTTATTTTTTACGCTAAAGTTTTAATTTAGGTACTCAGTTTTCGGCGAATAAACTCGAAGTCATTTATGTTTCCACATAAAGATATGCGAAGACGATTTTTTTTTTTTTTTTTTTTGACAATGAAAATTATTTCTTTAAGTTGACATTTTATTTATTTATTTATTTTTTATTTTGGTAAGTGCATCAATTCATTTAAAAAATTGTTTTTGGCAACAGGGGAAAAAGAAACGATTTTTTTTTTTTTTTGATATGATGTATTTATTTTAATGAGCTTGTTAATTTTAATTATTTTTTTTTTCGTTTTGAATGCTGTTAAAGATTTTTTGAATGGAAAAAAGTGTATTAGCTGCTTTGTTTAAAAGTTGCTGCTATTTTATTTGTTCGGGTTTTTTTTCTTTTTTTACGCATCTTTTTTTTTTTTTTTTTTTTTTTTTTTTTTTTTTTTTTTATAGACGAGTCAGGAAAATTTTATTCCTAGAAATCATTCTAGACAGAACTTCTTGTTGATTACTATATCTTATGTCGCTTCAGCTTACTCTAGTTTAAATGATATAAGTAATTATTTTTGAGCAACCAAAATTGCTTATTGTTCTTATTTTTGAGTTTTTCATAATAAAGACACATAATTAGTAGTAGTCAAGTAATGCTCTGCGAAGTATCGTATCGTCTGAGGATTGAAAGTAATGGTATCTTTACTAATTCGCAACTCCAACAAACTATAGGGGGCGCTGCAGCCACTTTCTAATGGCCGATGAAAAAACTAAAACAAACGCACGCTGTAACAATAAATTGCTTCTAAACTTAGGAAATGATAGATATTTTTGTTCGCATGTATGATGTTTGTTTTTACTTTCTTCTATATCTAATATATAGAAGAAAGTATTGGATTCGTGCAAATTTTCGAATTTCGAATTTTGACGGATTCGAACGTTTTGAGGTGTGCTGAGTCCATTTCGACCATTTTTGGAAAATGTCTGTCTGTCTGTATGTGTGTGTGTATGTGTGTGTGTATGTGTGTGTGTATGTGTGTCACGTCTGTGTGTGACCAGTTTTTTGTGGCCGCTCTACAACAAAAACTACCGCATGAAATCGAACGATATTTAGTACACGTATGTGCCACTATGTGAACTTGTGCCCATTAGTTTTTGGCGCGAATTCCTCCAAGGGGGGTGGAGCAATGGGACGTTTTTCGAGTTACGCGTGCTTGCTATTCCTCAGGAAGTAACTGGCGGAATCAAACAAAATTTGGTCCATATGTTGGTATTAACAGGAACAGGTGCTGATTCAATTTTGGTGTCAATAACTCAAACGGGGGTTGAGCTATAGAACGTTTTTTGTCGTCAATTGTGACTGCTGTATCTCAAGAAATAATGAACGGAATGAAAGAAAAATTTATCGGCAAGTAGCCCTTAGTGGGTATAAGAACTGATTTTATTTTTGTGTCAACAGCTAAAAAGGGGGTAGCGCAATCACCCGTTCTTTTTTTCCATTTTGAGTGCCCTATCTCAAGAAGTAATGCTACGTTCTGGTTGAAATTTGGAATATATGTGAATCCATATGTAAACAGGCTTTGGTTCTATTTTGACGCCGATCGCTCCAAGAGGTGTTGATTTTTTTTTTTTTTTTTTTGCGACTAAAAATATTTTTATTAATGCAACAATAAGAAAGATAAATCGTAATAGATTGTCGTCTGCGTATTTCTCGTGATTTTAATTGTATGGAAATGATAGGAAATATTATCTCAATGATTTAAAATTTTTAACTGTTGCCATCTTATGTTTGTTAACAAATAAAATATTTGTAATTCATTCAAGCAAGGCTTTTAAAATAACTTTCAATTTTCGCTCTTTGCTTTGCTTTTGTAATAATTCAGACATTGGGATGGTCGTCAAGTTTTTGCATGTGTAATTTTGTTTTTGTTGGGAATATTGCTTCCTCGTCAAGCATGGGAAGGTATCAGAAAAAAAAAAAAAGAAAAATGTAGAAGAAAGTTTCGTGATGGCCACAACATACTAGTTTCATTATTCATTTGAAAAGATTTTTCAAAGTCTTTTGGTTATTCTGAACCATGTAGAAAGAGATTAGAAATCAAAAAGTATTACGAAAGTAAAAAATTATGCAGAACACACAGTAAGTTGTTCTGAAGCAGCCATTTTCACGATGTTGAATTCGGAATTCATAAATTTTTGGTTCGCTTCGAACGGCATTTTCATTTTGTACCGTTTTTTCTATACATTAGTACATATTAAGTTCAGTTTCGTGACATTTCCGGCATTTGTTGACATTTTTGTCACATAGTGCACATACCGTGGCAGACTGTCAAGAGTAACGTTTAACACTAGATAATTTATTTCTATGACTATATGATTGGATATCAAAAGAAATCATGCATTTAATTCATTCGTCATGGAAATGATTTACCTGATATGCGAAATCTTGTCAAGATACATTATTCTTTCACACAATTTTAAAACCATAACCCTATAAACAGATTTTTGGCGAACTTTTATTTTTTATTGTTTAAATTCTTAACGTTCTTTCTGGATTTTTCAATCTGTTCTGCAATAAATATTTTCAAGAAAATTTATTTGCATACTGTCTATTTCAGTAGGATACTGTAGTAACAAAGGGGATCCAGTCAATGTTGTTAAGTTCGTTTTTTTTTTCATCGAATTGAAAAACTGATATTTATTCAAATTCACTCAGAACAAGATAAATAAAATGTATACTCACAGTTTATATCAGATATTTTTGATGTTATGCTGTTGCGGATGACGATTCCAAATGATGAATTACGCAAATAAAAAAAAATACACATAACAAACTATTTGTTTTGCCCAAAATGAACACATGGAAGGCAATGTTTTAGTTTTGTCGGCAGTTTTGTAAATCTCTGCAAGGTAGCGTATTCGAGCGCTGGAGTTCCGAATAATAAAGTTGAAAATCTCGGGATATTTGTCAGGATCTCTGTGACGTGCATAGCGCCTAAACCGTTCGGCCGATTTGCACGAAATTTGGCACAGAATTAGTTTATAGCATGGGAGTGTGCACCTCGAAGCGATTTTTCGAAAATTCAATTTTGTTCTTTTTCTACACCAATATTAATAAAATTTTACCGAGCAAATTATTACAACGTGAACGAGTAAATTACCAAATACACATAACGCGGAACGGTAACGGGGGCAAGAAAATGAACATAGCAAATTGACGAGAAATTCATCATCCAGTATTTGTAAATATACAAGCGAACCAAATGACCTTTTAATTTTTCTAAACCAGGGCAAAGCCGTGCGGGTACCACTAGTTTAAAATAATTAAGTGGAATAATTCTACTACAACTTTTTTTGCTTAAATTGTTCGGCAGACGACAAATTTGTTTGCATCTTATTCGCAACTCCAACGAACTATAGGGGGCACTGAAGTCACTGTCTAATGGCGGACTTAAAAACTAAAACAAATGCACATGATAACGAAGAAAATGCTAAAAGTGTTGCGATTTTTGTTCGTACGTATGATTTTTTCGCTTTATTCTTTTTGAATTAATTTTCAAAGTCTTGTTGATATTCTGACCCACGTAGAAAGAAATGAGAATTCAAGAAGCATTACTAAACGTCAAACATTAATGCAAAGTACGTAGTTCATAGTTCTAAGCAGCCATTTTCACGATGTTGAATTCGATATTTATCAATTCTTGATAAAACTAAATAATAATTGTGGCCTGACAAGAATAACAATTAATGCTAGAAAATTTATAATGACATTACAAATTATTACCAAAAGAAGATGATACTTCTTTGCTTTGCTTTGGCTAGCGCTTGTTTTCCATTTGTAGCTGAGTTATTTCTCTTGAATTCCCAAATCGATTAATTTAAAAATTTTCTGTTTCGATTTTTCTAATTTCTGAGTTACGATTTAATTGTGTCATGTTATGCAAATCATCAACAAAATTCTCACGGATATATGGTGGTAGTTTTCTTTTCAGTTGATTGACCATTATTTCTTTTCACTTATCGAATTCTGTAATCTTACTACCATTTTATTCCACTCATGATAAAAATTAAAAATGGTTTAACTAAAAACGCGAAATCTCGATAAGGCTACTTTGCCCGCACTATACTAAAACTATAACCCTAAACAAATTTGGCGAAACCTTTCAGCTGAGAATAAAAGGAATAAAGTAAATTCTTTCTCGGTTATTCATTTTGTTCTACGATAATATATTCAAGAAAATATTTTGCATACTGTCCATTCCAACCAAATGCTGCTGTAAAATATGGTAAGTTTAATTTATTTAAGATTAAAAAAAACCCCATGTTCTTACAAATTCATACAAAAGAATAAAATTTTTTACTTTGTATAACGTTATCCAAGTTTGTTAATCCAGAATTTTCGCTTTCACCAATTATTAAGGAAATGATGAAAACTAACATTATTTTGAGAAGCTCGAGAATACTACTGACGGACGAATTAATTTCTGTAGCTGAAAGCAAACTAAGACACATCGATTGCGTTAATAAATACTCAGAACAAACTGCCTGTGTTTACGTCAACAGACACACGTGGAACGCAACGTGGCAATGTTTTAGTTTCATTTGCAGTTTTGTAAATCACCGCAAGGTAGCGTATTCGAGCGCTGGAGTTCCGAATTGTTGATTCAATTTTCTACCGCAAACGTGAATTAAGGTCTTTTTCAAATCCGTATACAGGGGGAGGTCTTAGGGTTCATCTCCCCCCCCCCCAAAAAAAAAAAAGTTTGACATTTAAATGTTCTTTTATATTTAAAAATTCTCAAAAAATATTGTTCCAAAATTCAAATGTCTTTTATATAGTATATTAATTGCATAAAACGCTTTCATAATAGATACCCTGACGACTTGAACATTAGCACAAATAGTGCAAAGCTCGTATGAGAGTTTTGAAACCCTCCCTGAAATTATTTTCTAGTTACACGGCCCTGGTCTTTTTTTTTTTTTTTTTTTTTGCTTCTAGATATCTTACTTTGAAGCATATTCAAATTAGTAGAATAGCAGAAGAAAGAGGGAGCCAAAAATGAAAAACTACGGGAAGGACTTAAAACTTAGTGTTCATTTAGTGTTTTCAACACAAAGTTGTCTCTATATCTCGAACTTTCTCATCTTAAGTCGAAGTATTTATGAAAGTTTTGTTTTTATTATACGCATAAAAATGCAGCCAAAACAAGTAAATATAAAGCTTTTTTTCCCCCTTTAACACAATTTGTTGCCTATCAGCTTGTGCAAGGAGTATATTAATTTACAATAGTGCTCCTTATAGTGTATAGTGTTGCAAAATGGGGTTATTTCCTTCAGTCAAAAGTAGTACTTCTAGTCACTGAAATCGATAGAATAAGCAAAAAAAAAACATGGACCCAGAAAATTCTTTTATTTTCCCAACAGTTATTTTTTAATGAATTTTGAAAACAAGGCGTGGTCTTGATGACGTCACAAATGATGCTCTTTGGCGCATTTTGTACCGCGTTTCCACGTTATGATAATCAAGAAGCGAATTAAAATTGCGCTCTACATTTGCTATCAACCATATCGTTGCCAATACACATGAGTAAAGATGCGAATTTAATATTTTGCTCTGTAAAAATGGCAACACAGAAAGGCATTTCGTTTTTTGTGATTTCATCGGCAAGAAATGTAAACAATAAAAGCGCAACGATTTAAGTGTTTTTTTTTTAAATATTAAACTTAAACAAATTATTTAAAAAATGGTTAGATCCTATGTTTTTAAGCATGTTCTTTCGGAAAAAAAAACTACTTTTAAAATTTTGAAAACGACCCCATTGAGTGTGAATAAGTTATTTTTTGCCTTGGCTAACGACCCAAAATTTCATTGAAAAAACTTAAAATTTTGTCAAAAATTGAAAAAAAAGTAGCTTTTATTTTCTGGATGACTCAAATAATCGTGTTTTGACGACAGAAAATGCTTGGGAGAGAAACTAATTAAAACTGCTTTAAGAGCTGGGTTTTATGAACAGCATTGATAACGAAGCTAAAGTGACCAACGAATGGAATTATTTTGAAATCTTTTTCTGGGGGCGGGGGATGTTTTAGGAGTTGATATTAAACAAAAAATAATAATAATAAGTAGCGAAAAATAACTTCCATTTTCGAAGTATTTCATAAAATTTATTCTCTGTAAAGGTATTTTTATATGGCACATGCTAAAGACTGTACCAATGTGCATAGACTGTAACACTTATAACTTAATTTAATCCAGATTATAAATGTTACAGTCTATAAAAAAGCACTGTTATGCACAGTGCATTATGCACTGTTCCTGACAGATAAAATAAAAATTATTCTTGAGTAGACTGGGAAAAGAACCTCCGATAATCGAATTACCGATCACTGGATGGTTAGAGCCGGACCCTTGGGACTTCGAGCTATGAAGAGTTGACTGCATATGAAAATGTTCCGCACCGAAAGGAGATTTAGAGGGGAAAAGGGGTCATTGCAAACATTTTTTCGAAAAAACTTTTTTCGTGCGGAAAAGAATTTAAGAAATAAAGATTAAAAATTAAAATTAATATACTGCCGTGTGCAAGTACAGGGCAGTAACTGCAAAATTTTCATTTTTTCGCATTTTTGTCATCTATTGTACTTTAGCTTTACTGTAGAATCTTGCTTATTTAGTTTCCGCTTTAAAAAAAGAGCGAAAAAAACGGCTATTTCCGACATTTCCCAATCATTAGTATCGAATCCAAAACGAGTTTCTTCAAGTATCTCAAAACCTCATTTTTCCAGATACTGCCGTTTACCTGCCCACGGGAGTATAGAGCTTAGGTGGAGAAACAGAATTGCAAATGGATGTAAGTATCAGATGCAAAATTAGAAAAATAACAAAAATAGTATCTTTATTTGTAAATTTAGAAAAAAAAGAACTTATTTTAACAACTGTTTTTAGAAGATTGGAGTGAATACGCTCATATTAAAAGTAGGAGAAAAAAAAATACTCAAAGACAAGAAGAGAACAAGTACCCACCATGATATTTCTGAAAGTAGCAAATTATTCCAACGTAATGTTTTTTACATGTATTAAATTATGAAGATAAACATGTAAAATGAATAAGACATTAGTAAGATTTATTATTAAAATAAGTATATTGCAAAAACAAATGTGAAAAAAATGTGCTAATTTTTAAAGCGTTTCTGACCTATTCAAATCACACCTTGTCCATTCAAGAATCACATAGAAGCCTCGAAAGATTTTTTTTTTTTTTTTTTTTGCTCTTTTAAAAGGTTCTTATTACGGATGCACCGATAAGCAAATTGGCCGATTACCGATTAATCGGCTGTTGATAATCGGTCGATTAATTGGCTCTGGCCGATTAATGATCATAATGATTATTTTTAATGTTACAAACTCCTCGATCACTATTTTTTTTTTTTGCGACTTTAGAAATAGTTAACATTATATTTCTGAGAGACGATTTTTTTTCTCCTCTTTCCTAATTTTTCAAAAATAATTACAACATTTCATGCAATTTTTTTCCGCCAAATTTCGTTTTAATGTTCATAAAATCACATAATGTTAACAAGGTACGAAATTTTTAAAATACTAGGGGGCAGTCTGTGGTCAGCACGCAAATTTAGGAGCATTTTTTTTATGTTAAATTTATTTTTAAAGGTTTAGTAATCCAAGTTTTTTATTTATTATAGAACATTATAAGGTTATCTAAAAGCAGTATTCTAAGGGGAAAAGTTTCGACTCATGATACATCTTGGAAAATTGTATACTATATGAGTATAATTATTCAAAATGGAAAAAAAATTACTTCTGTCTGAAATAAATATTACTTCTGTCATCAGTTTTTAAAAAAAATAATAATAATAGTAATGTACATTTTTTTTACATCAAATGATACTTTAAAAAATGATTTTCTTATTATTGAATCAAAAATTGATAGGTTAAATAGTAAGTTGTAAAATGTTTGATGTAATCATATGTGTAGTTACGAGGAACAAAATAACTGAAAAAAAAAAGAATCAAGTTGTGTCACCAAAAGCTGAGGTGAGGGTATCATCGTACATTTTAAAAAATCATCCTGATTTTCTTTGAGAAATAAAACAAAAGCATTTCGACGTTTTTTATAAATAATAATATTAACATAAAAATAAAAGGTAGCTGCAAGGTAGGTGATATGAAAAGTGTAGGGAAGGAGGGGCGGGGGGTGCTAGAGGGGATGAATATTTTTCACATTCCAATGAAAAGTTCTGGAATTTAATTATTCTTAGTAGTGTTATAACATTTCAGAGGTAAGAATTATTCTTTAATATTTCATTCAGTTTTACGCACTGTCTAAATTATTTGTTTTTACTCTGTACACTTTCATACTGCAGTTCTATAATAATATTTGCAGCAAATTACATCTATTCATTGTTCATAAATGTAATCATCATAGTTTCTTGTTGAAGGTATGATTTTAAAAAAAATTGAAAAGTATTTTTCCCCGCCCATTAATCGGCAAAATCTGACTAATTATAAATAATAGGCAAAGTGGCCGATTAATCGGCGCATCCCTAGTTCTTATCTCAATCTTGATCGCGAAAAATGGGATTTGAATTTCTCGGAATACAAATCAAGTTAGTTTTTTTTTCTTTTCTTTTTTTATTTAATTGTGGTGGACATCAATGGAAATCCCTGAAATACATTAAATTGCTTTTCGTTCTTATTCAAGTTTATAGAAAGAAGTACATAAGATTGAGCAATTAACCTGCAATACTTTTACTTCCAAATCTCGATTGCTTTTTCCATTGAGAAAGGAATTCGGGAAGAAAAAAAAAAGCATCACGATCTAATTTAAACGTACTAATCTTTATTACACATTTTTTTCGTTCGAGAGACTTTTTCGTTGAACTTTCTTTCCGAACGATAAGAAGCAAGAAGAAGAAACACAAAACCATCTTCAGCAAGCTGCTATGAATTGTACTCTGCGGAAGTGATCCTTAATGCTTATTGCATTGCATTGGTGGGTACACACAAACTAAAGTGGAACGAAAAATATATAAAATTTTTATTTTGTAGTCACTCTTAATGAAAAAAAAAAAAATGAAATTGAAAAAAAAAATCTTCCGATCGCGCAACAAGCCTGAAAATTTCAAAACACGAGGAGTTTCACCATTCATTTCTCTTGTGTGGAAAATTATTTGATTTAGAATGGCAACAGCCCTTCAACGCTCCCTAGGATGAACTCGAATCAACCGTTCAGTCGCCACTGAATTACCGTCGATGAATGTAGGCTTTCAATGCTTTGATGTGACGAAAGTCACCCCTTTTGGTGGGACTTATGCTCCCAGTTTTCGGTAGATATTATTTAAGTGCACTGTATTTACGTTCAAACTAACAGTTATAAATTAAAATGTTTTTTTCCAATCTTCAATAAACGTCTGTCAATTTTTGTATTTGATGTGGCAAGTTTAACAACTGAACCATTTTGCTTCGCTTGCTTCAATGTGTTTTTTTTTTTTTTTTTTAAGCTGTGGGACGGAAAAGTTGCTATTGGTAAAGACTTTTAAAAAAAAAGTAATAATTATTGAAATAGAATAGGATAGTATCTTCCGACAGCGCAAAGAGCTCCAAAATTCGGAAAAATGGAAAAATTCAACGTTTCTTTGTGTCCAAATATTTAACTTCAAGGGGTTTTTTTTTCTTTTTTTTTTGTTTGTTTATAGGTGGATGGTACCAGGATAACGTAATATTATTGACAAAAAAAAAAAGATGGTCTTCGACTAATCACAAGTTACATACCCTCAGTTATTTTTAGAAATGTATCACTTTTTGTACTTTAAATCTGTTTACTTCATGCCGCTTCACCGCTGCTTCGCTGGGACTGATTGAAACTCTGGGTTATTCGGGTAAACACGACATACGTATGTATCACTACTTGCACACCATGCAGCGGCATACGAAGGCCAACCCCTGCTTTGAGAAAACTCTCTCCTAAACAAAATTCAAGTATTTGCAGTACAAAAAAAGGCAATCGGCAGTAATTATTGGAATGCATTAGATACTGATGACTGCATTGAGTTAGTTATCAGTACTTAATAGTAGGATAGCCTTTATTTTTGTTACATCTTTATACCGATGTTTCATTGAGCTGAATAGAGTTTTAAGCATTTCCTTCGTTATCACAGTGTACTACAAAATGACTGTAGCATCAACTAGCATTGCCGCCCTTTTTGGACGATTTATAATCAGTGGTGAAGCTAGAAGTTCCTTCTTCAGAAGGTACTTAAATTCGTAACAACCCTTGCTCATTATACTGCCGTGAGCAGGTCAGTAGCAGTATTTACAAAAATGAGTTTTAAAGATATTTGAAAAAAGAAACCGCGTTTTGTTTTTCCCAAATACCTGTAAAATGATTGAATTTGAAGTTCTTTAGATACTTTATTTTAAGCGAGAACTAATAATGCATGTTTGTACAATTAAATTGAAGTAAGTTAAATAATTTATTTAAAAAAAATGGAAAATTTGTAGACACTGCCGTTTACCAGGGCTGTAAAACTGTTTATTGACATGATTGAGTATTTAATTAGCAAATTCGGTAGTTTTTGTTTTGAATTCAGTTTCAACTTCAACTTTCCAAAAAATTCCACTCAACAAAAGTCCATTTGCACGCAATTCCCATAAAAGTCCACGCATAACATTTTGGTCAAGATGAGATATCCCACCTAGGAATTCCCCCTTAATATTAAATAATGTACATAACATACCGCAGGAACAACAGTCCTCTCCTGAAACATTACCATACACAGTGCTGCCAAACTTTTTCTGCCTAAGGACCGCACTTCGTTTTAAAATCATTTCCGCGGGCCAGAACACAAATAAAATTTCCAAATATTTCATTATTTTCTAAATAAGATGGACGAATATGGAAAAGGAAATAAACTTACAAATCTATGATTGTTATCAGTACTTGATGCTCATTATATTAAATGCATCCGTTTTTCTGCAGCCAATTTTTGAATAATTGGCTCCAAATTTGACATTTTCACCTATCGCGCTTTTCGATTCGTATTGTGGAACAAACTACACGAATCAGCTGCCTATCCGGCCCGCGGACCGTAGGTTGGGCACCACTGCCACGCAGGGATTGAACTGCATTATTTCATTCGGAGAAAAAATTCAGAAAATTAAGAACAGTGAAAAAAAATCACGTTCTAATTTAAACGTGTTAATCCTCATTGTTCCTCGTTTAAGAAGTTTCTATTTTCCTTTCCCTAGGCAAAATGTATCTTCGGAATACTAAGAAGCCAGAAACACAAAACCACTTTCACTAAGTCGCTTCGAGGAAGTGACCCTTGACCCCCTGTTCGGAGTTTCTAATTATTATCGACATAATCCGGGCGAAATATTTGCGAGGAGTCGAGGCGATAGACGGGTTGCTGACCCGATCCCGCTCTCTGGGGCAAGAGTGCGTGCAGGTAGGCGCACCTTGCGCGATTAAGTGCATGAATGGGAAAGTACTTACGGGCCCTGCTTGGAACCCAGTAGGCAGCCATCAGCATCAGGAACAGCAGCCGGGGTGATTCCATCTTTCCGGCCTGGAAGAGAAGAACATATCAATCCACGCTGACAAAAAGATACGTTACAGACACATTAGGGGCCATTCATTAGTTACGTAAGGATGATTTTGGCAATTTTTGACCCCCCTCCCCCCATGTACGGGTACGTAAGATTTTTCAACCCCCTACCCTCATTATTACGTAGGATTCCATTTCGTTTTCCAAAATAATAAAATAACGAATCTTACATCACTGGAATCATTATCAAAATCACTATTATTAAATTAAACCTTTTCGTGTAAAGAAATATTTACTAAAACGATAGAACGTTGGAATCTAGACTGAATGTTTTTTTGACATTTTTTGTATATGATGCGATAATAATTAAGAATAAAACATGCCAGTGCGATTCTTTTATTGTATTTTACACTAATCATTCACAAAACAAGAAATAATCAGCTTATCTCAATACGTTTTTTACCTTCCAGACGCAAATGAAATATGGTTCCCGCGAAACCACTAGCCCGCACGAATTCTAATATAAAATATCGACTTTGAAAATGTTACGAAAGAATATGTTTGACCCCCTCCCCCTGAAAAGTAAGGGTATGTAGAGATTTTTCCACTTCCCCCCCCCCTTTTCCTCGAGATCCTTACGCAATTAATGAATGGCCCCTTATGAACTATCACTCTTTTTTGTTAGGGTCGCAATTCCTCTGACTTCTCTGTCAATCCCTGTCATGAATGACAATGTTGCTGAAACTTGCTCGATTCATTTGCACGAGTGTGGCAATTTTGCGCATACATCTGCAATTTATTACCGGCATTTTAAACCTTGGCTTTTAATTTCGACATATTCGAATGTGAAGAATCTTCATGGATCATAATATGAAGTATCTACTTTCTGAAAAGTTTGCTTGTATTCAGTATCGCATAGAAGGGGGGGGGGATGAACCCCCCCCCCCTCAAAGCCATTACCTTTAACATAAATGCAAAGTCCAATACAGTAGTTTATGAAAAAATCCTCTTCAGGAGGTATTTTTGGCAACCTCCCCCAGAAGGAATTTTTCATCAAACCCCGGCCCCCTGAAGGTATTTTTGATTTTAAAAAAATCCCCTCCAGAAAGAATTTCTGGCTGCGTTAGTGCTTGTATTTAAAAAAATAGTGGCGTTACGGGCTTGACCGTGCGGTCAAACCTGAACTACGTACAAATCATTATTTTTCGAGTACAAAAAAAAAAAAAAAAAAAAAAAAAAAAAAAAATTTTTTTTTTTTTTGAAAGTTGATGTTTTATACCATGATACATAAAGTTCCTTACATTTGTATGTATCACAAAAGAAAGCCAAATTAAGAAATTCCATTAAAATGTGAGTATCGTCGCCTTAGAGCCACAGTAAAGCATTTAAGCACCTTAACAGTAAGATGTCCTACTATTGCTTTGAAGTGACGATATTTATCTGCTAAATCATATTCTAATACAAGAAGTAGTACTTGAGATACTTAATGATAATATCACAGTGTAAGAGATGGCGGGCCCACGGCATGCGTGCAATAGTGTGGGGCGTGGAGCATTAAGAGTAACACAGGAAGAACTCACTGGAAAATTATTCTATTATACGTATTCTAAGGAAACCTTTAAAATCTTACTTATAATTAATTTACATTTAATTATAAATATAATGACGTCAAAATATGGTCAATATAATAACTCAATCTAGAAAATTATATCTTTATCTAGAGTTTCATAGTATAATATAAGTCTTAATCTGTACGTCTCATAGATTACTTGGGCAAAGAGGTTGGCATTGAAAGTGTCTGAACTGCAATATTGCAAGTACCTTATCATTAACTTTGAATGAAAATTTATAATTAAGACAACGAGCGTGTTGGTATATTATATACAAACAATGTATGATAATTTTTCGAATTGCCAAACGACTTTTAGATTTGTGCCAACTAGTTTCTACTACAACTTATCCATCAAGAAGTTTTTGAGCCAAAGACTTAAACTTGTCCTCGTATTTTCTTCGTGTTCTAAATCGACGAGTTTTCCTTTTACTGAGCTTTTCCATTCCTTATAGATTAAAAAAAACGTTCTGTTTGAGAAAAAATCATTTAATCAGCTAATAAATAACATTTTTTTACCTTTTTACATTCTCCAGTTTTTTTGAAAACGAAAAGTATGTGGCGGGCAAAATATTTTTCTCTAGAGGATTATCAAAAAGGTTTCGTCACCCCTGCTCTAAAGCAATCATTTTTTAATGCTGCATCGGCGATTTGGTTGCCAAGAAAAGTCAAAAACAGTATCTTCATATCGGTGACGATTTCATTTAGATGTGAGATACTTTCTACCGGGACATCAACAAATTTTCGTAGTACCTGCTTGATGTGAAAATCGCTGTTCAAATTTCAGGGGGGAAGAATCGTTATTCATTGAACTCCATATCAGATTCTCATCACGTGCTCTCTTATCTTCCGTAATCGAGGAAGCGATGTATGCAAATAAATGACTGTCGTTCTTCACAAAAATGAAAAATGTCGAGACAAGTCGGGCGATGTCATCCAACTGAGCCTCCGTGAAAATGAGTTCGTCGAGGATTACGTGAGAAGAATGAGATAATGTGACTGTTTGGATTAATAACCTTTAAATGCAAAAACATATATCCTTTCCTTACTTACTTCTTTTTTTTTAAAATTGGAGAAAATATCCGGTTGCTTTTTTTTTAACCTTATTAAACAAGACGAGCGTATCTCAATTTTTCTTCTCTAAAAGAGTCATTTATTAGACTTAGAATATAAGTATTAGCAGATTAAAATTTACCAAATAAGAATAAATAATAAAAAACTGAGATTCTAGGATTAAATAGAATAATTTTTTCTTGGGGGGGGAGGCGAAAAAGTTTCCTTTATTCTTCTTTGAGGTTACGCTGTCTTTCTGGGTAATTTTCATATTTTTAACTGCTCCATACATATTCCAACCCGTTGCGAATCCATTTTAACTAACGATTGCTGTACAAAACACCCAACAAAGACTCCAAATATGTTATATCTTTATTTTAATGCATGAACTTTATGAAAAACATGGATTCTATTTTTATGTAAATGCAACTACATTTTGAAGATTTGCTGAAAAATTCTAAAATAAAATGTTTTGCTCAGTGACGGACGTATCCGCAAGTAAGTGGCGTTCCTAGTACGGGTGTCACCGGGGTGGTAATTTGAAGTTTCACTCCCCCCCCCCCCCCCAAAAAAAAAAGAACTTTTATGTTTAATGCAACGTGAAGTAAGTTCGTATACTTTTCAGATTTTTTTTTTTTTTTAATGTAACGAAAGTTTACATTAAAATACAAATATAGTCAGTAAATTATGAACTTTTTGTTACACTCTTTTTGTCTCCTAGCTTCTGATTGGTTGTCTCTCCCTCTTGCTCTGAGCCCGGGGTTGGCTTGCGGTTCGCTGATTGGTTATTTGCTGTCTTGTGTCCTGAATTCCTATTGGTTGATCCTCTTTGGTATAAATACCGGTGTCCACTTGGTTGTTGTCAGTTCTCCCATGACTTACGGTTGTGTTGGTGAGCTTTTTGCACTGATGAAGAGGCTCCATTAGGCTTGAAATAGTTATATGCTGTATTTTCTTCAAAATTTGTGCTTTATTTACGTTGGTTTTTCACTTTAATTATATTGTAGCACAAAGCTTATATGATAATTTTTCCTTTAATATTGTTGGTTATTTAGTAAATCGTAGATCTTAACCAAAGTGCCTCTGTAACTGGGGCAAACCAACCTAGCAAAGTTGTAAAGGCTACGTAAATCCTAATCATAGCATTACGACGATGGTAGCTAAGGTGTGTCCCAGCTATATTTAACTATAGTTCCATAAAGCATAAACTAAGAAAAAGGAACTCATACAGAATTTTCCAGTTCATAATTTAATGTTTCAAACAGTTCAAAATTGTGCAAATTGAAGAGCTCTTTTATTTCTTTACTCTGATTAACACATAATATTTAGACATTACTAGTTGTATGTTCTGTAGTAATTAGTAACAATCAATAACAATTAGTGTTGTCCTGCACAAAAGGAACAATAGTTTCATAACCGGAATCGATTAAAGTTTTTGAGTTTCCATAGAAAGTTTACGTAAGAAAACCATATATTTCGTTTTTTAAAACAAACATTTCAATTCTGAAAATCAGTTTTAAAATTAAAAAAATTGTAAATACAATGTTCGTAATAAAGTAATTTTAAATGAAACTAAAAGAGATGATGTAATAAATAATGAAAAAACGACACCATTTTTAGAAAAGTTCTTACGTAATACGAATAATAGTACATAATAAGAATTTAAAAATAATAAACTTAATGATCATTTGAACTAAATTTTCAAAATTAAAAAAGAAAAGATATAAATAAAATTTTAGCATTTTATTACCGTTTTCCGGCTTCCAAAACCTGATAAAACGTTTCCTCGAATCTCTGAAATAGGTGTGTATACAACTTCCACTACAAGCTTGCAAGTGGATCCGTTGATTTGCAAAAACCTACCAAGACAGGAAAAAAATAGTTTTAAAATTAAAATCAGAGCTTGAATATTACAATTTAGCAGGAAAATGCATATTGATATAAAGTTTGACGAAAATAAAATCTTGCCTCAAACCAATACCAGATTAATTATTTTATTGTGTTATAAAGTACAAAAATGTACAACAGGTATTGCAATAAAAAATCGTAACTGAGCCTTTTTTGGGGGGAAAAATTCCCGTGGTCTGAATGTCAAGCTAATTAGTGCCCGAATAAATGATGAAAAAGCAAGCAGAAAAATTGAACCAATAAACATAGAAACTACAGTCTGAGTAAAAACTTTAAGGTCAGTATAATTTTCTTTGAAAGAAGGAAAATGAAATTAAAGGGATTTTAATATTATTGAATAATTTATTGTTAATATTCATTGGTAAGAAATAATACAACATACAGGATTTGTAAAGCATGCAATAACCAGAAAAGCAGTGGTTTATTCAAAGTTAGCATTTCAGCTTGAGTAAAAACTTTAAGGCCACTAGTATTTTTAAAAAACTGCAAGTACTTATACTGTAATAAATTTCACCTCAGTTAACAAGATTGTGGAAACCCTTCAACTTGTAGTTTTGTGATTAATTTCTTTTAGTTTTTGTCCTACTTGTGACGATATCGTTAGGTAAAAAGTTAACTGTTCAAGAAAGAGGGCAGATTGAAGCTTTTTCTTCAACAAGGATAAGTAGGAAAAACTATTACGAAAAAATAGGAAGATCGAAGACTGAAGTCAACATTTTTATTTGATTTAAACACAATTAGGGTAAAAAGAAAACCCGGGAAAACTAATGCTTTGTCCTCGCGTCATGGAAGAAGAATTTGGAAATTAATACATTACGTGAAAAGTACTCTACCAGGAAACTTATTCAGACGATAGGTTTAATATGTTTGTCAAAAACGATGAATAACACTATTAGGTGTGGAAATTTTATTAATGCCGCAAAATTGCTTAAACCTCATTTATTGAAAATGCACAATATAGAGCGTTTCAACTTTAGCTAGGAAATCATGACCTGGGATAACCAATGAATACAAATAATTTTTTCTAACGAAAAGAAGTGGAGTTTGGATGGACCAAACTAGCGAAGTACTATTCGCATGATTAACGGAAAGAAAAAAATATTCTACAAGCGCAAATTAGATGGAGGCTCTATCAAAATTTGAGAGTGCTTTGCTTACAATGTTGTGTACTCAGTTACGTTTGTTTCAGGTGAAATGAACTAACAAGCATATCAAAATGTCCTCCCAAGTAATCTTTTACCGAATGCTGAATTTATTGCAGGAGAAAATTGAAAATATCAGCAAAACAATGCATCTATCCATCCGAGCAACAGTGCAAAAAATAGGTTCCAAGTAAACAATGTTGAAACTTTGAAATGACCAACTAAATCTCCACATCTTAACCCAATAGAGAACATATGGGGTGACTTAGTAAGAAGAGTTTATGCAAAGGAGAGACATTTATTTCATCATTAGAGCTGAAATCTACCATCGAAGATGAATGGTAAAAAATACATCCCGAATTTTGTCAAAAACTAGTTTCATTCATGAAAACAAGAATATTTGAAGTAATTTGAAGGAATGGCTCCCACACAAGCTTATAAATATTTGAATTTTTGTCCTCATATGTTTTTTTCTATGTTGGCCTTAAAGATTTTACTCAGGTTCAAATATTGATCTGTAATATTTTCTTATAATGAAACACTTACAATTAAATTTTTTTGTATTTAAGGTTAATAATTATCACTCATATGACTTTTTGATCCTAAGATTAAGGTGTGTCCAATTTCTCAAAAAAGTGCACTGGACTTAAAGTTTTTACTCAGACTGTATTAGTATTTTAAGTTTAACTGAGGTAGCCGAGTAATAAATGATTGAAGAACAAACTAAATACAGGCCAGTTTAGACAGAAGAAATAATTTCATGGAAGGATGAAAAATATATTCATGATTTTTAAATAAAATAAAAAGGTTTTATTTTTTCATCTAATTTAGTATATATGTAACGTACGTGATCATCTTAGAGAATATCATGACTCTAGAATGTACAGATCAACTGTAACAAGAAATATGCGCTTTTTTTCCCTTAGTCGAAAATTTGAATTAATGATTTGCGGTATACAAAGATTCGGTGAAATATACAAAAATTCCACCTTGTTTATAGTCCAATGTTAAGATATGTTTCTTCCATAAAATATATGTTTTTCTTCTTTCATTCAAGTTTCATTCTGTATCCCAGCCCATAAATTCCAACAATTTTGAGCAATAGTTATTATTGAACATCCCGATCACATTTGATTTCGTTAAATAATGTTCAATCAGCCCCTCATTACATGGTGTCCCCAACACGAAATTTAACCCCCCCCCCCTGTTTTTCAGTTTCAATCATACCTTTTGATATATTTAGGGGAAAGAGGGAGAAAATATTTAAATGTCGGCGAAACTGAGGATGAACCGATTATATACTCAATGAAATTTCCTAAGTACACATGCATAAACAATTATTTCGTCGATGGCTACCTACGTGTAATTTCAATGGAAGTAATTCTTCCATTTCCCAAATTCTTGGCGGAAGTAACTCTTCCGCCAGTAAACGTCGTCAAACTTCAGACTAAAGTCATTAAATTAAAAACAATTTTGAAGATATTGTTGATTAAAAAATTCTAATTAATCTAAATAATAATTCTAATTTTATTTCTAATACTCTAATGCACGTTTACAAGTTGTTGGTTTTTTTTATTTTAGATTCAAAAATAGTTTTTCTGAGCTTGGTCGCAGGTGTACGTTCAAAAATATTTTAGCGTGAAAAAATTACTTCAAACTAATTATTAATAATAGAATTAATACTTAATGACCTAATTAGCATAACTCTTAATTTCATGTCTTAGAGCTTTAATTTGTTCAGGCACATTGTTCTAATTGTTTCTAACATAATTCCTCATGTTTCTTGCCTGAATTAAAATGCTAGAGATTGTAATTTGTTTAGTAATTTTTCTCCCTATGATTTGAGGAAAAAATCAAGATCTTTTCTAAAATTTATACAGTCGAAAATCGATTTGAAATTTTGCTTATCGTTTACATTTCTAATTTGGAAAAAAACATTCCACTATTTTATGTACAGAGTAAAACAGTACAAAGCTGACTATTATAGAGTAATTCACTGTTGGGGGGGGGGGGGACTGTAAATATCGCTGTTTAAAAGGTGGCTAAAACATACTTCTTCAGAAATTGACCAAATTGGGAACATACCCTTAAATGGTAGCATTTTAAGAAAAATTCTTTGAACTAGATACAAATACTGATTATTAACATTTTAGTATCCTTTTGAAAGCGTAAGAAATAGGGAAATTGTTTTTAGTAATGAAATCAAAATTCAAAATTTTTTTCGGTTTTCGCCATTTTAAGTGCATATATGAGGCAGGGAGAAGAAAAAAGGATGTAAGTGAACATTTTCAAGTTTTGAGTAAAACGCGGTTAAAGGTAACATCCTAGGTAGGCTTTCATTGAATGTTTTTTCAAAATCATGCTGTATAGCAGCACCTACCATGGCTACTAGTACCATCTCTTGCCCCAAGACAGAGGAGAGATCACCTACCCAGGGGTCTGGCCAGAGGATATTTGGGTCCGTTAACGGACCTTCACAAAAATCCGATCAACCAAAACGGACCTTTCACAAAATCCCGATCAAACAAAACGGACCTTTCACAAAATCCCGATCAAACAAAACGGACCCTTCACAAAATTCTGATAAACAAGATCGGATCTGTCACAAATTGTTTATTGAAAGAGCAAATCTGAAAGCAAAATAACGCATATTTCTGTGTATGAACCGATAATTTTTGGAACCTTTTTTTAAGTCAAATTAGAGGGATCAGCTTATACAAAATCGGCTAATTTTGAAAAAAAAAAAAGAAAAAATCGGCACTCTTGCGATGCTCCGATGCTCCTGCAAGCGATAAATAATTGCTACTGCCAAATAAATATAATGGTTGTTTGTTTTATCACAGCTAATTAGCAGCGGTGTTGTTGTAAACTTTTCTGAAAAGGCATTGGTAAGCACTTTTCTCCGCTCATGATTTAATAAACAATAATAATATATATCTGCGAAATGAACTTAGAACTGCAAAGGGATAGTAAGGGTGAGGAAAAAATATGATCGCTTCAGATAGGGTTACCAACTTCAAAACTATCACCACTTAGCGTCTGGCGTTGAACCTTTATAATGAGATTAGAAAATATTCTCATCATTTTGTCGGCTTGTCAATATTTGCGTTTTTACGGTGCGGTGCGATGTTTAATTGTTATTTTGGGAGAAAATTATATGGGTTTTGATTTTTCGATGCTAACAAGGATGATTAACTTTAAGTAAACTCTTTTAATTACCGTTTTTTTTTCTTTAGATGTCTACATTTTGAAAAATGCAATCTTTTAACATCCGATATGAGAATCATATTTTGTTCTTTTTTCAAGCTAACTTCGCTTTATTAGGATTCAAATAAATGAAAAGTCTCTTTATTTCTGTTAGAACTGTCATTTCAAGTTTTCAAAGCAAAATTCCATTTTCTGTTATGAGTCAAAAATTAAAATGCTGAATAGATGCTTTATTTTATTTTATTTTATTTAATTTTATCTTTTTTTGGGTAAAATGCAATTTTAAAATAATTTTATTAAAAATATTTCTTTTACAAGCCGTTTTTATACTTTTGATGCCTTCACTTTGAGAATTGCGATCTCTTTGCATCCGCTATGGGAATCCGATTTTTCGAATTTTTGATGATTATTACGCTTTGTTAAGAGGTAAACAATTGAAATATCTTTTTATTTTTGTTAAAATCACGGAATTTATAAGTTAGAAACGAAATTCTGTGCTTTTTAAGAGTGTCTTGGATCAAAAAGTTGAATGCTGACCCCTATTCTGAATTTTGTTTTATTTATTTATATTTTTGTTACAATTATTTTAAATACTGTACAGAAATATATCTAGTATAATTTAACATAATGCAGAATGGTAGATAAATATTGATACTTGAAAGAGCGATGCCCCCCTCCCCCCGCCAAATATCAGAGAAAAAAATCCAGAATGATTTTCTCGTCATAGAAGAAGAAAACACTCAACTTTAAGTTTAATTGATGCAGTTTGTGCCATCTCTAAATTCTAAAATTTCGTTTTAACAAAAAAAAAAATTTTTTTTTTCACAAAATTAATTCATTTTTCACAAAATTATTTGATTTTTCACAAAAAACGGACCTTGTGAAAAATCCTGGACAGACAGACCCCTGCATGTGTACTGGTTCTCTCCAAATTTTCAATTTTGCCACTTACATCCCTTTGCTTCTCATTGCCTCATGTGTCGTAGTAAAAATCCGAAGTCTGGTAAATGTTGACATTAGCTAGTGAATATCAACATTCACATACCAAAGGCATTAGCGAAAAACCGAAAGTTTTCGGTGAATCACCGGTGAAAGTCAATATTATCTAATTTCCTTCTTTCATTGTCACATGCACATTTTAAACTTTCGGATCGCTATGAAAATTGCACAAATAATTTTAAAAACAGTAAGTTTACTGTACCGATTCAACTTTTAAATTGTACATTTTTGATCTATTTCCCAACGAAGCTACTCATAAATTCTAACTCATTGCTTTTTTTTTCGGCCAAACGATTTTTTTTTTTTTTCATTAACACCGAGGATGTGTTAAATTGATTCCACATTCAAGTCACTTATATTTTAAACTAGTGGTACCCGCACGGCTTTGCCCGAAGTTGAAAATTAAAAGGTCATTTCGTTCGCCTGTATATTTAAAAATAATGGATGACGAATTTTTCGCCAATTTACCATGTTCATTTGCTTGCCCATGTTACGGTTCCACGTTATGATAATTTGGTAATTTACTCGTTCACGTTGTGATAATTTGCTTGGTAAAATTTTCTTAAAATTAGAATAGAAAAAAAATCAAATTTTCGAAAAATCGTATCGAGGTGCACACCCCCTAAAAGGATATAAACTAATTATGTCCAAATTTCTCGAAAATCGACCAAACGGTCTAAGCGCTATTTGTGTCACAGAGATCCTGCCAGACAGAGATCCGGACAGAGAGCTGTATTTATTAGTAAAGATAAAGAAATCATTTCAGGTGCAATTAAAGACAAATCTTTGCTGTTATTCTAATCATACATTAAATAAAAAGCTGTAAAATGCCCAAAACTGACAGATTTTTCAAGTTTTTATAATTTATTTTCAGTACAAAAGTCTGAAGCATTTTATTGAATTAAACTTTACCTAAACATTTTTTTTTCTCTTGAGAACTATAACATATTTAATTTCGAAAAAATATATAAACAAATACAATACAGTGATTGCAAAAAGACTTCATATAATTTTAATTTGAAAGTAAGGAACATAATTTACATAATTTGTTAAAACTATTATTTAAAATTTAATAATTAAGGAATGAAACTACAACATTTTCGTATCGAAATTTCATAAGTCATTCGAATGATGAGTCACAACTCAACGCCTCAGGTTCCTTATAAACTGAAATATGGCTCCCTTGTGACTGCTTTTCCTTTAAATGAAGCATCTGTCATAAAAAGGAACGAAATTTATGTTTAAACAATTTAGAACATAAACATATTTTCTTTGGCGAAACAGTTTTCTTTATGCAGAAAATGTTGTTTGTGCCGCATTTTAAGTAAAACAACAGCTGTGCAGGAACTTCATGCATACTAAAAATATTCATGTCTCATACTAAAAAGAAAATAAAAATAGCATTAAAATCATTTAAAATAACTATGAGACAAGAAAAATTGTGTCATCTGTATTGTTGTTTTCTTACAAAGTTGGTACATAAGCAGAGACAACAACTTTAGGGAAATGTTATTTTTAACGAAGCGTCTCGTTTTGAATATTGAAAAGTTGGTTTGTTTTCCTAACACTGATATAACTAAACAGTCGGTTAAAAAGTTTTTGAATACTGAGGTGAGGAAAAGTTTAAAAAAAAATCAATAGAAACTTCGATCAAAACGTTTCTTGTGCGTTATGCATGGTAAATAAAATTATTTCACTTTACATTTTGTATTACAATCACAGTAACAATGAACCATTTTTATTTTCTAGGAAAAATAAAAAATAAACGAGTTGAGCCACAGAAAAATATATTCAAGAGAGTATCTGAGTTTCATTCAAAATCTATTAACTGAATCAGTTCGATTCGATCAATACCGAACAATTAATGAGTAATTCGATGTTATTAAAACACAAACTGCAAAAGTACGTAATTCTAAATCAATAATTAAGCAATACTACTAATAAATTTTGCAAAAACTAATAGTTACCTTAATAATCATAACAATAAAACGATGTTAATAAATTATAATGACGGTGTTTTTCGTACACAATGTCAAAAATATATATTTAAATTGTCATCTAATAGAGTATTAAATGTTGGTGGTGACAAAAAAATGACTACAAGAATTCAGTAAAATGAATAGTTATTTGGATTAAGGACTATCGGAATTGATTTTGAATTTAACGTCAAATTAAGTAATTGTAAACACATAAACATAATGAAAAAATATATCCATTTACATCAGCAGTATTATTGGAGTAAATTTTACCGGAAATACCTTAGACAATGACAGTTTCATAAAAAACGGAAAGAAGTTAGTTTAAGCGGTTTTAGATAACTTGTTGATCGTTGTAAGCATAAAATACAGACATGCAAATTTTTTTTCCAAATTTTATGTTATTTAAAGTCAATTTCAATACCCTGGATTAAGTTTAGCCACTTTATATGTAATTTGCTTTGTAAATAGATATTGAAATACATTCAAATATGATGACGCAAGAATCAACTTTAGATTAGGGAAAAGTAGTTTAGAAAAATGCAAAATTTGAAAATGTTAAAAACTTAAGAGCGTTTCTGAGTGAGGAACGAATTATGTAACTAACATGTAAAAATGCAGCGAAGAAAATTAAGTAGCATATCATTTGGTATGATGAAAGGATATATATAGAAGAGGTCATTAATTGCTTAATTTTAATTCATAATTAAAAGTTATTAATTTTCAAATTTATAAATCTTTTACAATAATGGCCAAATAATTGAAGTGAAAAGAGCACTACGTGAACCAATTTGAAATATATATATATATATATATATATATATATACTTAATTTCTATTAAGAAGAATTGTGTAATAATTTTACGCAATAGATAGATAGAGAATGGTATTCATTATTTATTTTTCTTATGTTATTTTATTTAGCTATAAAAATCCAAATAAATTAAGGTCTATGATGAAGTTTATGATTTGATGCAAATTTTCCTACGTTAACAAACAAATTAATTAATTAGGCAAATAAATAAATAAACACCACCTTTCCGTTTTTAAGACATATTTAGATTTGTGAATAAATATATGTGTATACTTAAAAAGTAAAATAAAATTCGCAAATATGTTTTTTTAAGCAACGAAATTCTTATTATTCCTATGAAAATCTTACAATATAGTTAAATTCGAAAAAAAAAAAAAGAATTTTAAGTGAGAAAAATCTATTTTATACAACGAAATATTTTTTAAAAATAGATTAGACGAATGTGAAGTTTTTAATCATTTTAAAAACAAGACTTAGTATTTAAATGTAAATCATATTACTTCATTAATGTATTTATAAAGCCTAAATATCGATTTGTTTGAAGCGATATATATATATATATATATATATATATATATATATATATATATATATATATATATATATATATATATATATATATATATATATATATATATATATATATATATACAGTAAAACCTGTAAAGTTGACCACCCTTGTAAGTTGATTCCCTGTCTATGTTGACCACCAATATGCAAAAAATTTGGCTGAGAATCATACAACAAACCCTTTGTAAGTTGACCACCTGTCTAAGTTGACCACTAAAGTACTGCACCGCAAGTGGTCAACTTACACAGGTTTCACTGTATATATATATTTTATAGCAAAAGATTTTTTTATCGACAAACTTTTGGTGAAATTTAAAGACTCGGGTTAATAATAAATCAAACAAATATTTTTTAAGATTTTTTTTTTTTTTGAAAGAACATTTAGAAATCGGAAAACTTTGATGAAATTTGAAATTTTAAGACCAGAAAGAAATTTGCTCACTGAGAAATACATATTTGATCTAACCAATGAAGGAAAAAAGACTAAACATCTATTTAGAAAACTATACTATTATGAAATGTTTTATCATTTAAAAAGCGTGGTAAAGTTTCGGTAACTATCTTACTAGTTAGCTAATATATTTAAGAAATCAGAAAATTTGGAATATGAAACCTGTTGTAATAAAAATACAATAAACAAGTAATCTGTTCCATTTCTAAAAAAATCAAGCAACTACTTTTAAATAATAAACACGACAGTACATTAAATACTGAGTTTTTAATGATATTATATTTTCAAAAAATCAAATAATTTGGAATATTGAATTTTTTGTCGTGAAAGAAATAATGAATACAAGTAACCCGTAAATTTTTATATGAACATCGAAAAAAATAATAAGTACTGATGATTAATCGAGCACTGATTTAATAGATTAGAAGCAATTAATTTATTACTGACAATAGAATAAATACTAATCTTTGAAAACCAGATAATTTGGAGTATCCAATATTTTCTTGTGAAAAAGGTTAAAAAAAAATAATAATACATGAAATACATATAAATACAGTAGAAACTCGATTATTCGAGCTAACTGGGCTAGTGCCTCGGATGTCAAAAACCTTGGTTGATAGAAACTTTGTATAAAAGCTAGTCAGGGTCACTAATTTTTAAAATTTATCAATTAAAAATACAGTCGAATATTTTTAAAAGATGAAAATGAACATATAAAATGAAATGTTTTACCGTTAAAAACTAAAATATTAAAATAACTTTTAGTAAGTTTTAAAAAGCCATTTGAATTTTTTACAATATCAAATTAAATATTGAAAGATGCATTTACCAGAAAATTTTTCTACTTCAAATTGAAAATACATCATTTTATAAAATTTACATTTAAAAAAAAATATATTTTCCTTTCTTTGTAAAATTATCGGCTCGGTTAAAAGAAACCTCGATTAATTGAGGCTCTACTCTATATATATTTAATAATAAATTAAATATTTTTAATAAATCAAACGAACCTTGGGTGAAATTTAAAAAGTTCCAAGTCCAGAACGAATAAGAAATGCAATCAGCTCAGCGCGGCAAGTCTGCGGCCACGAAACAGAAAAAGTCCCGAAAGAGAGGCGGTGGATCAGACAACATTCCACCAGAAGAGCACGATGTCGAATGATGGAAGGGGAGGGGTGGACCTCGCAGATCTCTCTCTCCCAACGCCACCAAACGAATGTCTCGGGCTTCTCAAATCTCCGGTTGTCTCTCCGAGGACAATTTCTCTCTCTCTCTCTATCTCCCGGCTAATGAGCAAAGAACAACACTGGTCGTGGTCAAGCACCCCTTCTGCCGTGCGCTGCTGTTTGACGGAGAAAAACCTGTCTGGCCCTCGGGCGCGGATTTTTATATCCTCTGATGGGAGGGGGAAGAAAGGGGGGAAGGGAGACGAGATTCGAAGAGGATGCTCGGTGGCCAAGCCTCGGCAACCTCTGGGACGGAAACACCATCTTTGGCCCCGGCCGAGATTCGAAGGAATTTATTTGTCCACAGTAGAAATAAAATACAGCAGTACCTCCCTTTAAAGGACACCTCTGAATAAGGGACAACTCTATTTAAGGGACACTTTTACTGGTCCCAGTCCCTTTGAATAGCGACCTCCATGCACAGAGCCCGATCAAGATATCAGGGGGCCCAAGGCCATATGCTTTTTCGGGGCCCCTGTGTGGTCAACCCTTACAATTTTACCTATCGGCAAAAACAGTTTTAGCTATTGGTTTTTTTTTTAAATTAGCCATTTGGGGGCCCCTAAAATGTGGGGGCCCTAGGCCACGGCCTAGTTGGCCTATTCAGTAATCAGGCCCTGTACCATGCATTTACCTCTGATTAAGGCACAACTCTATTTAAGGGACACTTTTACTGGTCCCAGTCCCTTTGAATAGCGACCTCCATGCATTTACCGCTGATTAAGGGGCAACTCTATTTAAGGGACACTTTTACTGGTCCCAGTCCCTTTGAATAGCGATTTCCATGCATTTACCTCTGATTAAGGGACAACGCTATTTAAGGGACACTTTTACTGGTCCCAGTCCCTTTGAATAGCGATTTCCATGCATTTACCTCTGATTAAGGGACAACTCTATTTAAGGGACACTTTTACTGGTCCCAGTCCCTTTGAATAGCGACCTCCATGCATTTACCTCTGATTAAGGGACACTCTATCTAAGGGACAGTCATAGAGAAAATTTGCAGTAATTTATGTGTAAATACATAAGAAATAATTATACATGAATTAAACTTATTGAAATAAAGGTTTTTTTTTTGTCTACAAATTAACTGGTAAAATTATCCTTGACATTAACATGATTAATAGCAAATATGTGTTTTAAAATTCTTGACGAGATTTATATTCATGCTTTTCTTTCTGAGTAATATATTCATTTGGCACGGCCCATGACAAACTTTTGATAGAAAATTTAAATGTATTCACACTGTTATTTATATTACATTGAATTGTAAATTATGTAACATGAAGCAAGTCCATAAAACAAAATATATTTCAAAAAATTAATAAAATTTTAATTAATACTTATCTTATAATTCTACTAAATGTTTTATTAAATTTCAATTTTTATAATATTTGTTTCACTTTGAATAACTCTGAATTTTATTCCGCATACATAACATATTTTCACTGTTTACACTTTAAATGTCAATAGTTTTTGGTTATGTTATGGTATTATAATAGGTATGCAGTGTGCATCAATTCATATACCTGTCCCTTATTGGGAGGTTTTACTGTATTCATAAAGAAATAACAACGATAGTAGTACATCTGTCCGAAAAAAAAAACATTAATATTTCGAAATACCGATGTTCTAAGACAGAGAAATCCAGCTAGTGAGCTACGTACGGCTCGCGGTAGTTTTTGGTGTGACTCATTTATTGCCTGGCGTGAAATGTTTAAAATTATTTACCTTATAAAATACAATGCCGCGGTAAATGGCAACAGTTACTCAGACGGGTTTTTTTTTTCCATTTCGATGTAGGGGAATGTGGGGCAAAATGAAATGGTTAAGATGACTGAGTTTTTTCAAAGGGGACAAATCCGAAATTTGTTTTGAAAATTACACTACGCAAAGAAAGAGCATTGTATTTTATAATAAAACTTGCGTTGAAACAGCATTTTTTTATTTTTAGCAGTTAATTTGAGTCTTCAAAAAAAAAGTGGAAAATTTACCCCCTTTTTTTCATAGGGCAAAGTGAAAAATACAATATTTTTCTAATGAAATATTTTATATTTAACTATAAAACATATTTTTTATCAAAAGAATCAATAAATAAAAGCTTGAATGCATGAAGGAAAAGATAATGAAACAATAAACGAGTAATTAAATGAATGAATCAATTCATTTATGAAGAAAAATAAATGAGCGAGTAAAAGAATGAATGATTAAGAAAATAAGTGAATGAATGAATAAATGCGTCAATAATTAAATGAAGGAATGTAAATGAATTAATTAATAAATTAAAACAAAAGTAATTTATATTTAATGATTGAGTTAGTAAATGAGACAAACTATTTCTATTTGCCCCATCCACTTTGCCCCGCATGTACTTGATTAATTGTACAATTAATTTAAAATACAAAGAAGCTTAATATTAACTAAATTAATATTGCATTGAATATTAGGAGGTCTCAATTAATGTTTAAAATGTTGATAACAAGAACTTTATCATTTTATTGTAACAAAATAATTTTGGACTTACACACCAAAAATTATAATATGAGTACCAAATATCCAAAATCGCTTATATTACCAAATGCTTTAATCTTCGACGGTATTTTTTTCCTGACTGGAATAGACTACATATGGTACTACATAGTCATAATAATACCAGATAGGTGGAGCTAAAAGCAGAGTCAATATTTCACCATTTCACTTTGCCTCACTAGTTCACTTTGCCCCATGTTCCCCTACATAAAAGAAAACGAGCTGATGTGTGCATCACGTGACTTCACACCAGTTTTACACCAATTTAATGTTATTTCCCTATTATTGCAATTTTAATGTGATTCTCTCTCTAACTCTCTAAATATCACCAACAATGGCCATATTGAAAACCAGATATAAAAAAATCGCCAAATTTGTCGCCAAGTTGGCGACAAGGCGACCAAAAGACTGGCGATATATTGCCAAGTGTCCGCCAAATTATAACACCACTTGAGTTTGCATCGAAATTAGCAATGAATTCCCCCCCCCCCAAAAAAAAGACAAAAGATCCCTTTAGTAACACCCGAATGCAACCAAAAAAGGAGGTGCACAACTAGACCCCACTAGGAGTCTACGTACCAAATTTCAACTTTCTAGGACATATCTTTCTTGAGTTATGCGACATACATACACACATAAACACATACACACATTACGTACATACAGACGTCACGAGAAAACTCGTTGTAATTAACTCGGGAAACTTCGAAATTGATATTTCGGACGTTTATACTTTCTTAGGTACACATGTACGTGTGGTCGGGTCGAAAAAAAACCTCAACATTCATTTGGGGGTGAGCAAAATGGAAATTAAGGCCGATTTTTGAGTGAAACTTTTTCGCGAATACAATACTTCCTTTTTTGTAAAAGGAAGTAAAAATATATCAACATTAATTCAGTCGATTATTTTTAAACGAAACCTTTTTGCTTCAATAAATTATTAAGGCCACAGGCTAGGAAAATTTTCATTTTCGAAACTGCATCGCCTCGCCTGGAGCATTTTTCGAGATGCACCAAGTTGTGGCAGTGTGACTTCATACGAGAAATAAAAATGTAGCTAATTTACATTTAGGGGAAAGGGAGGCACATGTGAACAATTTTTTTCATTTCTAAATTAGTCAAAAAATATTATCAATTTCTCAAAGCAAAAGTACGATTGAATAGTCTTTTCTTTGTGCTTTGCAATTTTTTCAGATTTTTCAAAAAAATATATTTTTTTACTTTCTGGAATTTTAAAAAGTATCTTCTCTTGTCCATATATGCCCCTATAGGGGCACACATGTCAACAGGATTGTCACATTTGCAGGAAAAGCACCATATTTCAACGAAAAACTCTTTAAAATGAAACATATACGCATATACCAATTACAGTGAAGGTTTTGTAACCTATGAATACTGTGTCAGTTAAAATTGTACAGTAACTGTCAATTACAAATTATTTTTTCTGAACCATGCTGAACATAAGTTTCGCAGCTGTTCTTGTAGATCACTAAATCGACCTACATAATATAATGATGAATTTTCAAATTATTTTAAACTTCAGTATTTAGTTAAAGGACAATATTTTGTCTGGGTCTTTTTCCTTGTAATTATTTAATAACCACTAAATTGTTAGCCTACTATTAAAAATAAAAAGTAATAAAATAAATAAATAAATAAATTATTAATAATGTAATAATAATCAACAATAAATTTATAAACTGATTGAAGCAAAACAATAATTATAAATTTTTACACCCTTTTTAACACTTATAATAACCTTACACTAATATTTATAATCCAGAGAGGATATGGGAACTGTTCACATGTGCTCCTGCATGTTGTATTCACAAGTGCCCCGTCATCTACTTTATAACTAATTTTCAAAAATAAATAATTCTTAATTCAATTTAAAAAGTTAAACATTGACATGAATTCACTTGAACATTGTTGCAATTGTTTTTAATAATTAAGTTTAGCTTATCAGTTAGTTTAAAATGTGTTTTCAAGTGAAGAAGACAGCAATAAAATTACATGCATCACCTGCGAAAACAAAGAAGTTGTCACTACAGGAATATAAACTGTCTCATTGCTCTAAAAGTTTGGCCAGGAAGTAGGATTGGTACTGCCAGTACTTGAAAATTTTTCAAAATTTTTCGCTTGACGCTATCCTCATTAAACATACCATATTCACATGTGCCCCCCCCCCCTTTCCCCTATTTTTTTTCACTTTAAGAGCTACTTAATGATTTTACTTGAGGAAAGTGTTTCTAATTTCTGCTAAAACACTTATAATTCCAGTTCTAATTAACTTAGAAGCTCCTAAAATTTCATTATACTCTAAAAATCGACTGGTTCACAATTTTAAATGAACAAATACGTTTTCACCACCAAATTTGAAAAGAAATGTTAATTGATTTTTAACTTCTATCGCGATAAATTACAGTTATATAAAATACAGCTCTACAGCTGTCTAATATAATTAGACGAGCTTTTAAATTTTAGGCGGTAGGGATGCATTCGTGCATCTAAGGTAATCTTAATTAAGTAACGTTAATTTCAAAGAGCATTACTTTGGCATTGTTTTCATATTATGGCTTGGTTTTGCATGTCGAGGTTTTTGAACAGGAACTGTTTGAACAGGATTAAGGATGAATTTTCAGAATTCATTCTTAATTTTTCAAATTTCAAAAATTCCCCCATATGAAAAAAAAAAAAAAAAATACGTTTCCATAACGCGCATTTTTAAGAACAGGTACACATAAGGAGAGTCAGCCTCCCCCAGTTTAATGAAGCTTTAAAAAATTCTGGATTTACTATAACAAACATAACTACGGAAAATTTACCCTTTGTATTATTTTGGAGACAGAAAGCTGAGTACCAAAAAAAAACTTTCGGTTAGATTTCTTGGTTTTCTCCAACCTCTGCGATTTCAAAATAACTAAATAAATATCACAAGTTAGAAAATAAAACAGTAAAAATTGGGTTTAAACCGTATTACACTGATTTCCTGTCGCACTGTATGATCGTCTTTTCGTTTTTTAAAAAGTAGGGAAATCTGAAATTATTTTCATTGGTGCAACAGTACTAACACAAGTTTAAAAAATATTGATTTGGAAAGGCTTATGGGCCGTGGTAGCCCGATCGGTAGAGTGTCGGATTCGGGGCCGGAGGGTCCTGAGTTCGAACCTCGATGGTCGAAGACTCACCGTCGTCATTAAGGGGACTGGGCGACGTTGAATATGCTCGTGGTCTCAATGTCCTCCAAGTGAAACGATACCTCTGGGGGTGCTAGCACCAGGTAGCTATTAGCTCCTGGACTAGTTCTAAATTCTCATTAACTGTTCGATCCGGTGATGGTGCTGCCATCTATCGGTATATAAAATAATGCAGGCAAGGCACTTAGTATGCAGACCTCGACATAAATACAGTTGTAGTCAGTTGTGACTCTGAATAGGAATAGGAAAGGCTTATCAAAAATCAGAGCAAAATTAAAAGCAGTCTTTCCTTACATCAACACCGAGTAAGCTTACTGCTGATTCTGTGGAGGAAAGAAATAAAACAGCTGTAAACTTGTTCAAAGTTTGATTTCTCAAGACTATCTATCTTTCGTCACTTAGTCTCTTCAACTGGTTTTATCCCACACATGAATAATTATTCCAATTTCAATGGCAGTTGCAATTTCACTGGCACTGTTAGATTCATAAAAGTCATTATTACTAGATTCCAATCTTATACTACAAGCATGGAAAAATGAATTGCAAATGCTCTTTCTTTTACTAAGCAATCATGGGTTGTTTATCGTTCGCAATCTGTAGAGGTTGATGTTCCCAAATGGAAGATGTTAAATATTACATAGATATTGAGGGTGTTCCATTTTGTGCGTAAAAAGTACTAAGTAAATAGCATTAAAATAAAATGAGCTGCCATAAAATATAATTGACAATTTTTCCCGCCTCGAAATCACGCGGCGCAGCTATTTACCTTATAGATTGTTGCTAAAGTTTTTTTTTTTTTTTGAAGCAGTTATGATTATGGTACGTGCATTTTCCTTATTCTTTGAGTAAAATTACCGTAAGGCAATCCTGTCAGGACCAACCCTAGTTTAGAAAAGCAGAAGTTCGCTTATTTGAACCAGCAACTTCACAGATGTTCCTGACTAAACGAAAATGGTTGGAAAATATATTTTAAAAGTAATTAGTTTATGTTTCAATAACATTTACTGCTAAATACGTAGATTTGAAAAGTGCTGTTTGTGCACTTTTTTCCCCACAAATTACCCAGGCTTAAGAAAGGCCGCTGTTTAAAACCCTGTCGTCGTGACCTTTTTTCTCCCTTATCCCACTTATTCTCTCAGAAAACGTTTCCGATTTTGCGTGCTGAGTTGTAAAAGAGAGAGAGAGGGGGAAAAAAAACACTACAGAACATCTAGCATCCAGCCCATGGCATTAATTTGAATTTTGACATCTTGAATTCAAATTATGTTTTTTGCAATTCCGAATTACAATAACACCCTCCCTACACGTTGGTTTTCATTAAGGCCCCTATATATAGCGATTCTAGCTTTCATGTTTCTACATAAGGGAATGTTACCGTCAATGAACCACAAAAGTTTTTGATTTTTTTAGAAAGGAAATCCAATTCAAATTTCACGTTGATTATAGGAACAATTTCTCAGTATATTTCTCTTTTAATAATAATATTCGCTTTCATGATACATACACAATTAAGAATGAAAATTAAAAATAAATACTTTAGCAAGCGGTCCATTCATGGCTACCGGTTGCTATGGATGGACCATCGAGTTTCCATTGATGGACCACATTCTCAAATTAAAAAATCAATGCGTAACTTACAAATATCTATAACAGGTGATCAACAAACACTATAAATAACAATAAGTTATAGGAAAATATATTTTTTCTGAAATGTTTTATTTTCCGATAAGAGGAACATAAAAAAAACCCAGCACTCACACAACACGCAGCTGTTGTCATCACAACTCGTTCACCACTTGATATTTTCCCAACCTGTACAACACTGTTCTTAGCTAATATCTTTTCAACCTCTTTTGAACTCTTGAGAATTTTCTTAAATCGATTTTGAAAATTTTCGTTCAACGCAAGGTTGTACTTGCTCTCTAAAATGTCAGAGAACTTATTGATCATTTAATTACTAAAACCAGAAGCTTAAGTCTCAAACTACCACAAGCTATAGTACTGAAAGACTTTTTGTCTTAATTAAATCTGTGGGACATGTTATTTTTCTCAGCCTCTTGAAAGGTCAATTCCCCCAATTTTTCCGAAATAATTCCAAAAACTACTCTAGTTGCAAAAAAAAAAAAAAAAAGATTCATTAATCATTTTCCTATTTCGGAGGGCTTATCTTCTAAATTTTTAATAAGCGACTAAGGTAACAACAAACCGGTTTTTATCTTATATACGACTGTTTAAAGTTGCTTTCAGGACTCTATATTGTCGGCAGACTTCGTTAAGGTCTACATTACATGCTCTCACTTAACCACTGGATATAATACTAATTTTTGCTTTTTTTTTTTTGGAGCAGTAAAAATATTTGAAACTGTATTATTATGTTTTAAACTTTTAATCAATTTTATTAAAAAAATTGCCTTGAAACTATAATAAAGTATAAGAGTTTTCATGAATTACTGAGATTATTTTTTCCATTGTCATATTTATTTTTAAACAATTAAGCAATTTTCAAAGGTAATTGAGCTGAAGTTACAGCAATATTTGAACAGACAGATATATTGAAACAGTTTGTCAGGTGTTTTCCATTCATGGAAACACCTATTGGTCCAATGCTAGCTAGCAACTGCGTCATTTTGAATATTCTTATAGGTGTTACTGCTGTGACGAATCATGATGAAACATGAAGTATGGAGAATTGAACTTGAATAGGCACACTTTTAAGTCAGTGTTCACGTTTAGATGATCAGCGATATTCAAAGCATGTTATAACTAAATGAAAATCTGAATAATTAGTAAGATAATGGTAGAAATCTTTTCTGTGTGATTAACAATATGATTAAATAATTTTAGCTTCTTGACGACTCTGCAGTAGATTGTTTTCACACAAAGGAAGGTACTAAAACTGATTACGCGTCTGCACAAAATCTGATACGGGAAATATCTTCGCGGTATAGCCATGGAACCGGTCATTGACGGCAACCTTTCCCTATGGCTCCTATCGTAATCATAATTTCAAAAACATTACTTGAATTCAAGCCGTAAAAATTCAAATTATAGTTTGTAATACCAGAGACTGGATGCTGGATGTTGTGTGCTGGATGCTGGATGTTGTGTGCTGGATGCTGGATGTTGTGTGCTGAATGCTGGATGCTTAGTGTGTGCTGGATGCTTTTTTTTTGTCTAAAAAGGATTGAGTTAAGTCAAGAGTATCGGGTATAAAAAGAGTCGATTCCGGGGGGACATGGGTACCACCGTTTACCCATGTCCTCTGTCTTTTGAACCGACCAGGAGGAACACTCCCTTGAGACCGGTTCAAAAGTGACCCAGAACTCCAACTTCAATCATGTAAGGACAGTTAGAGCAATTCGTGATCGCTGAAAAAAATGAGCATTTCCTGATAACTGTACTGTACCTTTTCCACATGCCTTGGACGAAATTATTTCTCGGGTACTTTTCGAGTAAACAAATGCATATCTTTCTCCTTAAAAATTGTGTATGGGTAATAATGTTTTTACTTCCTTTTACAAAAAAGGAAGTATTGTATTCGCAAAATCATTTTCCCCAAAACATCGACATTAATTTCCATTTTTCTCACCCCTGAGTGAATGTTGAGTTTTTATTTCGACCCGACCACACGTGGATATATGCCTAGGAACGTATAGACACCCGAAATATTCATTTTAACGAACCCCGAGTTAACTACAACGAATTTTCTCGTGACGTCCGTATGTACGTATGTATGTGCGTATGTGTGTATGCATCTCGCATAACTCAAAAACGGTATGTCCTAGAAATTTGAAATTTGGTGCGTAGACTCCTAGCGGGGTCTAGTTGTGTACTTTCCCTTTTGGTTGCACTCGGATGTTTCTAAGGGGGTCTTTTGCTCCTTTTTGGGGGGAAATCATTGTTAATTTCGATGTAAACTCAAGTTACGTTATAATTTGTCGGACACTTGGCGATACATCGCCAGTCTTTTGGTTGCCAACAAGTTTTGTTGCCAACTTGGCGACAAATTTGGCGATTTTTTTTTTAATTTGGTTTCGATTTGGTCATTGTTGGTGATATTTAGAGAGTAAACAATTAAATCACATTAAAATTGCCAATAATGGGGAAATGACATTAAGTTTGAGTAAAAGGAAGTCATGTGATGCACACATCAGCTCGTTTCACACAATTACTGACACATTTGAAAAAAACCCTTGAACGAAATTACTTACACATTTCCCGCATTCCTTGAACGAAACTAGTTTTGAGTTATTTACATATATCATTCATCGAACACTTTATATGTTTGTCTATAAACGTCCCAAGCAATTTTTTCACGCAATTACTTTCACATTTTAAAAATCCCTTAGAAGAAATTAACACTTACATTTTTCCTACATTCCTTGAACAAAGGTAATTTACGGCTACATTTCAAGTAAACAAATGCTAATTCCCGAAAATTGTACACAGACGTTTATGTTCCTCTCAATTGTTTTGTTTTTCACACAATTCCTGCACAAATGTTCTTTTATAGCCCCTAAAAGGAAATTACTTACACAGTTCCCACACCCTAGTTCGAATTTCACTTACGTCAGTTCGCAAACCTAATTTTCCAAACGAACGAAGCTAATACATTTTCTAACCTGTCATCTCTCATTATAAAATTTATCTGTCAAAAACAGATTCACATACTTTTTAAAGAAAGCTACCAATCCATTTGTCGCCCTTTATATATCCAACTCTGTTACATAAGGGAAGACAACAGATCCGCTTAATTTGAATAAAACGCTTGTCACCAAGATCAGAGTTCAAAGCTCTGACAGTGACTGCTTTGAATATCAAACAGTCTGCAGTGAAATTCTTTGACCACGTATCCTGACCGTTTAGCTATAAATAACATCTGATGAAAGTAAACCTGACGCTTTTAAAGCGGGGAGTGGGAAAAAAAAATGACAATAAAAAGAGAGAGAATCCGTCCACAAAAGATAAATTTAATTTTTTTTTAAAGGTAGATGTTATACATTCACTATTTAATTTGTTTATTTAGTATTTATTTGCGTGAAAATGGTACAAAACGTTGAACTGTTTATAAATTTATATCATTCTTGAGAAGGAGTCCACAAATGATGTCATGCTTTGGAAAAAAGGGGGGAGAGAGGTTCGTGAAATTGTGACTGTTTGCGACAAGGGGGAGTAAGAGGAAAACAAGAAGTGTGGAATATGAAAAACAGTGTGACATGTGATAGGGGGAGGGAGGAGATACGGTAGAGTGTGCCACTTTGTGATAGAGCGTGTGGGGGGGGGGATTTGTTGAAAAAAAAAAGAGGGACATCATTTATGAACAGCCCTAAGCTATAAAAAATTTCCTCATTGTTTTTTAATTCCATCATATAAAATTTCAGTTGATATATATTATTAAGAATTTATTTTGTTTAGTTATCAATTTCATTTTTATTTTACATTAGCGGTACCCGCACGGCTTTGCCCGTAGTAGGATATAAAAAGGTTATTTGGTACGCCTGTATATTTACAAATAATGGATGATGAATTTCTCACCAATATGGCTATGATAATTTTCTCGTCCATGTTATGATGATTCGCTTGGTAAAATGTTCTTAAAATTGGAATAGAAAAAGAACAAAATCGAATTTTCAAAAAATCGCTTCGAAGTGCTCACCCCTATGCTGTGATGAACTAATTTTGTGCCAAATTTCATGAAAATCGGTCTAGGCACTATGTGAGTAACAGACATACAGAATTTCAGCTTTACTATTAGTAAAGAAAATCTTCCAGAAAGTTTCGTCCGTTGATAATAAAGAGGGGGGAAAAATCCCAGTTTTCGAATACCGCCCGAAATGTTTTCTTGGGCCAAATTGAACTATGTTCGATGGCAAAAAAAAAGGATCTTGGTGTGTCGCTAAGGCAAAATGTTCACTGCTCAAAAACTTCATAGTCTGCACGAGCAAGTTCTGATGAGAAAAATAACTGCGCGAATGCTCAACGATACGATTTAATAAACGTCGAAAAAATCTCACCGGTTTTCGCTTCGAAATGGGGTCGTTTCCAAAATTTTAAAAGTATTTTTTTTCTGAAAGAGCATGCTTAAAAACGTAGAATCTGACCATTTTTAAATAATTTCGTTAAGTTTAATATTTTAAAAAAATTACTTAAATCGGTGCTCTTTTATCGTTTAACGCTTCTGCGGATGACATCACAAATGATGAAATGCCAGTCAGTGTTGCCATTCACGGTCCAAAATATTTTATTCGCATCTTTACTCACGTGTATTGGCAACGATATGGTGGATAGCAAACGTTGAGCACAATTGTAATTCGCTTCTTGATTATCATAACGTGGAAATGTGGTAGAAAGATGCGCCATAGTGCATCATTTGTGACGTCATAAAGACCACGCCTTGTTTGAAGAATCGGACATTTTAAAAAATTAATTAAAAAATAACTGTTGGGAAAATAAAAGTATTTTCTGAGTCCATGTCATTATTATTATTATTATTATTATTATTATTATTGCTTATTCTATCAATTTCAGTGACAAAAAGTTACTACTTTTGACTGAAGGAAACAACCCCATTATTAAAAAATATAAGCACAAACAGTAAACTAATGTTTAAGATGTTTTTATGAATCCTGTAAATTGTTTTCTTCATAATGTGAATTATACAAATTGGTTTACCTTTGCAAGTATAAATTAATGTTATGTAACTGTCTTAGAAATTTGTTTTTTACGATATTTTGAAATAATTGTGCATGTTTATTCAATGTACCACTGTTAACATTTAAAATCGTAGAAGTCTGTTTAAAAAAGCCTGACTTAAATTTTTGAAAATGAGATTTAAATTTAAAAAATCTATTTTAAAAAATAATAGAAATCCTGGTATGCTTACGTAAGTTCAACCGTGAAATACGTTTGTTTAAACTATTAGCAATTAACTTTACAACTACAGTCGAGTCTGCTTAATAGAATAGCCAATTTTCCACGAAAAATTATTCCGTTAAGCGGGATATTCTATTAAGTGGGATCAAAACAATAGACATCAACGTTTTGGTACAATGAAAATGTATTACATTACGCAAGATATTCTTTTAACCGATATTCCAATAGGTAGACTCGACTGTGCATTATTCGGTTTTGTTTCGTGCAACAAAAAGCTTGTCTTATCCTGGAAAGATTAAGTATAATCAGTACTCCAATTGAAAAAAAAAATACTTGAGGAAACTCACCTTGGGGTTTGAGGAGACGCACCAAAAGGAAAAAGGTGATTTGAAACCAATGTACATTAAATGTGTATTATTTTTATAGTCAAAAAAAAATGCGAGCAACTGTGCCCCCCCCCCTGCTCCCAACGTATAATTATGGCCGCACTAAATAACGTGTGCGCTTCTTTACGGTGTTGAGTGTGGCCATGGTATAATACAATACGAGAAATTTATGGACCGCTAAAATGTTTCTACATACCACCGGTTGAGAAACACTGCTGCGGGTAGTTAGAAAAAAAAACCCCATACATTATATATAAATGGCAATCGTTAAGATTGGGACAGTAGTCAAAGGGTTAAGAAGGCATTCTATCGGTAGAAACCAGTTCTGCATTTATTACGGAGCATACAATTACATAAAAGTGTCTCAACTAGTTAATAAATGTTATTGGCCTGCTACTTATAGTTCTTGCAAACAATTAATATACAGTAATTCAGAATGAGATATGTGGTAGACCAGATGTATCTTTGATGCATTTGCAGGACGTTAAGTTTTATCAAGTTCATTTCGAAGTCCTTTTCATTACAAATTGCTCCAACGAACTTGGTAAGTCTGCGATACAGAAATTCAATTGCACGAACCTCTTTCATAATTTATCTTCTTTTTGCCTGACTTTCTTTTCATCCACTTTTCTCAACCCCACCCTTTTTACTTCCTTTTACAAAAAAGAAAAGTATTGTATTCGCGAAAAAAAATTCACCCCAAAATCGGCCTTAATTTCTATTTTGCTCACCCCCAAATGAATTTTGAGGGTTTTTTTTTTCAAAAGTCCTAGAAAGTTGAAATTTGGTACGTAGACTCCTAGTGGGGTCTAGTTGTGCACCTTCCTTTTTGGTTGCATTCGGATGCTCCAAAGGGGATCTTTTGCCCCTTTTTCGGGAGGAAATCATTGTTAATTTCGATGTAAACTCAAGTGGTGTTATATTTTGGCGAACACTTGGCGATATATCGCCAGTCTTTTGGTCGCCAACTTTTGCCGCCAACTTGGCGACAAATTTGGCGATTTTTTAAAAAAATTATTAAATTATGGTTTCAATTTGGCCACTGTTGGTGATATTTAGAGAGTAAACTATTGAATCATATTAAAACTACCAATAATGAGAAAATGACATTAAACTGGAGTTAAAGGAAGTCATGTGATGCACACATCAGCTCGTTTGATGCGATTTAACTGATTCTTTTAATCTAAGCTTTATCACTTCACGCACGTTTTATGTACCACTGATACTAGCAACTGGGACATAGTTTGGCAACTGTGAGAATAAGATTAAAATACTGTAACAGCTGTACGGTATTTGATGGAATGTCTGGTTCAATGACTTTTGGCAATCCGCTAAAATCTATTTACATTGGAATATGATTTCTAAAACAGTACGCCATTCATCCAAGTCTTGAACTGAATCTTCACTTTTACTTCCAGTAAATCTTATTTTTCGTCTATTTGATAGATTAAATTCACTACAATTTCTTAAAGTACCAAAACAATAAACAACAAACCTTTCCAGAATATTTTCTAATACTTGTACATCTCAATATGTCTTTATTATTGTACTTACAAGTAACCCTACTCATGTTTGAATCACCGATTAGAATAAAAGTTTGCACATCGATAGAACACTTTAAAATATTGAACCCGTATTTTTTTTTTAATCGCACACACCTTTAACGCAGTAAAATTTACACCTAATTTTTGGATGATTTCGATATTAGAGGGTACAATATATTCTTTTATCTTAAATTTAAATTACAAAAATTCAAATAATGATTGAAAATGTGAAAAAACTAAACAAACCAAAGTTGAAGTGTTTCGGGATTTTTGTAAAAATACTATTCATGGGGGGTAAACCATCTCTCGCAATCTTACCCCGTCGCGCCACTAGTTGCTATGAGCAATTCCATACCAGATAAATCACATTCTTGACCTCAGAATTTTCGATTTCAATAAAATTTGGCATGAAGGACGCATATGACAAGATAAGTAATACTGCCAGTTTTTAGATTTCTATTTAGAAAATTGTTCGAAACATAAACCAGTAAAAAACCTCAAAATGTGCGGGGGAAAAAATAAAAGTGTGTTCTTACAAATGATGGTAACTTCTATCCTCTCCTAATTATAGCAGAATGAAAAATTAAAAAATATTGTAAAGCTAAAATATAAAGCTTTCTATTGCTATACAACATGACCTTCTTACGATAGATTTACGTTTTAGGGTCATTCACCGTGACGGGGTAATATTGCGAAGGATGGTTAACCCCTACGAATAGTATTTTCAGAAAAATCCTGAAACACTTCCACTTTGGTTTGTTTCGTTGTTTCAATTTTTCAATTATTATTTGAAATTTTTTAATTAAAATTTAAATTAAAAGAATATATTGTACCCTCTAATATCCCAATTATACAATATTTAGGGATAAATTTCACCTCGTTAAAGGTGTATGTTGCCGATTAAAAAAAAACACGGGTTCAATATTTTAAAGTGTTCTATCGATGTGCAAAGCTTCGTTCAAAATGGTGATTTGCACTTGAGTAGGGTTACTTGTTAGTTCTAATCTAAAGTCTCAATGCGCCATTTAATTTTTTTCCCTGTTGATAACCATAAAACAAGTTTTAAAACAATTTAACATCAATGTCGCAGACTTATCAAGTTTAACTACAGAAAACAATTGTCTTTGAAGGAAAAAAAAAGCATGTCAAGCGTTATCAATGTAAAACATTAGATTTCGAAGTGGATACAGCGGAGTTGCAGACCAAATGATTGATGTCTCTGTAACGGGTGCAACGAAGCGCAAAGGGTCAACCTTGGAATATCCTGCTTCTGTTTTCTGATGCTCTTTAGAGAAATGCATCTCATAGCAGAAATCCTGAAGTTGTTTATTTGACATGTCAGAAGGAGTTAAAAGTTGTTGAGTTTTCCACATTCCATTTAGATAAGATAAGAGATAAGATAAAATTTATTAACAAACAAAATACACATACATAACAGTAAGCAAAATTAAAAAAGTAAAGTTAAAAAAAAAAACTTACAAATTATAAAACATAAATTACAAACTTCATAACAAAACATTAAGAAAATCTTGACTATAGTTCAACACGAGTTAATATTAAATTCAACACTAAAGAGCGCCAAAGGCACTGTCCGCAGTGTTTTTTAATTGGTTTAGTATGGAGTACAAACACAAATATGTATTAACAGAAATATTTACAAATTAATTTTACACAAGTAGTAAAAATTTTACACAGAACAATTATTGGACTGTTTGACTCCAGAAAAAAAAAACACAATAACTCGCATTGAAACATTCAATAGTATAAAAATTACAATACAAAATCCACCCCCCCCCCCCCCGGTTGGCAAGTCAGTATATTTCATCAGCTAAAAGTTAATTGTTGATAGAATGTCATTATTTTGTATATATTCATTGACCCCTTGTTTATATTTTTTAAAGTTCTTCTCATTCCTAACATCTTCCGTTAGTTTATTAAACAGCCGTGGTGCCAAGTAAAAGAATTGCTTTTTAATAATCGCTTTATTTGGTTTTATAACTTTATATGATTTTACCATCCATTATGATTTTACCAAACTTTATATTTACCATCCATTAATCAGCAAAAGCGAAGAAATTTCAGTTAGGAAAAATATTTTAGTTCAGAGATCGAAAAGAAATGTTTTGGAGAATAAACGTAAGCATGAGTTGAAAAAAAAATAGTTTAAAAAACTAAAAGAAAAAAAAACACACATTTGTAACAAAATGAATTAAAAAGTAAAAAAATAATCTTTGGATGATAAGTATGTAAGGTAATTGACCAAACACTTAATTTTAGTGTAATAAAAAAAACCGTGGGGTGCTTTCTATTTACATTTTTGCTTAGACAGCAAATGGAAAAAATTCAAGACAACTGATACGAAGCCCCTCACGCTTTTTTATATTACATAAAATTTAGTGTTTGGTCACTTACTTAGGGGTAGGTTGCCGTCAATGAACCCCATAACAGTTTTCGATTTTTTTTAGAAATTAAATCCAACTCAAATTTTACATTAATTATAGAAATAATTTCTCATGATAAATATACACAATAAAGCATGAAAATTAAAAATAAATACTTTAGCATGTGGTCCATTCATGGCAGCCGGTTGCTATGGATGGACCATTGAGTTTCCATCGATAGACCACATTCTCAAATTAAAAAAATCTATGCATAACTTACAAATATTTATACCAGGTGATCGATGATTACTACAAATAACAATAAATTATAGAAAAATAGATTTTTTTTCTAAAATATTTTATTTTTGGATAAGAGGAACATTAAAAAAAAACAGCACGCACACAACACAAAGCTGTTGTTATCACACCTCGTTCACCACTTGATATTTTCCCAACCTGTGCAACACTGTTCTTAGCTAATATCTTTTCAACCTCTTTTGAACTGTTGAGAATTTTGTTAAATCGATTTTGAAAATATTCGTTCAACGCAAGATTGTACTTACTCTCTAAAATGTCAGAGAACTTATTCACCATTTTATTACTGAAACCAGAAGCTTAAGTCTCAAACTACCAGAGAATTATAGTACTAACAGCCTTTTTATCTTAATTAATCTGTGGACATGTTATTTTTCTCAGTCTCTTAAAAGGTCAATTCCCCCAATTTTTCGGAAGTCATTCCAAAAATGTCTTCTCTAGTTTCAAAATATGATTTACTAATCATATTTCTATTTCGCAGGGCTAACCTCTTAAATTTCTAATAACCGACTTAGGCAACAACAAACCGGTTTTTATCGTCCATGTGACTGTTTTAATTTGCTTTCCGGACTCTATATTGTCGGCAGACTTCGTTAAGGTCTTAGGTTCATGCCACCATTTCTGTAAGCTACTGTAGCACGTTACATGCTCTCACTTTTCCACTGACCGTATTTAACTGCGGTCTCCATAGGACTGATGTGAGCTAAAGCACGAAATCGCAGTCCTCGGGTGGAATTGACTGAGCTGGCGGTGTATTTCATGTATTTCTGCCTTAGCCCTGGCTATAGGGCGGTAACTTACAGAATATACCTGCCTTGCCTTCAATATTTGAGTTTTACCGAGCCATTGCTTCGGTCACTCGTCTGGTCAGTGCTAATTCTGTATTAGCAACCAGTGTTTGGCACTGTAGGCTTCCTTAAGAGGTTTTCCACCTCCAGCTCAGTCACTCCTCTGCCGGGATAATGAGTGCTAATAAGCACGAAACTGCAGTCTTTGGCTGGAATTAACTGAGCTGGCAGTGTATTTCATGTATCTTGATAGTTGTTTGAAAAACATGCTAACTCTCAGAATGTTTTCTCTATGTTCCCTAGCCTCCATTCACCAATAGTCATCACAAGTGTGGTACATTTTAAAATTAAAGTGTTGGTGACAACACAGTTTCTTTCCATTTACCCCGTACTTTCAACTACCTCAACCGACCAATTTTTAAACGTATATGTGCCACTATTATTCCAAGAAAATTGCTTTACATAATTTGCTTTGGTGAGTTGCAAGAGAAATAGGGATATCTTTTTACAGATACACTTTTAAATAATTGCAGCAAATACATCAAATAACAGAAAAAAAGATTGTTAACTAATAAACTGTTGTGAATTGCAACTAAAGTTCTAAGTTCACACCGACCAAACCTACAAAAAATCTCCATCTCCAAGGTTCGTCGCGAAAAGATCATTCTGCAATGGCCGCCGCGACTAACCTTGCTTCTTTGAGACAGTGTGCGAGAGAGGGGCGGGGTGAAGCACCCCGGGAAGGTGAGAGAAAGAGAACAAACAGACGACGGGGAGAAAATCATTTCTTTTCACTGAAATGTCGACTCCCTGATGCCCTCGGCCATGGATGAGCGCCCGAAAGCCGGAACAAAGATCTTTAAATGCGCCTTTTTTATACTCCTGAGGATAACGATTGTGAACGGAGACTTTTTTTTTACTTCCAAATTATTATCATCATTATTATTATTTATTTTTCCATCATTTTTTTTGCATGAGACATCAGCTGATGAGTGATGAGGATGGACAAGGGCCATACGTATACTATATCTCTGTAGGATAATATCTTAAGCTGAAATAATCTTTATTACAAATATTTAGACATTCCGTCAAGAAGACTGAATGAATTCTGTGGTAGAAATTTCCATTTCCTTCAGTCTACTGTGATATTTTTTCCATATTTTCCCCCTAAAATATAAATAAAAAAAAAATCACACATTCTTTTTTCTTTCTTTTTTATGAGTTAGAATTATCAGATGGTTGCTGTTTGGGCTAAGTAAATAATGGCATCTACATTTTCCCCCCTTTTCCTTTGTTTTCTTTTCATTTTCTTCTTTTTTTGACATCTATCTTTTTATCACACATACATGATTTCTTACATAGCCCTTGAAAATAAAGCATCTTTTTACCCTCAAGTTCTAATATTTTACTAGTTTTTGCGGAACAGTAAAAATGTGGGGTTTTTTTTTTTTTTTTCAAATATTTCTAAAACTGAAAAACAATTTGTTGTTTCTTTATAATGGGGGTGCTAAAAAATTAAGATTGAAAACTGAGTTACACGTGTTATAATATTGAGAAACACTGGCAAAAGATTGGATTTGTTTGGAGCTTCGAAAATAAGTAGAACTGGAGTTTTAAGTGTTCTAGCCTTAGAGCAGGAATTGAGCGAGCTAGTCGAATCATTGGCTTAGCAAAAACTGACCCAATGAACTCAAGTCACGTGACTGAACAACAACAACTGGTTGGCACGTTTTGCGTGAAACAAGCGAAAGAAACCTCATTTCTTCCAATACTTTGCTTTAAAATCTGTCATGTGACTTGGAGTCTTGGTTTCACGAATGAAAGTCTTCACTCCCTCCATTTTATTTCTTCTCAATGGTTCTAGCCCGAATGCCAAACTCATTCCTTTATTCAACCCATTAACCAGCTCTTTGAATTTTATTTAAAAAAATATAACAATGTGTTCCTTCCTCTGTTTCTTTCCTTTTTTTTTTTTTTTTTTTTTGGAAGATGAAAAATCTTTTCGCATCATGGTGGTTTTTTTTTTTTTTTTTTTTTTTTTTTTGTGTGTGTGTGTGTAAACATTATTCCCGAGTACTTTGGTGAAATTTTAAAACGATTAAAAAAAAAATTTTTTTTATAAATCGCTGTAATATACGACTCCTTAATGATTTTTTTTAAAAATGTTTATACGAAGTCTACAAATGATGTCCCGCTTTGAGGAGAGGGAGGGTGTAGGGAAGTTGTGACAGTTTGTGACAAGGGGGAGGAAGGAGGTAACAAGAAGTGTGGCATAACGCATTTTTTACCAGACCATATTTGTGAAAAATAGCGTTACATGTGACAAATGGGGAGGGGAGGTGAAGTATGGCACTTTGTAACAAAGGCGGGAGGGGTCAAAAAGTTGGGAAAAAGTTGACAGTCCCAATCTTCCTACTGGGAAAAGAAAAATTCAGCAGAAACTGCTCCATTTTCCAACATTTCAAAGTACAAGAGCAGGCAATGCGAGCCTCCCCCACCGAGAAAGAATCTGGAATTTGAATAAACGGTTCGAAAGAGGAAAAACAGTGCGATTACTTTGATTTCGAACGGAGCAGTAGGAAGTGTCAGCGTTAATGAACCCTGGAGTTTACCTCGACGTTCCTTTTTCATTTTCTCCTCGTGGGTGGTTGTTTCAGTTTCCGCATGCCTCTAAACTGTCCAGCTTATGCCACACGTCAAAGCGACCGGGGTACATCATTAGAAGCGAAATAAAGTGAAAAAAAAAACAACAAGGAGATTAAAAACGTCTGGAAATCGCGGCAAGGAAAACAATATATATAGTTCAACGAATTCCTACTTTTTTGACTGGAGCAATACTATTTCTGAAACTTTTTGTTCTTGACTGCTACCGCCCGCCACTAAAAGATATCAATGGTTGGAACAAAACCGGAATTTTCTTCGCATTTAAATCTTATTTCGTCTGGATCCGTGTCGATGACGGAAGGTCATTCACACACGTGGAGTGAAGAGTTGTTTATTTTATTTCATACCATATCGGTCATATTTTATGAAGAATTCCATTCCGAATGATGACCTATTGTACGAAGATTTTCCAATTGAAAGTAGAGCGCAAAAGAAGTCTAGCAGTCTATTGGAAACAGACCTGATCAATGAAGGCAGCTTTGGGGCCTCAGTGGCCGAGCGGTCTAAGTGACTGCATGACGTTGGCACACTTGAGGCGGTGGGTTCGACTCCCACCCCCGCTCCGGTTGTACTTTCCCTTCTTTGTGATGTAAATTCTTTCATGTGTTGTTTATATGTCTAATAAGAAAATATATATATATCATGCGTAAGGGAGGCAAAACACTCAGATTGTAGTCCTCATCAAAAACAAACCTGTGCAATTATTCTCCAAAAGAAAGAAAGAAAAAGAAAGAAGGCAGCTTTTCCCAGCTCTCAGTTAATCTGCCGTGAGCAAGTAGACGGCAGTAACTGCAGAAATTAGTTTTTGAGATATTTGAAGAAGCGCGTTTTGAATTCAATGCTAGCAATAGGGAAATGTTAGAATTTGATGCTGTTTTCACAATTGTTTTCAGCGGAAACCAAATAAGCAAGCGTGTACAGTAAAACTAAGATGCAATAGATGACAAAAATGCTAAAAAATGAAAAATGGAAAATTTGCAGTTACTACCCCTTACCTGCCCACGGCAGTAATAAGCTAAAGGGGTATTTTGAAACCGATTGTTACGAGTTAAGACAAGGAATCATGTCAAATTAAAGTTCAGCAGTTTCTTCCTCGCACCTCGAGGAATTATTTTATCATTCTTCGGCAAGCTTATGAATTCAAAATTATATATATTTTTTAATTTGCAGTGTAGTTGTTTTTACCCCCCCCCCCAATTAGCAATTTAAAAAAGATAATTCGTTCTTTGAAAAAATGTATTTCTGATTTTGAAAGGTGCATCAATGATCTTAATTAAGTATTTTTCTTCAAATATCACTTTGTTCGTTTTTAAAAAAGACAGGAAATAAGAAAGGACTTTTACTTACTTATTTTTTTACGTTTAAGAGTTATTGGATAAAACTGAATTCATTTTCAAGTTAAAAACTTCAAATTCATTAGGCATTTATACTTTCGATAATACCGATGTTCGCTCTAGCACCAAGAGAGTTCTGTGTGTGTGTGTGTTTTTTTTTTTTTTTTTTTTTTTTTTTCAAGGAAGAAGGAGGGTACGACGGGACGATAAGTGTCAGTCAATCTCCAGAAAAGGGTGATGTGCCCAAAAAGGTTGAAAACCACTGAGCTATGCTAATCATTCTGGTATAAAATTTTAACGAGCTTTGACCTGAGGTCTGTATTTGCGTGTATGTGTATCGTGTACTATGTAGTGCTTACGTTTCTTACACAACGAAAATATGGTTAGACGAAGGAGGTTGGGGTTGTGTAAACGTCCGTTTTAGTTAATATTGTCTGTCCCAAAAATGTTTTTAATCCGTTTTTTGAGGTTTATCTAAGTTTATTTTAAGTCGTTTTTTGCATTAAAATATTTTTTTCTCCATCTCTCAGTCAATTACGTAGCAATGGGAGGGGTTAAAACTCCTCCCAAATCTCCAACATATTTCATTTCGAACATATTTAATTTTCCCGCACTAATCAGGGGAGAGGGGAAGGAAAACTTATTTAAACTTTTCCAAGCTGGATAGGTTTCAACAAAATATCTTCCTGCTAACGAGATCGGAAAGCAAGTGCAAATTACTTTCCAATTCTTAAACAGACAATTAATATTTCGTGATGAGTCTTCGTACTGGTATAAGAGGACTATAATGGTCTTAATAAAGCTCAAAAGAGGATTGTGGTTACTCAGCACTTCCAGTGCTGCCGAAATTCTTTTTAGGAAAACCTAGAGGGAGGAAGCTTTTACTACAGCAGATTGTATGTACAGTAGAACCTCGATTAACCGAGCTTCGATTAACCGAGGTTTCTGTTAACAGAGCCGATAATGAAGTCTATTTTTTGTAGATAGTTAAGCCTTTTGTAGATAGGTAAAAATTCGGCCTTAATTTCCATTTTGCTCACCCCCGAATGAATGTTGAGTTTTTTTTTTTCAACCTAACCACGCGCGGATAAGAGCCTAAGAACGTATAAACACCCGAAATATCCATTTTGACATTCTCCGAATTAATCACAACGACTTTTCTCGTGCGTATGTATGTCGCATAACTCAAGAACGGTATGTATGTCGCATAACTCAAGAACATGTCCTAGAAAGTTGAAATTTGGTGCGGAGACTCCTAATGGGGTCTAGTTGTGCACCTTCCCTTTTGGTTGCATTCAGGTTTTTCTAAAGGGGTCTTTTGCCCCTTTTTGAGGGGAAATCATTGCTAATTTCGACATATACTCAAGTGGTGTTATAATTTGGCGGACACTTGGCGATATATTGCCAATCTTTTGGTCGCCAAGTTTTGTCGCCAAGTTGGCGTTAAATTTGGCGATTTTTTTAAAAATCTGGTTTCAATTTGGCAGTGGTGGTGATATTTAGAGAGTAAACTATTGAATCACATTAAAATTGCCAATAATGGGAAAATTACATTAAATTGGAGTAAAAGGAAGTCATGTGATGCACACATCAGCTCGTTTTTGAAAGAAATCCTCAGGGATGATACATTAAATTAAAACTGATACACTACGTTAAATCCCCCAGTGTTTAACTCAAGTTTTTGAAATATCATCAAACTATGAGTTGGAACCTGAGGAAAAGTTCACTATATCCGAGAGTTTACTACATCCCAGGTTCGCTGTAGTGAGGTTTGAATGCATATATAATGAGTAAGCGAACCAAAGGTTTCGTCATCCCTAACTTAAGTATAAACGAATCGCTTTTGTCTATTTTTGATTGGGGTCTGGAATGTTTTCCCTTTAATTGGATTAGCGAGGACACGAAAAGAAGGAAAATCTATTCCTGCCACTTTCTTTAAGGAGTTTTCGCTTTTCAGCAGCCTTTTATGGATGATCGTCTTAGGAAGCCCCGACAATGCTCCACCGAACAAATCAATTACTGGTGACAGCGCAGGTTAAGTCGTTAAATTTATTTCTTTAGCCCAACTCTCTTAAATCTCATCGACTGCATAGCATGAAGTTAGATTTAGTGAACGTGTTCTGCGGAAGGAAAGTTTTATATATTGTCGGATTGAATAACATTATTAAAAAAAAAATAAACATTCTTTACTTTTTTAAAAAAAAGTGATGTAAATTGAGATTTCTTTCTAAAAATGTTATTAGGGCTAAATGAAGAAAGAGCTAATATTTTCAACAAAGAGGTCTCTACCCTATTGCTAATTTAATTTATCACCTATAATCCACCATCCCTCCAGTATACACCAGGGCTGCGGAGTCGGAGTCGGTAGTCAAAGGTTCAAAGTTCCTAGAGTTGGAGTCGGATTCGATCATTTTCCCTCAAAGTTCGCAACTCTGCCAGGGCTTGCGGAGTGTCGGACTGATTTTGAGGTAAAGCAGTCGGAGCAGGGACGTAGTCAAGAGGGCGGGCGGGGTCCATAGATCCACCCCCCATCCCCCTTCGTTAGAGGTCACTGTCTCCTTTTCTCAGCTTTTGCACTTACATAAACAGAATATTTCAAAAAAAAAAAAACTTTTGTCCTACTCTCATCTGTACTGAACCACATGTACACCAGGTTATGGCTGAACTACATGCACTATACCGACAAACCGGTTATGACATCCAGAGACTGGAGTTCCATCCTTGTTATGGACTCACCAGAATGGAATAGCCCATAACCGAGCTGGAGGCAGAAATAATCTCATTGAAGCTGCCTTCAGCTCGTTTATTGACTATTCCTGACTGATGAGTCCATAACAAGGACGGAACTGCAATTGGTATCATAACCGGGACGTCGGTAAATTACATAAGAACACCACTTTACTATAAATAGTGTTCCAAAATAAATTAACTGAGCTACTTTTTTTTCCATGAAAATTAAATGAATATTGTTAACTAAACAATTTTTTTTATAAACGAGAGTTTTTGCTGATCTCATTATCTGCTTGCATCATCTCGTCAAAGCACTACTGAAGAAATTAATCTGATCCAAAAAAAAAAAAAAAGTGGAAAAAAAAGTTAAAAACATCTTTCACAGACGCCTTAGTCGAACATATACTTTTTTGATATTAACAAAATGTTGTTCAATTTTGGGCAGTTTGATAGCTTTTGAATTACTGTTTAACTCGCTTATAACGAGCGCAAAGGGACGGCGATACTTGCTCGTTATAACCAAGTACTCGTAAAAAAAAAGTTTTATAAAAAGTCACAAAAATTCATATACATTTGAATATTATTATTATTATTATTGCTATAAATATTTCTGATTAATTGCAGACAGTGGTTTTGGCTCTCTTTAGTGTTGACTTTACTACTAACTCATGAAATACACCCCTTTCTGAATACTAACTGAATAATACTGAATACTACTGAACACTACTGAACTACTGAATACTACTGAATACTACTGAATACTACTGAATACTACTGAATACTTACTGAATACTAACTCATGTTGAACTATAATCAAGATTTTCTTAATGTTTTGATATGACGTTTGTAATTTATGTTTTATAATTTGTATGTTTTAACTTTATTTTATTTTGCTTACTGTTATGTATGTGTGTTTTGTTAATAAATCTTATCTAAAAAAAACTCGAATTTGCTTTGAACTATCTTATTATATGATTGAATCTTTTTTGTGCACCCGAAAAAAATCGACAGTTGCACCTCTGACTTCAAAAAAAGGTTCAAGTTTTTCTGCGCATAAGAAAACCATTGACGTTGAAGGTGGTTAAGTTTCAAATTCTTCACATTTGTCCTTATCGTCGTCGCATTCATTATTTTTATTACTTCCTTTTATAACGAGCTGATGTGTGCCTCACATGACTTCCTTTTACTCCAATTTAATGTCATTTTCCCATTATTGGTAATTTTAATGTGATTCAATAGTTTACTCTCTAAATATCACCAACAGTTGCCAAATTGAAACCAGTTTTTTTTTTAAAAAAAATCGCCAAATTTATCGCCAAGTTGGCGACAAAACTTGATGACCAAAAGACTGGCGATATATCGCCAAGTGTCCGCCAAATTGTAACACCACTTGAGTTTACATCGAAATTAACAATGATTTCCCCCCAAAAAGGGGCAAAAGGCCCCCTTAGAAACACCCGAATGCAATCAAAACGGGAAGTGCACAACTAGACCCCACTAGGAGTCTACAAACCAAATTTCAATTTTCTAGGACATACCGTTCTTGAATTATGCGACATACATCCGCACATACGCATATCCGCACATACATACGTACCAGACGTCACGAGAAAACTCGTTGTTATTAACTCGGGAATCGTCAAAATGGATATTTCGCGTGTCTATACGTTCTTAGGCACTTATCCACGTGTGGTCGAGTCGAAAAATAAACTCATCATTCATTCGGGGATGGGTAAAATGGAAATTAAGGTAGATTTTTGAGTGAAAATCTTTTTCGCGAATACAATACTTCCTTTTTTGTAAAAGGAAGTAAAAAATATATGTACAGGGTGGTTATAAAATAACGTGAGGTGTTCAGAGCCCTCTAGCAAGTGAAGTATTGGACGAAACATTGCCAAATTTCGTGGGCGTACATAGCAGACCATGGAATTTCGATTTCTACAATAAAAAAAAAACAGTACCAAAAGTCACCACCAGGGCGAATTTTGGCACTGCATAAGTGTATTACTTGCGAATACTGAAGAACTAAATGCCAAAAAATGCAGCACACATCAAGTTTTTTGCTACAAATAATTGCTGCTTACAAATGAGGTTCAATAAAACCAACAAGAAATTTCAATTTGTGCCAAGAGAAGAATTTTACCAAAAGTCGTCAGAAAGAAATTTCGGAGCGGCAGCAAGAATTTCTTTCTGAATAATATTCATGTAAGATGGTGCACCATCCTATGTTGAGCTTTAGGTACTGAATGTATGGCGACAACATTTCTTTAATAGCGGTTTTATTAGTCATGCATTTCCTACGGTATGGAGATGATTGACCATGATGAACCATGGGGATTTCGTAACGGTGTTGTGTATCCGCGACATGTTCCCGATATCTTAACTCTTAACTTTCAAAACTAGAAAAATGTTTCAGGTTGGCGGAATTTACCTCCCCCCCCCCCAGAGGTGTGGACAATATTGTGTACTGTATGCAGTACATGGAAAATCTCGATGTTGGTCATATTGAACCTCATTTGTTGGTAAAAATCATATTTTGTGAATAAAATTGATGCATATTTTATCAGTTAGCATTTAATCCTTTATTAGTCACAGTAATACACCTTTTCAACGCCAAAATTTTCCCTGGTGGCGATTTTTGGTACTAATTTTTGTTAATTCAGAAATCGAAATCCCATGGTCTACTGTGGATGTCCATGAAATTTGGCAATGTTTCGTCAATACTTCATTCGCTGGAGGGCTATGAACACCTCACGTTATTTTATAACTACCCTGTAGAAAAAAAATATCCTCGGAAGTATACGTCGGAAGTGATAACATATTGGCGTCAACAAATATTTAATTTTCAAATGTTTCTCTACTCCACAAATAATGATACAGTGAAACCTGTCTACAACGATACTGTTGGGACCTAAAAAAATTATAATGCTATAGGTAGGTTATTGTTATGGACAGGTTAATTATTTGTGCTGACATTTTGATGGGACCATGGAAAATATTGCTATAGGCAGGTTTATTGTTATAGACAGTATTGTCATACACAGGTTTCACTGTAATAATAATAAAAAAGGACCATCATCATTTTTTCTCAGGATATATAAAAAAAGATCAAAACATTATGCGCTATACACACATAGAGTGAAAAGTAAAATATCGATGTTCGTGGTTAGGAAAATGAGTTGGCCTAGTTCTTGTCTAGTTCTGGATGAGCTTCTTTCTTAACACAGCTCACGAACAAAGCGTACTTTCCTGGCTCTTCACTACATGCAGCAAAATCCTACTATATAATGACTGATTCATTTTGGGTTCCTATGCATACCACTGTAAAAATAAGTTCACTCATTTCTAGACGAATTTCTTATTACTAGCTCAAGAATAAAGTACGCTATCTTTACTCCCGACCAGACGCAACGAAATTCCTTTATATTGTGATTCATCTCGGCTTACGTAAATAATTAATAGCCCTGCTCTATCCGGTTGAAGCTTAAGCCCCCCCCCCCCCCTCATAGGAGAGAGAGACTCTTTCCTTCCGCAGGTGAAAGTCCAGACAATGTTTGGTCTGCAAACACTTGTTGCTATTTCATAGCCCGCCCCCGACCGTTCTGTGTGAACCCGGGGGCCCCCCACCGTCCCAGACTGGAATGAAAGAAAACGTGGCGAGTTTCATGCTATACCTGCAAAAATAATGAATACCTTCGGTTTTCTCACGGTTTCTTGTAGAGTTTAATATTTCATAGAATAACTAAAGGAATAGAATGAACAATGATCAAATAAACTTAGTGCGAAGAATATGATTGAAATGAAAAACCAACCTAAATAAAGCGCAAATTATCAAGAAAATAAAATTTTCCTGATAATTTGTGCTTTATTTACGTTGAGTTTTTCACTCCAATCACAAAAAGATAGAAGTCTGTGTAGCATTCCAAAGACATTCCTCGCTTCTTGGGCCATATGCCTCTTCTGCTATTTTTGCTACTTTTCTTAATTTTTAAATTCGCACATTTGAAAATTTCCCTTTTTAAAAGGCTTAAAAAACTACTAACGTTATAGTTTTGCAAAAACAAAAACGAAAAAAAAAAGAAAAACTAACGTACTGCAAAAAATGAAGCAGACACATGTTTTTGCGTTACAAGAAATCCCTTTATAAATGCAAAAAACCATCTCACTTGCATTATTTACAACCCTAAGCTCACAGCTTTAGATGCAATTATCTAAAAGATTTTTGAGATTTGTGCTTTTATTACGCTGATATTTTATTTTATTTATTTATTTATTTATTTTCGTTTATTAATGTACGAGTATGTAGAGTTAATAAAATCTTTAAAATGTATTTCTGTTTTAAATTTTGAAGCTTCGTAGCATTTTTTCTTTAATACGGGACTAGGTAAGAAGAGTCAAGGCACAAGATTCGCACTACATTTCTCTTACTACCTCCCCCCCCCCCCCTACGACCCGAATTTTTTTTTTTTTTTTTTTTAATGATTTTTGAAGTATGTGTAAAAATTGTACTCAGCAATAGGATTTCCTAATTTTTTTAAAATCTTACAAGCGTAATAACTTAATAGCGAACCTTTGAACCGGCAGAATATCCAATTTGTTCGCCTAAAATTATTTTAGAGCTAAAGGGGTCTATGGGACATTCATGAAACGGTTTTTGACTCTGCATCCAATGTATCGCCACACTGGCGACCAGAAAAAAAAATGTACCGCCAAGTGGTCGCCAATTTTCGAAATTAAAAATGACTTACCAAAAAAAAAAAAAAAAAAGGATTAATTCACTTTTTAGGACATTCAACTGCAGTCAAAAATTTGAACCTTCAGTAGCCCTCACCCTTTTTTGATTTAGGCGAAATAAATACACGCACAACCATACTGCCGCGTGCAGGTAAAGAGCAGTAACTGCAAATTTTTCATTTTTCATTTTTTTGCATTATTGTCATCTATTGTACGTTATCTTTACTGTACAAGTTCGCTTATTAGGTTTCCGCTGAAAAAATCGTCTGATTCCAACATTTCCCTATGGTTAGTATCAAATATCCACCACGCATTTCTTCAAATATCTCGAAAACTCATTTCTGCAAATACTGCCGTTTACCTGCACACGGCAGCATAGAGGTACACACTTACAGAAAATACGACAAAACTCCGCATTCGTTCAAGGTTAATTAAAATAGAAATTCAATCGAAATCGAAATATAAGTGAAGATTTGTTTTCGAGGATTGGATGTGAGGAATAATTGGAAAATTATCGATGATATTTTTTTATTTGGTGAGAATAATAAAAAATTGCTTTGAAGAACACAAATGAACTTTCACACCGCGCATGAATAATACTAGTTTTCTTAAAATGCTTTTCCTAAAAAAGGATAAAGAGGAAAATATTTAAAAGAGCATCGTCTGGGAAGGCAGACAAAATGACATTTCCTTGTCGCTTGCCCTAATTCCTTCTTCGAATCGGAAACTTCATTGCTTTATAGTTCTTACACATTCAATATAAAGTTTAAATCACGCGCATGGAACTTGATTTTAACAAATCTTATCTCGACGCTATGCCGGAGCTCCATACAAGAAGCAATAAAAAAGCTCTTAAACTTCAGAACCTCTTACGCCGTGTCGCCTCACACTCTGCTTGTCAACCACCGTTTCGGTCCTCTTGGGGGACGTTGTTGTATTTTTACCTCTAACTTTTGAGAAAAGTGGAAATAAAAACTCGAAAAAAATTTTTCCTTTGTCAGCATTGCAGTAGCGTAACTATGGGGTCTAGCGTCCCTGGCGAACTAAAGAAATTGCGCTCCTCCCCCCCCCCACCCCAGGGTCGCCCACATGGGAAGTCACCAAAGGTCATTGTAAACTCAAAAAAAAAATTGTTTTTTTTTTTTTTTAACTTTAACATTTTGATTAGTTGATTAGACAAATAGGAGGCAGCATTGTAATTTTTGAGCAATCACGATTGCTTATTGTTCTCTTGACTGTTTTTGACGTTTCTTTGATTTTTCCCACCGCCACCCTCTGCACCATCACCATCGACGGGCTCCTCACGATGCTGCTCCTATAGCGAAAGCCGTCTCCAGGTTGCATCCATGTCCGACACACACGCGCATACATACACAACTACACACACGCGCACACACACAACTACACACACACACAAACACATACACACATACGCAAACACATACACACATACGCAAACACATACACACATACACACACGCATACATACAGACACAAACACACACATACACACACAACTACCCACACATTCATGCCTGCACACAGACACAAACACATATGCCTACACACACGTACACATACCCCCCCCCCCCCACACACATATTCATACACCCAACTACCCACACACTTATGCCAGCACACAGACACAAACACACATGCCTACACACACATACACATACCTCCTACACACAAACGCACATAACCCCCACACACAAACACACATGCCTACATACACACACTCGTGATTGCGAAAAACATAATTTGAATTCAAAATGTCAAAATTCAAATTAATTTTTCTTTTTTTTTCTTACTTTCTTTTTTGGAATTGTTTTCAATGATGCCCAATGTTCCTTCTCAGTAGATGTTATGTATGTGTCTGTAGCTGTTTTTCTTTCGAGTTTTTTTTTTTTTTTTCGTTTTTTTAAAGCATTTTTAAATTTTATGATTAAAAAAAACTCTTATTCTTTTTTTTTAATCAGTTGAAACGCCCCCTGGCTGCTGCGCCCCTGGCGAGAGCCACTCCTGCTAACCCCCTAGTTACGCTACTGCAGCATTGTACAACAAGGAATATGCCGAGAAAACGCAAATTTAATCTTTTACTATCTCACTATCTCAGGGTGAAGCTATATCATCAATTCATTTTTGAGTTCTTATAATGATAAGTGTATAAGCATTCAGGATTCAGGGGAATTTTCATCAACCATTTCTCCATTTTCAATTGACTCGCTGATTTTGTAATAGTAGGGGACTGTGGTGCAAAGTGAAATAGTTAAGATAACTTATTTTTTAAGGGGGTCCGGGACACATTTTGAAATTTTTTTTATTATATACTTTAGAGTTTTGAAATTTTTTGCACTGATTCACCATTTATTTAATAAGCAAAATCATAACATAAATATATAAAAAAAAATTACTTAAATTTTAATTAGTTTTTTAATGGGGTTGAATTAAATTGCTATAACTCAAAATATTCTTTATCAATTTTCAATTTTTTTAAAATGAATTACGCACAAATATCTAAGCTTTAATTTTTATTTGGCGATTTTAGAAATATTGATTCAATAAAAAATAAAAAATATTTGAAGAAAAGTTTCGAAAAATTCGAAGATACTTTAAAAAAAATCATAATTTTTGCAGTAAACGTTTTTTACAAATTCGCCGAATAAAACTTAAAGTAAACTGAATGAAAAAGATATGCTTGCTCCATGTTTCATTACTTTATCTTCATCGGTTCTTGATTTATAAGAGTTTGAATGCAAGAAATCGGGAAAAATTGCATCATGGAGAAAAACGCGTTTGAAGTTTTAAAGTTAAGTACACATTAGTTAGGTGCATGAAACAAAAATAATTATATCTTTCGTTCTATTAAAGATAGAAACAAGATTCAAACGTCCTCTTAAGCAGAAAAACACGGATTAATTTTTCACATAATAAAAAAAAATTGCAAAATTTGACGATTTTTTTGTCCCGAACCCCCTTAAAAATGAACAAATTAGAAATTTATTCTGAAAATTACGGTACATAAAGAAAGAATAATACATTTTGCAATAAATCTTGCATTGAAGCATTATTTTTTATTTTCGGCAGTAAGTTTGTACCTTAAAAAGAAGGTGGAAAATTATCATCCTTTTTTTCCATGGGAAAAGTGAAAAATAAAATATTTTTCAAATGAAATGTTTTTTTTTCGATATCATTAACGATATTTTTTATCAAATAAATGGATAAATAAAAGAATGAATGAATGAATGAAAAGGAAATGAAATAATAAACGGAAAAGATAAATGAGTGAATACAATAGTGAATTAATGAGAAAATAAGTGAATGAATGAATACATAAGGGAGTTATAAAATGAAGGAAGTTAAATGTGCTAATTAATAAATGATTACGTAAGTGATTTGATGAAAGACTGAATAAGTAAATGAATTGAGCTATTTCACTTTTCCCCATATGCACTTGAATAACTGTACAAAACATTAAAAATACAAATAAGCTTAATACAGTAGGCGTCGTTTAATGTAATCACGGTTAATGTTATCATTTGCTTATTGTTATCAGAATCACGAAGTCCCGGAACACTTGTATGTTAACACACGTTAAAAAAGTCGGATATTGTAATCAGCGTCTTCGTTTATTGTTATCACTTTTTCATAAACTTTCAATTTTTTCCCCGTTTTTGTTCCTCAATCAACAGAAATACATAGGCAAACCCTGACGAGATTAACTTCCTGTGTAGAATTTTGTGGTTTTCAATAGCAGTTCAAAATTTTTCTAGGAATGAAGCTACAGAAAGTTCGCCCCCAGTGACCACAGACTCCTCCTAAGAAAACTTTCTTTTGCATCTAAAAAAATTCAGTCCCTGGACATGTTGCAGGCATTGATGAAGGACCTCCATTGTTGCCATTACTTTGTAAACTATTAAAGAATTGTGTCGAGATTGAAAACAAAGAGAAGTTAAATTAAAATTTAAACACAAGCAAAACCATGCTGGAAAAGATAGAAAAGCTGAATATGCTTTAAAACTGGTTTACGAATGTCAGGGAAAACGGTCATATTTTACATCACCTATTACTATGTGGTTAAAAATTGCATAATTTAGTTTTAACTTTTTATAATTCAGATATTTCCATTCTGTTAATTTAATAATTTACAATTTAAAACTGCGTTTAGTTGAGTCATTGTGATTTTAATTTGAGGTTGCCAAAATAAATGCACCTTAGTTGGAAAAAAATCATTTTTTTGTGTCGCCTGGATTCTTTTCGGTTATAGTTATCAGTCGGTTTATTGTTATCAAATTGTATTTGTCCCAAAGTGATCACATTAAGCGGCGCCTACTGTATTAAGCAAATAAATACTGCACCGAAGATTAGTAGGTCTCGATTAATATTTCAAGGGTTAATAATAAGAACTTTATCATTCTATAGTAACAAAAATAATTTTTAACTTACAACAAAATATTCCAATATAAATATCTAATTTTGAAAAATGCCTGTATTATCATATGCTTTGATCTTCAGAAGTATTTTTTCCTGACTGGAATAGATTACATGAGTTACTAGATAATTAAATTACCAACTAGGTAGTGCAGAGCAGAGTGGTAAAAGCAGAGTAAATATATCACCATTCCACTTTGCCCCACATTCCCCTATTATTGCATCCTCCACACAAAACTGAAAGAAAAACTTCCTAAGTTAATCCGAAATTAAGGAATAATAATTATAAAAGCCATTTGAAATGATTTATTAATCTGGATGAAATTTATCCTCCCACTTTGCGTCATTGTCAACCAGATATGAGGTATAAATTCAATTATTTCAATAAAACACGTGCAGTTTTGAACCGGAAAGAAATTCTAAATGTTTGAAACTTTCCCTCCCCCCTCTTTTTTTTCGTAGCATCCCAAAATTCTATATCGGTGGGAATATTGAATGTAGGGCAGAAGATTTTCACCACTCTTTAGATGTTTAGATCAACTATTGAGAGCAGCTTCCGAACATTTAGTTATATACCTGGCGGTCCGTTTTTTGCTCAAATCAGTAATTCGAAACAAAACTATCGCTTAACATCGTTAGCTATCGCTTAACAATTCTGCTAAGCGTTTTGCAATGCATCTTTTGGGTGTCTGATATGCTCAGGGCGGGATGGTGAAAAAAGTGCTCTTTTTCAATGGGGTCATTTCCAAAATTTTTAAAGTATTTTTTTCTGAAAGAGCATGTTTAAAAACATAGGATCTGACCATTTTTTGATAAATTTGTTTAAGTTTAATATTTTTAAAAATTACTTAAATCGGAGCGCTTTCACTCTTTACGCTTCTGCCGATGACATCACAAATGATGAAATGTCATTCCGAGTTGCCATCTCCACGGAGCAAAATATTTAATTCGCATCTTTACTCACGTGTATTGGCAACGATGTGGTTGATAATAAGCGTAGAGCGCAATTTTAGTTCGCTGCTTGATTATCATAACGTGGAAACGTGGTAAAAAGATGCGCCAAATCGCATCATTTGTGACGTCATCAAGACCACGCCTTTTTTGAAAAATCGGTCATTTAAAAAAATTATTTAAAAAAACTGTTGGGGAAAATGCAAGTATTTTCTGGGTTCATGTTATTTATTTATTTTTTTTGTTCATTCTATCCATTTCAATGACTAAAAGTAGTACTTTTGACTGAAGGAAACCACCCCATCGAGAACTGCGTGTTTCATTGCGTGAAATATTTTGCCATACTTTTACAAAACTCAGCCTGCGAGCTGAAGAAAGGGAAGGTTCCCCTCCAATTATAGTATCAGAGTTCAGTGCTTCAGAAGGATTGGATTATGCAATGATCTGAGTACAATATAGTCAATTTAATTCACAAAAATGAAACGCAACTTATTTCGTAAAATAAAACGAATATTATAATCATTGAGAAGGGGTAAAGAGGAGAGAGAGGGAGTGTGTGAAGCATTCAATTCTTGAAGCAAGGATCCGAAGTCACATGATATATTTTAAAGCAAAGTATTGGAAGAAATCATGTTTCTTTCACTAGGTTCACACGTAAAACGTGTCTTCTATGCGTCGTAATTGAACCATGTGACTTCAGAATCTTTGCCGTGACTTCGGAATCTTTGCCTCGGCTTTTCCTAACCAAATGATTGGATTTGCTCTCTTTAGTAACCAATTCCTGCTGCAAGATTATAATCTGGCCAGCATAGTGCAGAATTGAGCCTTCTACTTTTTTTTTTTTTTTTTTTTTGAAATCGAAAAAAATATGAATTAGCGCCAAGTTGACACACATGGTCAAAGCTGCCCTAAAAGACTATTAAAACCAACTTATGAGCTACTTCCGAACATGAACCTTTTACATTCCTTACATCAATGATTAGGTACACAAGTAAGGAAACCTCGAGACATAAAGACCCATATCCGTGCTTCTCAAAGCGTTTAAAAAAAAGCTTTTCGGCTGTTTATTTTCTCTGCTTTTAACCCGGTGTTGTAAAAAAATTAGAGATATGCGCACTTTTCCGTATATCAAACAAAAATCCGAATCAGACAGCAGAAATGAACTCATTTCGTGGCAAGACAGAGTGAATGGAGGTAGCCGCGTCTGGTCTATTTGTTGTTGATATCTCAGTGGGTGAGCTCTTAGCCCGCATTTAGTAAACATTTGACGAGGCCAATCGTCTTCCGCCCACAGGGAGGCTGCAGACGATAGAAGGAGCATCGGAGGTGAGGTCTTCACGGTTCGCTCTACCTGTTGCTGAATGGGTGTTCGAAATTTAGGCCACTGGAGGAACGATGGAAGAATGTGGTCGATGAGCTTACGGTGGTGTTTTGGAATGTTGAATGAATTTACACAGGGCTTTATTTGCGTAGGGCCCGCGGAAACTCAACTCTTGTACTTCTTTTCAATTTTATTTGAATTTTTTACACGTTAGATAGAAGGTTAAATATTTTATTAACACTTATAATTTGCATGTATATTTTCTCGTTGACGTTGCATGCGCCCTTTAAATAGGATGAATGCCGTTTCAGTCCTTTTTACTTCCTTTTACAGAAAAAGGCAGTATTGTATTCGCGAAAAAATTTCACCCAAAAATCGGCCTTAATTTCCATTTTGCTCACTCCCGAATGAATGTTGAGCTTTTTTTTCAACCCGACCACACGCGGATATGTGCCTAGGAACTTACAGACACCCGAAATATCCATTTTGACGATTCCGGAAAAAAAAAAAAAAAAAGACAATGAGATTTCTCGTGACGTCTGAATGTACGTATGTATGTGCGTATGTATGTCGAATAACTCAAGAATGGAATGTCCTAGAAAGTTGAAATTTAATACGTAGACTCCTAGTGGGGTCTAGTTGTGCACCTTCTTTTTTGGTTGCATTCGGATGCTCCAAAAGGGGTCTTTTGTCCCTCTTTGGGGGGAAATCATTGTTAATTTCGATGTAAACTCAAGTGGTGTTATAATTTGGCGGACACTTGGCGATATATCTCCAGTCTTTTAGTCACCAAGTTTTTTCGCCAACTTAACGACAAATTTGGCGTTTTTTTTTTTTTTTTAATTTTTTAATTTTTTTTTAAAATTTGGTTTCAATTTGGCCACTGTTGGTGATATTTACAGAGTAAACTATTGAATCACATTAAAACTGAAAATAATGAGAAAATGACATTAAATTGGAGTAAAAGGAAGTCATGTGATGCACACATCAGCTCGTTTTATTTGACTTGACTTTATCGATTCTGTAGGCAATTCTTGATGCTATCTTAGCATATTTTGCAGTCACTCTTGACGTGACTAAATTATCCAGATAAATATGTTAAACACCATCTATTTTGTATATATATGTAAATAAATGTATTTATTTTAAAATCTGAGTCATAGATATCTTGCTATAGCATAAATTGACTTTACTTGAATACCAATGAAAAATCTTGACTAACTTCACCAAACTTGGCATACTTGGAAGTTCAAACTTGTCCATACACTATTTTTAATATAGAATTTGAACCATTTACGTATAAAAATGAGCTCCAAAGATTCAATTTCAAGTGAACTGTTAGGCATTAGATAGAATTCATGTTATTCCAGTGTGAAAATCAGTTCTAAATGTTCAGCTCTATGTGAATTTTTACGCATTAGATCAAGGGTCTCCAACCTTTTTTACTCGAGGGCCACATTAAAAATTTTTGAAGGCGAGGCGGGCCAGCAATCCACCAATATCAATTCAAATGATTTTGTCAATGTCCCCCCCCCTACACATACGCATACACCCACAAGTTTTTTTTTTTTTTTTTTTTTTTTGAATAAGCGCTTAGTAGCATATGCGCAGTCAGCATACACGTTAAGAAGGAGCCAGGGAGGTGCAAACCAGGGTACAACAAGATGGCGGATACCAAAAGTTATAAATCCTCAAAAATTTTAGACTGTCTTTGAATCAGAAGGAGGATGGAGGAGGGTGGATCAAGTGATATCTCCCGAAAAAATTTCCGAATTGAAGTTGTAGAAACTCAGTTTTAGAAAATATTTGCACTTGTTAGAGGTGGTCGAAGGACATATTTCAGAGTCTGTCTGAAGAGAAATTTTCAAAATTCGCATTTTTAGGCAATTTTAGTAAAATGAAGGGAAAGAGAGGTAGCTATTTACTCCCTCAATTATTTTTCAAAAATGAAATCAATTTTATTCGATAAGTTACACCCTATAGCCAGGGCTAAGGCAGAAATACGTGAAATACACCGCCAGCTCAGTCATTTCCAGCCGAGGACTGCAATTTCGTGCTTATTAGCACTCATCAGCCCGGCATAGGAAAGTGACTGAGCTGGAGATGGAAAACCTCTTAAGGAAGCCAAGAGTGCCAAACAAAACTGGTAGCTAATATAGAATTAGCGCAAACCAGACGAGTGACCGAAACAATGGTTCGGTTCCATTTTTTTCGGCAGTCCTCGGCTGGAAATGACTGAGCTGGCGGTGTATTTCACGAAATCAATTTTAGTTTATCTTTGAAGACGTCAAAGATTATTTCCCTTGCAAATTAGTTTTAAAAACTTAATTTTAGACTATCTTTGGTGATTTGTGATCTTAAAGAAATGAAAAATTAGATGCTTTCTTCGGAAACATTTTGGGAATGAAGTTCTAGAAACGCATTTCTGGACATCTTTACTGATTTTAGAAGAACAGTCAAAATTTCGGAGCTGTGCGATTTTTTTTTTTTTTCGAAGTTTCAAAAACACAATTTTAAGCAATATATGAGACGTTTGGGAAGGGGTTGGTGACTATTCCTGAAAAGCGTTTGGAATTCATCCAGAAATTTTTCGAAATTGAAGTTCCAGAAATGCAATTTGGAACTATCTTTGGTGATTTAATGGAGGAAAGTGAAATTCGTAGACTCTCCTCAAAGGACAAACAGTTGCCTCTGGCTACGCTCATGCTAAGCTCAGTAGTGGTTTTTTAGATTTTCTGGACTAAGTTTTCTTTCAAATTGTTTGAAAGAAAATACATTGTCAAATTTAAAAAAAAAAAAAACTTTTTTTTTAAAAAAGTCTTTGAGCTTTTTGCGGGCCGATTCAAATTTGCTCGCGGGCCGTATGTTGGAGACCCCTGCATTATATTACTTCGATTTAGGCATGAAATTAAGTGAATTAGATGAAATTAAGTTTAAGTTAATTTTTATGGGAGTTTTTACGTATTAGATGGAATTCAGGACATTTACCGATGAATGAAAATTCTAATGACTATAGAACTCAATAACTTTTCTAGTTAAAAAATATTTTGCGGAGGAGAGTAAGAATGATGTCACTTTTGGGCTCAAAAATATTCAAAAATTTACTTCAGCTTCAAAAAGTATTTCAGGAGGAATCGTCAGCTTGTTTTCTCTATCTTTACTAATCAGAAACTGAAATTGGATTTTTGAAACTTCGACTTCTGTAAATCGGAGTATGAAAAAACACCAACGCCTTTTCCCCCTAAGAATATCAGAATTTGCGATTTTTGACGTCAATTTTTGAAAATTCTGCAGGGGAAGTACATGCAAGCTTCTTCTTCCTTTTCACCGCACTTGGCATCAGACATTGTGATTAAAATATATTTTTTTCTTCGAAAGTAAACTTTCTAAATTTATGCTTGAATCAGTGTGTGTGGGGGGGGGGAGTGTCAAACTCCAGGACTTTTGGCTTTAACTTTATTAACCAATTCCAATACGGTAGTTTATATTCATATTAACGAGCCCCCCCCCCCCCTCTCCTACCAGAATGTCAATTCTGACTGGGTTAGTGACTTGCTATACTCTTAAAAATATTTTGTCACTACTGCCTCTTATTTTACTCGGCCAAGTTCCGCTTATGCACTTGGCTTTGTAAGTCAATTACAAATATATAAATACTTTTTGAAATGATTTTTTTTTTAAAGACATTTCCCGGAAGCCTTCAAAGCATTATGAACCTAAATCAGTTGAAAGAAATAACAATTAATTTTGATATTTTACCTTCATTCGACCGAAATAGTTCTAAGTATGAATCAATATTTCACAGAGGGGAGCTTATAGAGACGATTATTTCTCTGGCCATTGATTCTATCTTCTCTCCCCCCCCCCCCTTCACACACAGAAACTATTAGTTATGTGACATGCTATAACGTTAAAGATAGCCTGAAAGACAGGAGGTTGACATGGAAGAATCCTTCCGCCCACAACCACGATTGCACAGAAGAAGAATCGCCATTTTTGGTATCGAATTTTCAAATGCTTTGTCTTGAAGCGTCACGTTTCACAGCGTGTCATTGCTTTTGAAATGTCGCTGTTTTTGAAAAAAAAAATCTTTAATTTTTAGCACTAGCACTTGAGTATACAGAAAAAAAAAACCCCTAACTGAAGTTTGCGAATAGCACACTCAACAGAAACACATGAAGAGAAGTAAAATAGCGTCAGATCGTCTTAAATTAACACTTTAAAAAATCCCCGACTGATCACAAATGCAGAATCAAGAGGGAAAATTCTTTTAAAGCATTATACTATTAAAAATCATTTGCAAGTATTTTATTTGTTGACAAATAGAAATTCTCAACAGATAAAAATTTTAAATCATTGCTTTTAATTTCCTTGTCGGCCAACAACGAATTCGGTTACAAATCGCGTGAATCAAGTCTTAGCCGTTATTGAAATCTGCTTTAAAACGAGCTGATGTGTGAATCACATGACTTCCTTTTACTCCAATTTCATGTCATTTTCCCATTATTGGTAATTTTAATGTGAACCAATAGTTTACTCTGTAAATATTTCCTACAGTGGCCAAATTGAAACCAGATTTAAAACTTAAAAAAAATCGCCAAATTTGTCACCAAGTTAGTGACAAAACTTGGCGATCAAAAGACTGGCGATATATCGCCAAGTGTTCGCCAAATTATAACACCACTTGAGTTTACATCAAAATTATCAATGATTTCCCCCAAAAGGGGGCAAAAGACCCCCTTAAGAACATCTGAATGCAACCAAAAGGGGAGGTGCACAACTAGATCCCACTAGGAGTCTACGTACAAAATTTCAACTTTCTAGGACATACCGTTCTTGAGTTATGCGACATACATACGCACATACACACATCCGCACATACGTACATACGCACATACATACGTACGTACAGACGTCACGAAAAAATTCGTTGTAACTAACTCGGGAATCGTCAAAATGAATATTTCGGGTGTCTATACGTTCTTAGGCACTTTTCCGCATGTGGTCGAATCGAAAAAAAAACTCAACATTCATTTGGGGGTGAGCAAAATGGAAATTAAGGGCGATTTTTGAGTGAAAATTTTTTCGCGAATACAATACTTCCTTTTTTGTAAAAGGAAGTAAAAACGTTATAATTCGAATTCTATGAAACATGAAGTTCCAAACACATTCTATCAGACGCAGAAGAAAAAAAAACTCTTTAGTACTAAATTTTAGAAATTTTAAATATGTTTTCACTGTAAAAGCGCAAAAAACCTTTCAGAGGTTTTTAATTAATATCTTCGTTAATTAAAATCAGCCGAAGACGCAACCTAGCTAAGAACACTCTCGATCAACTCTCCTTTCGGACATTTTTTTTTTTTTCAAAATCGGTCCATCCGTTTAGGCCCTAGAGTGCTACATACACAGATACACACACACACACACAGCCACGTCAAACTTATAACCCCTTTCCTTCGTGTCGGGGGTTAACAAGCAACTAAAATTTAAAAACCCCTCGACTGGGTCTCAAATGTAGAATCATAATGGAAAATTGAAAATCCTTTTAAAAGCCTTATACTATTAATTTTGTTAACAAATAGAAACTGGCAACAGATAAAAATTTTAAATCATTGCTTTAAATTTCCTTGTCGGTCAACGGCCAATAATGAATTCGGTTACTAATCGCTGGAAAAAGGCTTAGCCGTACTTAAAAATCTGCTTTAAAAAGCGTTATAATTCGAATCTTATATAAGATGGAAGTTCAAACACATTCTATCAGACGCAGAAAAAAATACTCTTTATTTTGCTACAAAATTAAAAAAAAATTAAATATGTTTTCACTGCAAAATCGCTAAAAACCTTTTAGAGGTTTTTAATTAATATGTTCGTTAATTAAGGTCATCCGAAGAACACTCTCGATCAACTCTCCTTTCGAACGAAGAAAAAGTTTTTCAAAATCGGTCCATCCGTTTAGGCGCTAGAGTGCCACAGACACACACACACACACACACACACACACACACACACACACACACACACACACACACACAGAGACACGTCAAACTTATAACCTCCTTCCTTTGTATGTCGGGGATTAAAAACAAATAAAAAGTAAAAACTTCAATCAGTCAGGAGTAGGGATTGCAATACCGGGCCAAAAATTCAATACCGGTATTCGGTATTTTTAAAACGTGACACCGGGATACCGGTATTAAAACCGGCATTTGAAATTTCTCAAAACATGCTTGAAAACATATTGCTTCGTTGCCACTTTAATAATTTTCTACAAAAATTGTATTACAGTAGACCCTTGTTTTACGCGGGTTAATGTTACGCGGCTTCGATTGTACGCCGTTTTAAGATTTGACACCTTTATTTTATTTTACTCGGATGCGACAATTCAGACTGATAAAATTTTCCCTTCTTTCAAAATCCAAACTCCTTAAGATTGCAGATTACGCGTAATCAACTGCATTTTGGCGTGCTAATAAACCTACTTGGGCCACTGGAGACATTTTATGCGATTGATTCTAGAACTTTTTCCAGAAGTAAAGTTATTAAACTCACACAGTTCAGAAGTCACTGGAAGAAGAGATTTTAGGTATGACAAAGAAGGCCAAAACCAACGAGGATACTGACGTCGGTGACGCACAACCAAAAATGTTCACATTGAAAATTTTGAGCCATTCCTATACAATAGAAATGGTCTTTCTGATTTGTTAGTGAAGGAAGACTCATGGAAATGACGCAAGTGATCATGGATGCGTTAATGCTCTGCAAAGAACTAAAAACTTCTTAATGACTGCCAAAAGACTATCATAGCCAGCTCTTCTTTTTAAACAGATCACGAAATTAATTTATGTTTTCTTTATGCATTTTGTGCATAAAAGTTGATGTAAGTACACATTAAACTTATTATACAGTTAGTCATCTCTATAATGAAGTATTTTGTTATCTAAGGAACCAAACCCCTATTTTAACAATACTATTAGGTCTCAATTTACGCGGTTTCGATTTACGCGGAACGCAACCCCCGCGTAAAACGAGGGTCTACTACATTTATGAAAACGTATTGCGAAAAAATGTAAAATGAAGGAACAAATGTCATAGCAAAAAATAAATAATAGTAAAAAAAACATAATGCAGGTATTGAATTGTCTCCAAGCCTGGAACTCTTTTTGTGCGCAACTTTCCTACAGTTTAAAATACTATTTCTGAATTCATGCAAGTCAGTGGTACTGTTAACAATGCACGATACACATCTCCTGTAACTGTCTACAAGTCCTTGATCTGCAAATAATTTGGTCTCTTTTAGAAAAATCCTTTTGTTTGTGTGTTTCTGTTGTATTATATGTATTACAATTATAATTTTTTTTAGATTTATAGCTAGTTGTAATTTCTTTCTAAGAGACGATACTGTTCCAATATTAACATCATTTTCTCTTGAGTAGGAGACGTTTGCGTTTGATTTTTATTGCTAGTTCATTGGTTTGAAATTTACGATAAACTTAACTAAATGTGATCTTGTTGGTTTCTCTTATTCGTTTTCGCGTTCTTTTCAAATTTCTTTGCAACTATAATTATGTAAATACCTGAAAATGTGTTGCAAATGATTGTGATTAACCTCTACGCAAATTTTCAAAGCACTATATAATTTCTAAATATTATTTTGCCAAGTATAAAGCGAGACACGACAACAAACCAATCCGGTGACGACAAAATCACCAATTGTTTTACTAATAAGAAAAAGTTTTTTTTTTTTTTTTTTACCAAAATTCAGTACAGTTTAGACAAATATTCAAAGAAAATAGCATACAGTATTACTGCAACTGATGGTTGGTATAAATTATTCATAGAATAAATACATTCAAAATTACACTCGAAATAAAAACATGGTTCACAAAAACGCACAAAAATGCAGTTCATCTCGCCATCTTGTAATGAAAATACTATTTTGCAATCTTTCCGCTACTGTGTGACCGTCGGTTACATGGAGAAGCTAATATCCGGTTTATAGGCGGAAATGGACGTATCTATTAGTTTATAGGGATGTTAGTTGGTTTGTTTCATATGTGCACTTTTGCCTTAGTTTTGTAAAAATTAAAATTTGCTCACATTCTTTAAATCTAAAGTATATTCGATCTATATTCCCACGGCAAAAATTGATTTATTTATTCACAACAAAGTTTTGATCTTATTATTTTGCTTCTACGTTCTTGAACGAAATGAAAATATTTTATTTTTCTTTTGTTGTTTCCATAGTGACTATTTTTGTTTCCCCTTATTTTATTTTTGAGAGTACAATAAATGAATAAGGCACTAGTGGCAATTTAAAACGCGTGCATCAAAATCCCAACACTATTTTCCCTTCTCCTCTGCTGGAGTCATTCAGATGGAATAGTCTTTACTTGGTCGACTGCCAAATTACATACAATCCGTGGTCAAACAGTACTTTTGTATAATGATATTCTATTAGCTCATGCTTTTGAAACCAAATTTTTACATCAATAGATTGATTTTGGTTATGTATCATGGAAAAAGAAATGTATTTTTAAAATACATGTAGATATTTATTTAGCTAAATTTTAAAAATTTTAATTGAAACTATTTATTATTTTAACTAATACCGAAAACACCGGTATTTTACCTCAGCAAATACCGGTATTACGAAATTGCAAAATTGCTCGAAATACCGGCATTCGTTATACCGGTATTGCAATCACTAGTCAGAAGTTCTGAAGTCTTTCTCTGACCCTACAGGATCTATCGTCTACTCTGCATTTCGAAACACTTCGGGGCATTCTTTAAAGCAGAGGTTCTCAATCTTGGGGAGTACCTCCCAGGGGGGGGGGGGGGTAGAAGAATTCTGAGGGAAGCGTGAGCGTGAAAAATGAACTGAAGAAGTAAAACCAGTTACCATTTTCTCAATTTGTAGTCACATGTAAATATTTTCGACATTATTGAGCAATCACAATTGCTTATTGTTCTCACTTGACAGTTTTGAATTCCTATGATTTTATTTTCCCCATGCCTCCCTCTGCAGCACCACTGTCGGCCGGCCGCCTCACGATGCTGCTCCTCTAGCGAAAACCGTCTCCAGGTTGCGTCACTTACTTGCCTACACTTACACATACAACTACACACACAAACACATACACACACACAAACACATACACACACAAAAACACATACACACACATAAACACATACTTACACATACACACAACTACACACACATACACATACCCCCACACAAACACACAACTACCCACACACATACTCCCCCCCACACACACAAACACACGCCTACATACACACACACACACACACACACACACACACACACACACACACTCGTGATTGCGAAAAACATAATTTGAATTCAAAATGCCATAATTCAAATTAATTTTTTGTTCTTTTTTTTTTCATCCATGCATCTCGGGAAATGGTGTGAGTAGTTATGAAAAGAAAAACACCTTTACCAATGTGCGACTCCCCGAAATTGCTCTTGCCTCCAAAATGGCTGCTTTCCGTGGCTCAGCACCGGCAGAGCTTTCTCCGAGCGGAAGCCCAACATGGGAGTTCAGCGATCCTCGGACAAGAGATGGGAAGAAAAACGGAACATAGAGAGCCGGAGATCACGCGATCAAATCGTTCAAGGATTCTGGATGCCAGAAGTGACTGTGTTGGATTAATTAGGTTCGCGCAGATTCTCCTTCGTGATGCAATTCTCCACATTTTCAAATCACTGGGTTTAGCGTGCTGTCTTGGAACTAGTTATTCTGTAGATTATGATCGTACGCGCTGTAAACAACATTACCAATTAACAACATCAATATCGTAACAATATTGTGTACAGTGAAAACCCGATGTTACGTTTCTTAAGGGACAGGGTTGGAAAAAACGTAAAATACGGGAAATACATCAATCAAAGCAAAAATCAAATAGAAAGAACTAAAGGTAGTAAAGAAAGGGGCGGACATAACGGGTGGGGGGAGAAGGTACATCTGTTGACCCAGGACCGAGCCACAAGGGGGCCCAATATTCAAGAAATAATTTCCCACGTAAACACACATTTTAATTATATATTTTTTTAAAAAGTAAATCAGTCAAAAAGGAACATTTTTTTTTAATTATTAAAATTAGCTAATAGAAAGTATTAAAGATGTATATTTAAAATTGAAAATAAATGACTGCAACTTATAAATGCATCAGGTCACAGCGCAAGTAAAATGTTGAAAGAGAAATTGCATTTGTCAGCGTTCAAAAACTCACAAACATATTACAGACACCCTGGCATCAGTATGGCTCGATTGTTGCGGCACACTGAACCAAATTTCATATGTCAATATGGACAATGTTTTCATCATTAACTAATCCAAGCAAGGAAATGAAAAAAAAAAATCATTTCGATGCGGAGATTTAACATTTAATTTTTTAAACGTTTCAGTTTCTTTGGAAATTGAATTAAAGTTCATCATGAATTTTAGTGATTATTATGACCAGCAAGTCCTAGAAAGTTATGTCTGTCTTGGGGGAAAGTGGATCGTTTTATTCAGCTCTATGATGAGAAGAGCTACAGGAAGTTTTTAATTCGAGGATCTAGCCACAATATTTTGTTATTCTTGAAAAGTGTCAATACTAAGAATAATGGTTACAGTAACAGCTCACGAATAACGCGATCAGAAGTTTTTAGGTATATTCTTTTTACTAACAGCCAATATACATCCAAAGGTGCTAAACCCCAGTTTTAAGGGGCGGTCGCTACTGAGATCAATAAATTTTTCTTATAAAGAAAGTTCCTTACTGATGCGTCAACGGGTTACGGACACAGTCATGTTGTTTTATGTCAGTCAACCTAAAGTAGTGCTTAAACTTTGTTCTGAATCATGGCCGAATGTTCTACCACTATTTTAAGATTTTCTTTCAAGGTGTATATATAGTTGGGGCAAACCTAACCTGGCAACATTGTAATGCTGTAATTTGAATCTGTATAGCTTTTATAATGCTGTTAGGCTAGGTTTGCCCCAACTATTGTTGGTTCATTTAAATATGTCCAGTGGGCCACGATCGAATTCCTCTCTCCATTGCTGAGTTTTTGGTTTGAATCCGTTTAATTGTGCATACATATGAACACGATGCTCACCGGGTTTATGAATTCTTCGATTCAGTTCGTTAAGATTCTAAAAAATATCAGCCGCGTACGTATGTTTTCCTAGGAAATATTTGTCCTGTAATAAACTGGTATGTTTCCTTTATTCGTGAAACATCAGAAATTTGTACCTCGTCCCCCAACACAAAAATTCTTGGCTGTACTGTTTGACCATCGATTACATGGAAAGGCTAATATCCGGTTTATAGGAGGAAATGGACGTATCTATTAGTTTATAGGGATGTTAGTTGGTTTCTTTCAGATGTGCACTTTTGCCTCTCTATTATTCAGCCTTAGTTTTGCAAAATGAAAATTTGCTCACAGCAACATTTTTTAAATCTAAAGTATGTTCGATCTATATTCTCATGACAAAAATTAATTGATTTATTTATTCACAACATAGTTTTGAGCTTACCATTTTGCTTTTACGTTCCTGAATGAAATGAAAATATTGTATTTTCTTTTTGTTGTTTCCATCGTAACTATATTTGTTTCCATTTATTTTATTTTTGAAAATGCAATAAATGAATTAGGCACGAGTGACCTTATAAAACGCGTGCATCGAAATCCCATCGTTATTTTTCCTTCTCCCCTGCTAGATTCATTCAGATAGAATCGTCTTTATTTGGCAGATTGCCGAATTACATGCAATCCGTGGTCAAACAGTACTTTGCTTTTCTAAAACAACGAACCACCGTGTGAAGAATCAGGGAATGATGATCTGCCCTCACGTCTTCCGAAAGTAATGAAAATATGAGAATTAAGTGGTTTTAATTGTATGAATTTAACGGTTTTTACTGCCCCAACAATGGCTAACTTCAGCTCATATGTCATATTGCTTGCCAGGAGAGTTTCACGATGGAGGAAACCGATTTGAACACCTGGATTTAGATTTTAGGCATTTAACATGAACCCTTTGATATTTCCTATCCATGCAACGGCTCCATCACTGCATGCGCTTGTGCAATTGTAACACTGGATTCCGTTGATTTTTAATTTAGCAGTAAACTACAGAATATTTCATCCCGCGTTGCATGCTGAGAAAGTTCTTTGCAGAAGATAAAATGATCTTGAATGCCGTCCTCATCAGCAAGAATATTGCACCGTTTATATCTGTTGATTCATCAACTTAAAATTAAAAAAAAAAAAAAAAATCAGCTCCTTGTAGTTTTTCAACCATTGTTTTTAATGTCTCCCGTCATGTCAGTAATTAGTTGCCTGATAACATCGTCTGGAATTAGCACTCAGACCACTTGATTCACTGCATCGGAACCTATCACTCCTCGTACGATTTCTTTATATGTTTGTAAAATAAATGTTCGCGCCGAAGGTATTGATTTAATGAAACTAGCAACAATTGATGAAATTAGGAACATTATATGTGATTTCTTGCGCAGGTAAAATATGTGTTCCTCCTTATTCTATAACTCCGAAAATACCGCGGGCACACCGGTTGAGATGCACTGGCTAGTTTGAACAGCTGAAAGACGCCCGGGCAGCTAAGACCCCCTTTTGCAAGTATCTGGGTACGGGCCCTGTTCTATGGTTACCTAGGACCCCAAAGTGAATAATAGCTGGAAATAATAGCTGGAAAAATTACATTTTTCCAGCTATTAAGATTAGATGTTAAGGTGTAGTTGAATTTTAAAGTGTATAGTCAAGAAGTTTTGTGTAAATATGTTATTTTTATTGCTTCACTAATGTTTGTGTTTACATACTTCTAAGTGTGAATATGAAACTAACCTGCTTTATAGCTACATTACTATCAAGGTGACTATTGATTTTAAAAAAAATAAAAAAAATTTGAAAAAAAATCGAACCGACTTCAAAATTGCTCTAAAAAGTGAAAAATAATTTTATTCTTTAAACACCATCGATAATGCTTTTAAACATAATTTTTGAAGTTGGCGCAAAAGCAAAACGTAAAATCCAGTGCAACCATGCTTCGTTCATATTTTTTTCAGAAAAGCATCCAAAGTTACGAATGAAAGATTTATATCGTTATTCAAATATGCTGTCATCAATGCATAATGTATGTGATAGTGAAGAAACTGGGCGTGGTTAAATTTATAATTATAATTGAGTTACGGCTGTGAATGATTTTATCTATCGTTTTAACGCCAACTTCAAAAATTATGTTTAAAAGCATTATCGATGGTGTTTAAAGAATAAAATTATTTTTCACTTTTTAGAGCAATTTTGAAGTCGGTTCTATTTTTTTTTTTTTCAAAATTTTTTTATTTCATTCTTTTTAGTGTAAATGTAGGTATTTCAGAAATAATAAGAAGTTACCATCATGAAACTTCGCTTTATTTTTTTCATAAAAATGCTCCATACTAAAAAAAACTATAAACACGCATTAAACTTTAGGCGATTGGCACTAAAAACTTACATTTCTTCCTCTCTGGAATTCATGTGTAGTTAATTTAATTATAACTGTAGCTTTAGTGTTGTTGTTGATTCAGTAAACACTATCATCTGACTCCATATTATTTATTAATCTTACAATGATACACACCAAATCAAACGCGTCTGTTCGATCGCCGAATTGTTTTCGTTCCACTCCTGCTCTCCGCTCGAGTTGAGTTGCTCGCTCGCAGGAATCAGTGACTTCACTTCACTACATAACCATTTAAGTATTACGTTTTTCCTAACTAGTTTCCATTTCACAGCATACAAGTTGCTTGTTATGCAATCCTGTATTTTCTTACTTATCCCTGATCATCTGTTATTGGCGTAGATGATAACGATAAAAATACTACTGTGTAGTTGAGGCAAACCAAATGGTAGCATTGTGAAGGCTAAGCAGATCCTAATCACTGCATCACCTCGCTTCCAGGTTAGGTTTACCCCCACTATGGCGCAATAGCACTGAAGAAGGGAATATTTCGATAATTCATAGCCTTACTATAAATCAGCAGGATTACCAAAATCAAATTATTTATGCCAAAAATGAGACGACAGCGCCAGATTCCCGATTATCGAAATATCCCCCTAAGAAATTTGATGCTTGCTTCAGAGAAGCCTTCATTCAAAATTATCACTACAATTACTATTAATGTTACTGTCGTATGGCACCAAACTTTCATAACAATGGGTTTTATATTTAATCATTTAATAGGGAAATTGCATGAAATTTGTTGTTATTTGCCCATTAATTTTTTTCTAAAGGACAAATATGGTCAAGCAAAGTAATGGAACCTAAGTTGAGCCATCCCCTATCCATTAAAAAAAGAATCATCAAAATCGGTTCACTAGGTGAGACGCTGTGAGTGGACAAACAAAAAAAAAAAAAAAAAAAACATACATACGGCATGAACTCATAACCGCCTCCTTTTTGAAGTCGGTTAAAAAAATAAGGGAGCGTACACTATATCACCAAAAATATTGGGGCACTTTCAAAAATCATTTTTACGGATTTCTCAAGAAATAAGAGACCAATTGTTCCGCAGGGTTCGAAAATATCAAAAATATACGATATTTTGATACATATCGGATATTTTGATATATATCCGATATTTTCAATCAGCAGAAACTAGCCTTCAAAATAGTAAATGCATATCCAAATCACTCTTTTCTTGTGTTATTACAATATATAGACTTAAAGATTTCTTTCATTGGTTCTATTTAATATTTCATTTTAACTTTTAATCAATTTTAGTGGACTCAATTTAGCTTTAGCTGTTATACTAATTTTTCTTTTGTAAGCAACTTTTACACAGTTATATGATTCAGAAATAAAACATATGCATTCGATGCACAGTCATAAGCAATTTTCTTTTTTTCTGACCAATGTTTAAGACTTAATGAGGCACTTTTAATGTGAATTAAAATTACTTATAATATTATGAATATAAACTATAAGTAAAAATAAGAATATTATAATACCGTGTTATGTGAGTGATGTATTAATACATCATTAAAATATAGTACATAATTTTTGGTTATTTTTAACAATGAATGAACAAGAACTATGATTAATATAATTTTTATATTGAAAACTAGCTTTTACCCGCGACTTCGCTCACGTTGATGTAGTTTTTTTTCAATCGATTCAAGTTAATGGTCAACACAGGGAGAGGTCAAATAGTTACCAAAAAAAAAATGGTTCTTCCCCAGTTCCGCCGACATTTAAAATGGCCTCCCCCCTTTAATATATCAAAAGATATGATGAAAACTGAAAACCAAGGGAGGGGGGGGGGGGATAAATAAAATGTCGGCGAAACTGGGAAGACACCCAAAAAATCACACAACATAAATTAGGAAAACGTTCAGGAGTTGTAAAGAAGTTAGTTTGGGTAATACTCAAAAATTCCAATTCGAGTGAGGTCAACAATTCTTAAATAAACTCAACCATTTCCCTTATAATCCTCATCCCTATCAAATGATGTCTAGCGCTACACCTGCTATCTACATTATTGTATAGCTTCTTACCGGAGAAATCATCCCAAAAAAGGGTCAACAGTCACTACAAATCCCGATTCTAATAATGTCCCTTTAGAGTGAGAACATCAAACTTTTAAAATCCCACACGTGAAGGAAATCAACTGTTTCATAACAACGTAAACAGTCCTGATTAAAATACCAATAAAGTTCAGAGTAAAAAAAACATTAAAATCAGAATAAGCACAACAGTTTTTTTTTTAAGTTCCCATTTAAATGAGGACAATAGTACAAAAAACTTCTCATTTCGGAAAGAGAAACATTTTCTGAAGTTTCTATTGGAATGGTGATATCAACGTTTTCAAATAACATCTCCCTCTGAAGATCTCCTTCATTATTAATTCCAAAAATCTTCTTCAAAGCATGGGTTTTGCCCCCCATAACGGGACGAAAACTACCCTATGTGTTATTCTGATGCGTAAGCTATAATATTGTAAAGTTTCATTAAAATTCATTCAGTAGTTTTTGCGTGAAAGAGTAGCAAACATCCATCCATACAGACAAACATTCGCATACACTGTTAAAAAAACCCTGAAAGTTCAGGTAGTTTTCTGACTGATTTTAACAGAATATTTCTGTAATGCTTCAAAACGTATTTTTTCCTTCCAAAAACAGAAATATCACGAAAGGAAGTAACGAAAATAGAATTTTTCCATTTCTAGGGTTGCCGCTGTGCTGTACTTTGTTAGTATCCTGATTAGCCTTCAAGTTATGATAAACATCGCTTTTTGATAGTGCTTATTAAATCGCACTGTTACATTTTTTAATTAAAAGCTTATTTAGAATAACAACTCAGATGTCGAAGACAAAATAGATAGCTTGCTATTTCATGTCTGGAAAGTAATATACTCGTATGTCGAAATTGTTTTTACGCCTTTGGACTTTGTAAGTTTGGAAAAATGTTTGCGCCATTTTCAGACAGGCAGCTGTGTTTTGATCGCCCTGGTGATTTGATGTGAGTTTTACTGAGTCAGTATTAGAATATTATTGCGGTGTATTATTTTGCTCAATTCTTCGAACAATTCTGTTCGTTAGTCATATTGTGTGTTCTAGCGGTGAGAATAGTTTTAGAATCTCGTGTTATCCATTTAAAATAAAGGCTATTGGATTACTTGTGTACAGACGCAATGGAGACACTTAAACTTAGCACCGTTGGTCACATGTAAGTATTGTAGAATATCTTTGTACACGTTAATATACAAGTGTATTTTTCATGTTAATATGAATTTGATAGAATTCCGATGGTAGCTGATTTAGAATTTATAGAACTATTATAAAGTTACTGTTTTTGCTCTAACGCGTTGTATTCTTGAAAGTCGTTAAAACGTTAAATGCCAACATTTCGTATCAACCGGAGATTATCGTGGTGTGCGAGCAAGACAGAAAAAAGTCACTCAGTTTTTTTTTTTTTTTTTTTTTTGACAGATTGAAAGTAAACATTTTGAATCTCTAAATAAAAGTATGTCTTGCTGTTATATTTTTTGCGAAAAGGCATAGCAGATTGTTAATCTTTGAAAATACAATTACAATTTTGACAAGAATGAGTTTTCTTGACTACTTAGAAATCTGGAAACATTCATTACTCCTTTCGGGATTTCATTTATAATAAAAAATATAAATTATTTAATTTATTTCCTTAGGATCTCATCCAACAACTTATTTGAGATTATTGCAAGTTTCTTGTTAAAACATTTCGGGTAAAACGAACTGATTGATATGTTTAGCCTAAGTATAATGCTTCTGCACTAAAAATCTATGTTGCTATTCCAAAGAGTGAAAAATGCGGAAATCACCGGGGGGGGGGGGGTATACATCATCTGAGCAAAAAATTCTTCACGTGTATGTCAATGATTCTGTTTTTAAACACAGTAAATTGGTATGCGGTACCCTCCATCAGGTATATTATTCCAAGATAAAGTCAACCGGTTTTTAATGGTATTTTATTTGACTCATTCTGCAAAAAAAAAAATTCTATTTTTCATGTATGCTTTTCCATGCCATGCCAGAATATGTACGAGGAGATGTGGAAGGAAATATCGAGCAGTATCAGCATCAAAAATTGGTGTTATATTCAAATCCACTAATTTCCTTGCTGGTACTTTTCGATTATTTTTATTCATCTGAAGGTGCAAATTTCAAGATAGATGCTTGAAAGGTAAGTTATCAAGCAAAAATTTCACTTAAAATATATTTAAGTAATAAATACAAATTAAAAAAATAATAGTTTTTGAATGGTTAACTATTTTTATAATATATATTATTTTAAACATAGGATAGAAAAACGAGAATGAAATTTCAGTAAAATATGTAAAAATGAGAAACGAAAAAATAGCGCAACGAAAAATCAAGAACCGAAAGTTCTGTAAAGATACAGAAAATTTAAAAACGGAAAAATAGATGAACGAAAAATTTAAAAACGGAAAAATAGATCAACGGAAAGAAGAGAAATGGAATTTTCGTTAAATCACGGAAAATTTATAAATGGAAGAACAGAACTAAACGGAGAAATGAGAAATGGAACTTCTGTTAAGTCACGGAAAATAATTTAACGGAAACGTAATATTTACGGCAACTTTGCTGCCGGTACTTTATCCGTTATTTTCAGGAAATTTTTTTAACAGTGTATATAATAGTAGTAAGATACTACTGCATCGTAGAAAACAATTTTACGCATGAAAATATAAATGGAAAATCAGTGGATTTTAATGTTGTCCCGTTTCATCCATTACGTCCAATTTCAGCCATTTTGTCAAACTTCTTCCGGCGTCACAGACTTTTTTCAAAAGGGTGGACAAAATAACAACCCTGTTTACATCCCTGTGTGTGTGTTTCTCGCTGCCTCAATTATTTTCGTCACAGCAGAATTTAATGAAAGTTCGGCCCGGTGGTCAAGAAGTTCGCCTACACTCAAACATGTCTTACAAAATTACACCCCTCGAGTTCGTCGAACTTGATTTGTGTGGTCCATCCAGTACCAATCTCGGCCTGGCACAATCTTCAATGTCACGTGCACATCTTTGCTTTTTATCCGTAACGCGGTGAAATACCACACACAAGGTGGAATTTCGGAAAAAATTATTTTCCAAAAAAAGAAAGAAAAAGTCACTTGAGTTGAACTTTACAAGAAATAACCCATGAATCGTAAAACAAAACCTTAAAATCAGTAATTACGTACGTTTGCGACTTGTAATTTGTAAAACAAAATGTTGCAATGAAGGTCAATGTCTTCTTACTAACACTTCCTGAAGCATTCCTGTATTCTTCACAAACTTAACTACGGAAATGAGCTAATCTTCGTTATAAACTTTGAAAAGAAAACTCAATGTCACTGAACTTGTGAACTAAATCTAAACTTTGTAAAGAATTACTGATACTTAATATTTCAAGAAAAAATGTTTAATTAAAAGTTCAAATCCCCGTAGATGAAATAACGAGCTTGAATTTTAAACAAACGTTCAAAGTTTAATGCCCGAAATTTGGGCCAGAAGTTTCTCAATGACAAAAACTATCCGGAACTATTTATGTTTGAGCAAGCGCTGAACTTGTGATTAGCATCAGTAAAAAGAAATGGCAAAGAAAGACCGACACATAAGCTAATTAAAGTACATTATTATGAAGCATAAGATTATAAATTCGAAAATTCGGAAGCATCAAACTGAAACTTTTTTAAACAGTCCTTCATCAAAAAAAAAAAAAAAAAATCCTTGAATTGCTAAATACAATAGGTAGGTCAACAGTTTCCAGAATTTTAATGGCAATTTTTTACTAACTGTTTGAAAAGCGTGGATAGCAAGACATCTGTTTTGAAGTTCATCAGTCATGTATGGTTTATCCACCAAGGTACATGCCACAAACTGTTCCGTACGATAAGAATACAAATTCAGTTATTTTAGAATTTAGAATGGCAAGATGCTATCTCAAATAAATGACGTGTATATATTTTTCTCACTATTACACGAAGTGGAAATATGAGGCAGTGAGAAGCAGTGGGATGAAAGTGGCAATGTTAAAAATTTGGAGATAAACAGTAGACATTGAAGGTGAACTTCTATTCTGTCTTGAGGCAAGAGATAGTACTAGTACTAGTAGCCCTGTTAGGTGTTGTTATAGAGCATGATTTAGAAAAATATTCAATGAAGGCCTACCTATTACCTTATTTTTAAACGCGTTTTACTTAAAACTTGAACATGTCCACTAACATCCCTTTGTTTCTCACTGTGCCTCTATTATCATTGTAAAAAATAATGGTTAAAAATATATAGAAAAACACGCTTTTGTAGCAATATGAACTAAAAGGTAAACAAAACAAAAACTTTTGATTCAAGTATGTTTAGCAGTGAGAGGATGCCGCACATCTAAGTATACCTTCTTTTTGAATTAGCTTAAATAATAGGAATAAAATAACTGACCTAACTAGTAACTTTAATTTTATAAAAAAAAAAAAGACGAGACATTTGAGACATCTAATAACAAGCGCCCCCCCCCCCATAATTTATTGTCCATAAGCATAGTTTTCAATGCTGTTTTAAATGCGATCAATTTGGATTTTTTTCAAATTTCCTTGATCGTGCGGTTTTCTGGTAAGTAAAGTACGTGAGAAAAACATTCAATTGCACCACCTTCTTGGAGTTGGTTTGTGTGAAAAACTCAATTATTGCATTGTCTCATCGGTGTTTTGCACGGGATCGAAACTTCAAACATAAAACGTCCGAAACTGGGTGAAAATGTGCTTAAATACAACCCAAATTCAAAATAATAGAATACTTCCCACTTTTTGGAAACAAGTTTATGCTAATCAAATATGAGTACAAATTAGGTATTTAAATCAACGTGTCACATTTCTTAAACCTTAAAGTGTACATTTCATTTCAAGTACACTCAATTAAAAATAATCTTAGACAGAATAATCCAAAAGTTAATAATGATGAAGATTTACATTGAGTCAAAAGATTAGAGTATTCAAAGTAAAGAGGGAACAAACACTTTAAAAAGAAACAATATCAAGGCTAGAATGCATCTTTTTTTGCTGGATTCAATGCTTTAATTCTTTCTCACACGGATTCTACCACCTGTTTACATTAACACGTTAAACGCTACGCGTATTTCTAAGACAATCCCGTTCAGGCCACGCGCGCCGCTTCGATTGAAGAGCTGGTATTGAAGGACCGGTGTTTCCGATCGCAGTAGAACATAGTGTACGTTTGGAACGTGATACCTATAGTCATTGATTCAACACGTTACGCGCCAAGTCTGTTTTGTTTTCCTTACCGCTTGGCCCGCCCATATAAGATTTCTTCGAAATGGATGCGTGGCCGGTGTTCCCTTTGAGACAAATCAGTTCATTACAGTTCTTGACTCCGTGCAGACAAAAATTTTCTTTAGCCCTGAGCGTCAAAATGTCAGTCCGAGAGAGTGTGAAAGCGACAGCAGCAGTGAAATTATTTTTGCTAGAAAACGGCCTAGAATGGATGTATTTTTATCCTCTGACGAGGAGGAGGAGATTGTTGAAGAATGGCATGACCCGAGGGGCAATCAGCCAAAGATTGTGCCATTTACACATCCTTCGGGGTTTGTAAGGGAGCATATAGGATCAGATATAGCCGTAGAAACCAGCTATCAATTATTTGTGCCGGATGAACTTATCGAGCAAATTGCCGAACAAACAAATTTATATGCAGCACAGAAAATAGAAGCTGGATACACGCAGCGCTTGGCAAAGTGGACAGAAACAAGTACGTCTGAAACAAAGAGATTTTTTGGACTCGTCCTATGGATGGGATTAGTAAAATTACCGGCCATACATCATTATTGGTCTAATGATACTGCCTATTTGCAAACGTTTGCAAAAGCGGTCATGTCAAGGAAGCGATTTGAATTATTACTAAGAATGCTACATTTTGTAGACAACGAAAAAGATAATGGTTCCAATCGTTTATATAAAATACAACCAGTTATAGACATTTTGGAGACCAATTACAAAAAATATTACAATCCGACCGAGGACATATGTATTGACGAATCCTTGATTCCATTTCGTGGCCGCATTGTATTTAGGCAGTATTTAAAACAAAAGCGCCATAAATATGGAATTAAAATATTTAAGTTGTGCTGTGGATCGGGATACACCTATGCTCTCTCTCTGCGTATACACAGGGAAAACTTTAGAAAAAGAAAAAACTACGCCCACTAATATTGTAATGTCTCTTTGCGAAGATTTGTTTGATAAGGGGCACAAGCTCTATACGGACAACTGGTACACAAGTTTAGAATTAGCCGAAAAATTAATTAGTAAAAACACCCATTTAGTGGGAACATTACGTACAAATCGAAGAGGAAATTCGCACCAAGTGCTTTCAACAAAATTAAAACGAGGAGAAATAATAGCAAAGGAAAATAACCAGGGGATAAATATTTTGAAGTGGAAAGATAAGAAAGACATCCTAGTTCCATCGACAAAGCACTCGTCGGAAATGGTGAATGTTGAATGCCGATCAGGAGGCCAGATCAAGCCACAAATTATAGTAGACAACAGACAAAAGTCAGCTGTCGACTTATCCGACCAAATGAACGCCTACAACAATCCATTACGCAAGTCTCTAAAATGGTATAGAAAACTAGCTTTCGAATTGTTATTAAATACTATGGTTGTAAATAGTTACATTCTATATAAAAATGTTACGAAGCAGAAAATTAGCATTACCGAATTTCGGAAAAAATTAGCAGTCCATCTTACAAGTTGTGACAAAAAAAACATTCCACCGAGCAGAATTGCAAGAAGATCCGGAAAAAAACACAAACTCGAAAGAAAATCGGGAAAAGTCTCTGAAGTTCGAAAGTACTGTAAATTATGTTATGACAAAAATGTAAGAAAAGATGGTAGAGTGATGGCAAGGAGAAAGACCAAGCGTGTTGTAACATTTTGTGATACTTGTGAAGCAAAACCATTTTTATGTTTGCCATGTTACAATGAATCACATTAATCCTGTAATGATACCATATTAAGTAAATTTTAAATAAATTTTCTGTAACTCCGTAAAATAGTGTAAAATTTTATAGTTCTCATGTTACACGCTGTCAGCCACCGATGGGGACGCGGCCTAAACGGAAAGTCTAGTGTCAGCCACCGATGGCTGACATGGCGCTCAACGTGTTAATCGTTTCTGACAGTTTCCATACCCTCTTCAATGCGGCAACGAGCTCAATTTTGTTAGCGGGCACCAGGTCTTGAACCGCTTTCTTTAGATTTGACTGTACCACAAATTCTTGATCGTATCGAGATTGGTAGAGTTTCTTGATTAGTTTAATACCAAAATTCCTTTTTCTGTTTAAAGTCTATGAGTCTATTTATAGATGTAACACGGAGCAGAATCTAGAACTGAAAGATAAAATGTGTCACTAAATGTGTTACCCCTCTAAATATTGCGAACTCCCCCCCCCCAATCAAGAATCCACCAAAAAATAAATACCTCTAAAACAACCCCCCAAGAAATTTTAATAGTTCAGTCTGCACCATGACCCCTCCCTCCCCCCAGGTCGGGATCACTAGTTAAAAGGCATGTATTCATAAACATAGTGAAAGCACCAAAAACCACGCCCATTTATCGTCGCCTCAGAGCAACAGTAGGATATCTTAGCGTCATTCCTGGGATTAGATGTCTTAGTGTTGTTCTGAGGCGGCGATATATACAAGTACAAATGCTGCTATTTCCCGAAACCAGAGCGGGGGGCAGTGATCTCTCAATTGCCTTCTACTTCCTCCCCCCCCCCTCAACTCTAAAGTCCGGGCCTGCCGTTTTATAACTTAGAAAGTCTCGGCCAGGGCCGTAACTAGAAAATAGTTTCGGGGAGGGTTCAAAAACTTTCATGCGGAGCTTTGCGGAAGGTAGTACATTATTGAAAACCAGCCTTGACTCACTAAAAGCGTTTTATGCAATTAATATATATATGAAAGACATATGAGTTTTGGAAACTCTATTTCTTGAAATTTTTTAAATATAAACAATATATTTTATATAAATGCCTAACTGAACTTTTCGGGGGGGGTGGGTCGTACCCCAAGAACCCCCTCCCTCCCCCTTGTATACAGTCCCACCACACTTCCGCATAATTTAGGTCGATAATAGTTAAGGAAAAACTCACCTGCGCTTTTAGTCCAGATAAGTGTAAGCGATAATGTGTATCCTTATGGCGCGAAAAAAACGGCCAGCACCCAATCGCGCTAATACGGACGATCTCTCTGGACAGTTATGGTTATGGGGATCGGATATGGGTGCCTTGATCACGTGGACAGCGGAGCCCCACCCCTTCTTCCCTTTTGTTCCATATGATAGGGATGACTGGACTCGAACCAGCCGAAAGAGAAACCAATGTCGCCCGGAATATCGGGGGAAGGATGTCAGTTGCTAATGATCCCTGAAAAATGATTATGAATTTTAATGCACTGCAGGTAAGCTGCAAATATTAGCTGCACTGGGGAAAAAAATGAGGGCTTAGAACTCGGATTTTTTTCGCATAACTGCCCACATAACTATGTAATGTTGTGGGTAGTTCTACATGTGAATTTACACTTGAAGAATTTTTTAAACTACAGTTGGCTCTCTGTTTAACGACTTTCAAGGGACCACAAAAAATCGTCTTTAAGTTAAAAAAGCGTCCTTAAATAGAATGCTTTTAAAACTATAGTGGAGCATCTCGGACAGTGAAAAGCCGTCTTTAAATAAAGAAAGTCGTTAAATAGAGCGTCGTTAAACAGAAAGCCATTATTTTTGTATTAAAACCATAAATTATATTTCATGATAATGCAGGAAATTTTTCTTGTTTATTAAAAAAAAAAAAGTGTCGCGTCGTTTTCTAAGGGTGATTTCCCAAAATTCCGACAGTTCCTTAACACAAATTCTTTAAAAAAAAATTTTTTTTCCATTTATACTGAATCGTCGTGAGAAACTTCATACAAGAAAAATAATTAACCATGTTAAATTTTAGGTATCTGTCCGGTTATAGAAAATGACAGAGAGTGACATTTTTGTGAAACCATTTTACTTACACAGAGGGTGTTACCAAGAAACATAATTATATTTAAGATTAAAAATGTTTTTTCTTTTTTTTAATTCTTACCTCTTAATTAAGTTATACATAACAAGAATAATTTCAAAAACCTTTTATATAAAACAGAAATACTGTCCAGGACGGTGTGAGCAAAAATGTTACACACCTCTGAGTTTCGAACTCCGAAAATAATAATAAGACTACCAGGCAAATCAGAACTACAAAATACTCTAGGCATTCAACAAAACGGTGAGAATAAACAGTGTTCAATTTACAAACAAAAAAAAATTCACATAAATTGCTTAATGAAGGGGTGAAAGAATTTCGTACCCCTGAAACATTCTGCGTCATTCGAAACATTTTTTAAAAAAAACGATTTAAAAGTAACTTTAAAATCGTTTTTGTTGCCATGGGAAAACGAAAAAAGGAATGAAAATTATTAAACGAAGAATTAATTACAAGCATAGCATATACTGACACAATGGCTGCGAAATGCCTTCTTTCTTCTTCTTTTTTTCCCCCTTTTTTTTCCTTTTTTTTTTCGATGTCATAAAATCTCTTTAACCTGTGAAGTATTATGGTGCAAACCGCAAATTGATACGACAATTTGTTGGTGTTCTATGAATTTTTTAAATGTGTCAAGGACTTTTCGGACACCCTGTATATTTAAATTTCATGGTTAAAAAAAAAAAAAAAAAAGGAAAGGAAAGAAAACTGAAACCAAGAATTGTTATACGAAGTTTCCTTGCCTTTTTTTTTTTTTTGGAAACCAATTTTTGGCTGCTTAGCTCCAAATTTGCAACAAGCATTTTTAATATCGAATGATTTTTAGATTTCCAGAACCTAGTCTTTGATTCGTAACATCGAATGTAACAGGGTGATAATCAGGAAAAGTGCTAATTCAAGTCTCAAATGAACTTCTAAAGCACTTCCAGTTAAAATACAGAAAATATAGTAAACTTCGTAGCAGAAGCAATCCATGACAATATTTTGAGCTTTTACTTTAATATATAACACTGTAACTCTTTTTGTTGCTCCAAATCATGTCGGTAACTGTTTCACGTTCGAAACTAAAGTTTCGAAAAAATTCTGTACATTATAAAACATCGTAGCAGAAACAAATACAAAATGAAGTAACGTGTTTTATGTTTGTCTATGAGAATTGACTCTTGTGATTTATAGAAAAAATTAATTTACGTCGATAAAATTCCTTTTACTCCAATTTAATGTCATTTTCCCATTATTGGCAATTTTAATGTGATTCAATTGTTTACTCTCTAAATATCACCAACAGGGGTCAAATCGAAACCAAATTTAAAATTAAAAAAAATCGTCAAATTTGTCGCCAAGTTTGCGACAAAACTTGGCAACCAAAATACTGGCGATATATCTCCAAGCGTCCGACAAATTATAACACCATTTGAGTTTACATCGAAATTAACAATGATTTCCCTCCGAAACGGGGCAAAAGATTCCCTTAGGAGCATCTGAATGCAACCAAAAGGGAAGGTGCACAATTAGACCACACTAGGAGTCCACGTACCAAATTTAAACTTTCTAGGACATACCGTTTTTGAGTTATGCGAGATACATACACACATACCCACATACAGACGTCACGAGAAAACTCGTTGTAATTAGCTCGGGGATCGTCAAAATCCATATTTCGGGTATCTGTACGTTCCTAGGCGTATATCCACGTGTGATCGAGTCGGAAAAAAAAAAAAAAAAACCATTCATTCATGGGTGAGCAAAGTTAGAAATTAAGGCCGATTTTTGAGTGAAAACTTTTTCGCGAAGTAAAAAGCAAGTTTATGCTTGTCCCAAGTTTTCATATCATGACTGGAGCGCAAATTTCTGGGATTTTTATTTCTAGTAAAATACATTTATTTTGCTCCACTGGAGTGCGCATGGGGATGAAGCGTTTTATGTAATATTTGTTTCAATCGAAAGTTTTCACTTCAGCTGTATAGAATTATAGGTAAAAATTTTCCAATCTTTACTTTTCTGTTTCCATCAAATGAAGCGTCATGTCGGTAGCGCAAGTTAAAACGGAAAATAAATTAATTTCTCAAACTATTTTTGAGTAACTGAAAATAATTTTTCGGCGATGAAAATAATAAGGCTTTTTAATTTTCCAACTTTTTAATAAGCGATTTTCAGCGATTAAAAATTCGGCAATTCATCATGTCGGTAGCACATAAGTGGAAACCATTTGTTGCTGAACTGATGCGTGCGTTACCGATGTTTTTCACAATTCTTTCTTTGTGTAATGAGTTTGTTGACTATCTCATCATTAAAAAGTTAATTTCTTAAAATATGCTTCTGAGACATTATTTTCTCCCTTAAATTTGGGTTCTCTAAAAAAAATGTATCTTCGTTTTTTGCCCCCCCTTTTTTTTGCATAAATATTCAGACCTTCGTTCGTAACTACTGCCTCAAAAAATATAATTTTGCTTTAAAAAAGTTAATATTTTAACTTGTGCAAATCTACCCCCCCCCCCTCCCCCCCAAACTCTGACTCTCTCTAATTAATTTTGTTTTTAAGCTTGTTTTAAGATTTTTTTTAATTCTAAAAACTATTGACTTATTTGTTATTTTTTTTCTCATTCTATTATTAATAATTTCAGTTTCTAAAATTATTTTTAAATTGAAATTTTCGACGTGATACGTTGTGATAGAGTAATTTAATGGCTATTAGTATGAATTAAAATTTAAAAAAAAACATACATTTACTACATATTTATATTATGTTACTCGTATAAATTGTACACGTAGTGTATCAAGCCCATTAAGTATAAAAATGTGAAATATTTTTTCAGATCTGTAACATTCGCATCAGATCTGTAACAATCAAATACAACCACCCCTAAAATGGGGTTGAATACTCACTTTGACCTTGCTCCTAATTTTTAAAAAAAATCTATCCCCCCCCCCCAGACGTGTAGTTAAACTACCCTATTAACTTTCATTTCTGAGTACCTTTAAAAATAGAAAATTTCCATGATCAAATTGGCACTTTTCCTGATATTTAACCAACAATGTTCGATGATACGAATAGCATAGATCAGGGCTTCCCAAACTGTGGTCCGCGGACCCCTTTAGGGTTTGCCGATCCTTAGTAGGGGGTCTACCGCAAACTTTAGGGGAAAAGTTCTAAAAATGTCAAACAATATTTGAATAACTCTTTTGCATTTAAAAACCAGAATTTTCGTCTTCGAAGCATAGAGTTATCCTTTGATCACTACTTCCCGACATCTCGAGATATAAGAATGCAAGATCATGCTTAGATGGGCTAACCGTTTTCTGCTTTGACATATCCATGCAGTCTGTCGTCATGTGAATATAAATGTCTGGTAGACATAACCTGAGACTGCTCATTGAAATCTGCTTGGTAGCTACTTACTCCCATTTAGAATTCATCTGGGGGAAAACAACAACCATGTGTTGCTCGTTGGAAAAGCATGTGCGTGTTCTTCCATTTGCCACAAGATATCTATGCGAATCTAGATTTTCTACATATGCAGCCACAAAAACTAAATATCGAAATTGTATAGATTCTGAACTGATATTTGAAAGCAGATATCAAAATTTTAAATTTTGAACCGTTTTGTCGCCAACTGATTTCTATCTGAATAATTTGGTTTTTTAACTCCAGAATTTGTTTATAAAGTTAAGCATAATTAAGTACCTACCAAGTGTTTTTTAAAAGCCGATTTTCCTCTCTATTTAATAACGGTTAATTCAATTAATTTCAATTAACTACAAACTACAAGTATCTGTGCATTTTAATCACAGGGGTCCGTACTGAATATTATTCAATAAAAGGGGTCCGCCGGCTATAAAGTTTGGGAAGCCCTGGCATAGATCAACTTCACGGGTCGTAAATTGGACACTGCTGTCCTAGTGCGTAGGCTTGCCAGATTTCTGAAATGTTCAACCGGGACAACCCCCGGAAGAGAATCCCCCCCCCCACCTCAGTGTCGCGAGTATTCAAAAGGGTTCACACCCTTGGCCAGTTTTTAGAGTATGTTAGACGGTAGTTCATTTTCCATGCTATGAATAGGTGGTCACTAAATTATGAACCAAAATCATGAGTAATAATACATGATCCGAGCAGATAAATTTTATTTTCTACATGTTAATATTTTCAAGTTACTTAAAGAAGGAGAAATACCTTGAATAAGGAATGAACAATATTTACATGTATTTTTCATTAGCTCTTTTGGTTTCAATATTGTTGTAAATACCTTCACAAGCTAATTCAATAATTATTTTACGTTTTTATGTCACAATGGCAAAATAATTATCCTAAATAATCCTTCGTAGTTAGTTATTTTTCCACTTTTCTGTTCATCTAAAGTCAAATTTATCATTTTCCGGGACGTGAAGTAAACTGGCCGGAACTCCGGAATTTTATCCGAAAACCGTTACTGTCCCGGTCAAACCAGGTCGTCTGGCAAGCCTACTAGTGCATATGTACCTGAGTGTGTATGAATAGTTGATGCATCCATTTTCACCATTTCCCAGGAAACTATAACGCGTTTTCTCGTGACGTCTGTTTGTGCGTACGAATCAATGCACATAAATCTCCCACATAACTCAAGACGGTACAAAAATGTACTGCTCGAACATTTGTACAATACGTATCCATATTTTAAGATATTTGGCTGTAAAATATTTGTTCCATTTCCATTATAGCCCGATGTAGCCAGATGGTCTTTTAACCATACATTTATCAATTCACTTATTTTTAACTTCCCTATAATTAAAACGAGCTGATGTGTGCATCACATGACTTGCTTTTACTCCAATTTAATGTCATTTTCTCATTATTGGCAGTTTTAATATGATTCATTAGTTTACTCTCTAAATATCACTAAGAGTGGCCAAATTGAAACCAGAAAAAAAACGTCGCCAAGTTGGTGACAAAACTTGGCGACCAAAAGACTGGCGATAGATCGCCAAGTGTCCGCCGAATTGTAACACCACTTGAGTTTACATCGAAATTAACAATAATTCCCCCCCCCCCCAAAAAAAGGGGCAAAAGACCCCCTTTGGAGCATCCAAATGCAACCAAAAAGGAAGGTGCACAACTAGACCCCACTAGGAGTTTAGCTACCAAATTTCAACTTTCTAGGACATTCCGTTCTTGAGTTATGCGACATACATACACACGTACACACATACGCACATACATACGTACCTACAGACGTCACGAGAAAACTCGTTGTAATTAACTCGGGGATCGTCAAAATGGAAATTTGGGGTGTCTGTACGTTCCTAGGCACATATCCATGTGTGGTCGGGTTGAAAAAAAAACTCAACATTCATTTGGGGGTGAGCAAAATGGAAATTAAGACCGATTTTTGGGGGAAATTTTTTTCGCGAATACAATACTTCCTTTTTTGTAAAGGAAGTAAAAAAGAAAAAGTCAAATAACCTTTGCTAAAATAAATTTTCAAAATCCAGATTTCAGGGAGGACTAAATATTATTTTATAACTACTTTTCCGAGGGCGGGAAGAATTTGATCGAAAACCCTCACGATTTCAAAGGCTTAAGTAAATTGGTAAAATTTGAATGGTGAAGAGCCCCCTCCCCCCCCGTATACAAGCTACAAAAATTGTTCTTTCATGCATTAACAGGCTTTTTATAATGAAAATGCAACCTATTAAAAAGCACATTTTCATTACATCCTACTAATAGGACTCATTATTTCGAGAAGTCGCACCAATCACTTAGGCTTGATTCTCTGTGTTTTGAACGGCTCGCTTGCAGCACAACGAGGTCACAGGAACACGAGGCATCGATTATTCACATCAAAAATGAACAAAACAGAACAGGCAACACTTTTTTTTCTCTCCTCGCTGGGTTGATAAAACAGTTTCGATTAATCTGTCAGTCGAAATGATGAAACGGATCGCTTCAGGAGTCACTTTTTTATTGAAATATCGCTTGTGCTGCGCGACAGCGCTGACCTTCAAAGGACAGTTAACAGGCAGCTTCATTTTCGGATGATACCTCGTAAAATCTGTTCCATATTGAAACATTCTTGCTCTGAATCATTTATCAGAACTAATTGGGATGTTCAGAATAATAATGTAAAAAATTCCGGATTTACAAAGGTAATGGTGCCCGGAAGCACGTTTTCTGTTTGCATGTTCAAACTCCCTTCCCCTGCTCCCATGCGCACACATAGAATTTAATTCTAATCGCATCAATCTTACATAACTAAAAACTGAGCGTATGTATCATCTTTGTATCTATCTATCTATGTCAGAGTTACCTCTTCCGAACGCCAGTAAACTGACCATCAAACCAGGTATCAATGGATTCGTAATTTTCCCGTCTTTATGTTAGGCTATTTAACATAATCCTCCGATAATAAATAGCAGAGATATCAATTAAAACTATTAAGTATGATACTTAGATTTCGACATAAAATGCCTACTTTTCGAAGGCTTTCCTCCATGCAAATTATTATTCAGTGCTTCATCTCAACTTTCGTATGTATCTATGTATGTATCTATGTATGTACCTATGTATCTATGTAGTCATTTATGTCCAAGTTTCTTCTCCCGAACGACAGTGAACTGACCATCGATCCAGGTATCGATGGATTCGCAATCCTCCCGTCTTTATGTTTGGCTATTTAATATAATCCTCCGATAATTATTAGCGGTGATATCAATTAAAAGTATATTAATTATTACACTTAGATTTCGACATGAAATCCATATTTTTCGCAGGTTTTACTCCATTCAAATTATTATTCAGTGCTTCATCTCAACTTTCCGCAACAATGCTCTTATTAAAATTTATTGCGTGAAGAAAATAATTGAGACGAAAGATCTGTGTTGCCATTTTTTGTCTCGAATATGAGCAAATAAAATTCTGGGTTTTGTTTTAAAGGCTTCTCCTGTAATCGGGGGATTTAAAATGTGTACTTTTTGGTTATTTTTCCGAAACCTGCTGCAAAATTTTACTAATTTTTTTTTTGTTCAAGCCTGATTGTTGAACACGCGTCACTTGACATAACTTTTATTTTTGGGGTGGACCGTGGAAAGCCGGGCGACGTAGCTAGTGCTTTTATTAAAATTTGTAGTGTGAAGAAAATCATTGAGGAGAAAGATGTGTAGCCATTTTTTTTCTCGAATATGAACAAATAAAATTCTGGGTTTTGTTTTGAGGCTCTTTCTGTAGTAGGGAGATATAAAATGTTTCCTTTTTGGTTATTTTTCCGCAATCTGCCGCAAAATTTTACTGTTTTTTTTTTTTTTTTTTTTTTTTTTGTTCAAGCGTGATTGTTGAGCACTTGTCACTTGACATAACTTTTATTTCCGAGGTTCATAATACTAAATAATCTGTAAGCTACTTTATTTTATTTATTTTTTAATTATTTATTTTTTCTTTTTCATTTTGCTGTGAAATTGTGACTGAACATGTTTCGCGAATGTGTTTAAAAAAGAAAAGAAAGAAAGAAGAAGAAGGAAAAGGAAAAAAAAATGCATACCCAAAAATTAGACGATATTTTATAAAAGGAATAGGGGGTCTCCAACTTTATGAAGCAAAATTAAACGTCTTCCTTAACGCCGTTGTTTTTTTTCCCCATGAAAGAAAAAAATGCAAAATGAAAAACTTTTATTTACAGTACAGTGAAACTTGTGTAAGTTGACTACTTGTGGTGTAGTACTTTAGAGGTCAACTTAGACAAGCGGTCAACTTATAGGGGTTGATTTATATTTATATAATGTAGGTCTAATCATATAATTGAGAAAAGCGGTTAACTTAAGCAAAGTGGTCAACTTACAAGAGGGGTCCACTATTTACAGGTTTTACTAGTATTTCATTTTTTATTTATTTATTCATTTATTGTTTCATATGTATTACTTCACTCGTTTTTTTTTAATTGAGCAATCACGATTGTTTATTGTCCTCACTTGACCGTCCTTGATGTTGTGGTTCCTTTTTCAGACTAGACCACGGCCTCTGCAGCACCACCGTACACCGTCCGCTGCAGGCGGCGCGACTGCTCCGGTCCTGAGCTATCCGCTTCTCCTGGTCGGAGGCGTCCATGTCCTACACACACACACACGCTCACACACACACATACACACACACGACTTCACACACATACACTTACACACGCCTACGTGCATACACACAGGTCTACGCGCACACACAAGCCTACACACATACACACACAACTATGTGCACACGTAACCGCCCAGGAGGAGGGGCAGGCTTGGGGGAACAGGAGCCGTTTCTAGAAACAATAACTCCAATGAGTAGGGTCCTGTCGCAGTTCGTGATTGCGAGAAACATAATTTGAATTCAAAATTTCAGAATTCAAATTAATTTTTTTTTCTTTTTCTTATTCATTTGTTTGACAGTAAAACAATTCCAATCATCGAACAACACATTTTGTAAGAAATAAATCTTATCTTTCATTTTGCGCCAAGGGGCAAAGGAAACTCTTCCACATTAATTATTAAATTTATTTCTTTCGTGTTTAATTATTTATTCATTTATACCTTCACTCGCTTATTTATTCGTTCATTTGATGGAAGGATAATTTTAACTATCGAACGAATACAACATATTATATTAGAAAAATATTTTATTTTTCAGTTTATTTTAATTATTCATTTATTTATTTAATTTATTTATTCAACCAATTAATTTATTTATACGTTTATTGTTTTATTATTTATTCATTTATTCCTTCGCTCATTTATTTATTCACTCATTTGATGGAAAAATAATTTAAATTATCAAAAACAACATACGTACTATGAAAAATATTTTTTTTTCCCTTTGCGGCATGGGGCAAAGTGAAACATTTCCACTTTTTTTGAAGGAACAAACTCATTATCAAAAATTAAAAAAAAAAATATTTCGATGCAAGGCTTATTACTATATACAGTATACTTTCTAAATGTACTGCAGTTTTCAAACCAAATTTCCATTTTTTTCGTTTTAAAAATAGCAACTCATCTTAACTATTTCCTCCTCATTCCCCCCCTCCCGCTTTTAGAAACTTCGATTTCGCTTAAGTCCATTACTCTAAACTTTTCAGCAAAGTACACCGACCTCTGCAGCGTTTAGCCTTAAACCCTAAATTTTTTCTTTATTCCGAATTACAATTATTTCTTCTTTTCACTCGTGTGGACATTGTAGTAGTCACTTCCGTTGAACTCTTGATTACACGTTTCGGGTTCTCATTTCATTTCTGAATTTCTTTGATTTCTTACCCAAGTTTTGGGTAGAAATGTAGCTCCATTTTAATTAAATTTTGTCTCTTCGTGATCAGTTTCAAGGCGGAAAGCATTCTTAGCAAGCAAAAAGTTATCTTGCTGCTTTTTTTTTTTTTTTTTTTTGAGTTCAATTTCTTTTTGAGTCTAAACCCAGAGGCCAGGTTAAAGGACTTAGGCTGAACTTTCAAAAGTCACAAACATCACATTAGTTCAGACCGCGTAAAAATATAAAAAGCTGTAATTGGGGCAAACCTAACCTGGCAGCATTGTGAAAGCTACGCAAATCCTAATCACAGCAATATAACACTGCCAGGTTAGGTTTGCCTCAACCTTACAAACATATACCATCAGTAGTCTTAGTTCAGATCGGGTTGAGGTGGTAACACACAGCTTAATTAAATATATTGGTTCGGTTTACTAGGCATTGGCCTCGTACGCCTTTCGTTCCGCGATCCAAGTGGCCAATTAGTGGATTTTCGAGATGCAGAAAATCGGCAATGCTTATGTCGTATGATTATGCGGAATGTAAAAGACCCCTTGGGTGTTCGTTTGGCTTTGAATATCCTCGATAAGATTAAAATTCCTCGTGCCGTTTCTCATCGAACAGAGCTGCCGCCATCTGGTGGAAAACAGAGCGTCAAAATTCTCTGTGCCATTGGCATCCGCGCTTTAATGGTGGCACACGAAATTCTGGGTGGAATATCGAGGAATCACATTGGGTCTGCATAAGGCTAAAAGCATCTAATAATAAGCAGCCCATTGGAAAGGGGAAAAAAGAAAACATTATAGTTTTCTTATATTGTTTTTTAGAGTACACAGAAAACATTTTTTTTTCTTTCCATAAACTACACTCTTTATATATTTATACTATATCTTGTTATATATCTCTTTTTATATTCTAACACTCTTTAAAAAAAGAATTGAAATAAAGAAAGACCGGGTAGATTTGGAACTCTACCCAGTCGGAAACTGAAAAACCATTTGATTATATTTTAGCACCCAGATATTTAAAAAGTCCTAGTTAAGACGACGACTGATGATGCATTATCCTGATAATTTCTTCCCTGGCGGAGGAGGGATAATACTTATATGTATTTATGTACTAACATACTAAGAGTTCTTTCTAGTGGGCTGTGACTACAAAAAAGCTTTTTCAGTCCCCCCCCCCCCCCATGTATATATGACGGCATATGTATGGCAGTGCCATATCTAAACTTCAAAATCAATGAGTCAGACTGACTTTCAGTCAGTTCTTAAAGAAATAGATATTTGCAAAATCAGAAAAAAATTTTGATTTAAAAATATTACTTTGTTTCTTCAAAACTCCGAATATAATGTAATTTTCCTTAAAAAATTCCCAAAACAAAGTTTCTAATACTGTATTCTGTTTACTCATACTTTATTAATCTGCAGTGGGTTACATGCACTAAAAATTATCACAAAATATATGCCATGAACAAAACTAAAATTACTTTTGAATTAAAATTACCTCAAGCATGCACTAATAATTTTAAGGAAAATTTGTCAAATCAACAAAAACTGACATTTTTGTAATTTTGTCCCTTTTTGTTTGTGAATTTTGTAGTTAAAGCAATAAATAAATATTAAAATAGTTATTCATTCACAAAATGATTCCCTACTTTTACCGCAATTAATCAAAATATCTTCTTCAATGTTTTCGTCATCTAGACATTGCCCTTTATTATTTAACTATCTGCATGTCCCGGCTTTGCGCGGTCAACCTCGAGAATAAAAAGTATGTCAAGTGACGCGTGCTCAACAATCGGGCTTGGAAAAAAAAAATCCTGTAAAATTTCTCGACAGATCGCAGAAAAATAAACAAAAAGGAAGAATTTTAAATCCTCCGATTGCAGGAAAAGACTCAAAACAAAAGTATAAATTTTACTTGTTCACAGTCGAGAAAAAAATGGCAAAAGATCTTTCTTCTGAATGATTTTATTCACTCTAATTAAAATTGAGCTCGCGGCAGACGATAAATTTCCAATTCAAAGTTGATTTTCCCTAACTGAAAAAAGCTTATAACTTTTCTTGTTGTGAATTTTCTGAACTTGGTGGTTTCATTTCCGGCGGGAAAAAAATCTTCTAATGGGGTATTTTTCACGGGCTTTCAAATGAGAGCAAAATCGAATCGATCGGATAATTATTTCGGGTAGAAAGTGTCATTTAATGTCCTTTACGTGTCCTAAAATTAAAATTCGAACGGTTCAATACTTTTTTGGCGTTTGAATCTCCCCCCCCCCCCCCCTACGTTCCTTCTCGGGAGCCAAAGTACCTCCTTGCGAAATTTGGTCGCGATCGAACGTAAACTGTGGATTTGTATGGGGAACAAGATACATATGTACATATATGTATATTCTTTGTTTTATTTCTATAGATATAATTTTTCAAGATGAAAATATCCTTACAGCTTCTACAGATGATAATGAGCAATATTTTAGTTTTGTCCCGTGCCTGAGCTAAATCTTGTCTTTGTATGACTTTAGTTACCATTCGCGTGATTAACATACTACCAATCGAAAGAAGGAAATTTTCTGCATCTGATGGAACTTGTTTGAAACTTTCAAGTTATACTGAAATAATGTTAGTTTTTTTCTTTCGTTTTTTGCTAAATTTTAAGCATAATCCTGAGCATTTATTCACGCGATTGGTAACAACGTTATTTTTAATCGACACAAAAAAAGCTCAGTGATTTGAAGCAGTGGTTCCCAACTTGGGGTGATCGCCCTCAAAGGGGCGAAAAATTCTTCAGAGGCGATAGGAGGAGGGGGCGATGAGTATTCAAAAGATTTAAAAAAAACAATAACAATCCAGCTAACATCAAAATTGAAAATGTATGTATATGAAATCGATTGTTCAAAGCTCAGACATGCAATTACAAGTTAAAAAGAAATAAATATTCAGAAACTTTCTCCTCACACCTCGGTTGAACCTTAAAGTATTCTGCCATTCATCGGCAAGTTTATGAACTTTCAAATTTATTAGTTTATAAATTTTAAGTGTTAGTGTTTTTATTTCCCTCAGATTCCAATTCAAAAAAGTAAATAATTTCATAAAAATGATACTTCTGTTTTTGAAAAATACGTCAATGATCTTATTTAAGTTTTCTCCTTCAAATATCTATCAGTTTGTTTTAGAAAAGAAAGGGGGAGAAAAGCGTAAAAAAGGAACTTTTATTTGCTTATTTATTTTTTTAGTTGAGAGATTGAATAAAACTGCTTTATTAGACACATTTTACTTCAATTTAAAATTAGGCCTTCTGACTCGTGGACACATCAATCAATCAATCACCCAAAGTTCTATTAAAATTGTAAAAATAAACAACTAGCAAAAATGTTCTTTGTTGCAATTCGGAACTCCAGCGCTCGAATACGTTACCTTGCGGTGATTTACAAAACTGCAGATGAAACTAAAACATTGCCACGTTGCGTTCCACGTGTGTCTGTTGACGTAAACACAGGCAGTTTGTTCTGAGTATTTATTAACGCAATCGATGAGTCTTAGTTTGCTTTCAGCTACAGAAATTAATTCGTCCCTTAGTAGTATTCTCGAGCTTCTCAAAATAATGTTAGTTTTCCTAATTTCCTTCTAAAATATGAGTTGATTGAAAATGGTGAAAGCGAAAACTGGATTAACAAACTTGGATAACGTTATACAAGGTAAAAACTTTTATTGTTTTGTATGAATTTGTAAGAATATGAGTTTTTTTTTATCTTAAATTAATTTAACTAACCATCTTTTACAGCAGCATTTAGTTGAAACGGACGGTATGCAAAATATTTTCTTGAATATATTATCGTAGAACAAAATGAAAAATGTTTCACCGAGAAAGAATTTACTTTATTCCTTTTATTCTCAGCTGAAAGGTTTCGCCAAATTTGTTTAGGGTTATAGTTTTAGTATTGTGCGAGCAAAGTAGCCTTGGCGAGATTTCGCGTTTTTAGTTAAACTATTTTTAATTTTTATCATGAGTGGAATAAAATGGTAGTAAGATTACAGAATTCGATAAGTAAAAAGAAATAATGGTCAATCAACTGAAAAGAAAACTACCACCATATATCCGTAAGAGTTCTGTAGATGATTTGCATAACTTGACATAATTAAATCGTAACTCAGAAATTAGAAAAATCGAAACAGAAAAATTTTAAATTAACCGATTCGGGAATTCGAGAGAAATAACTCAGCAACAAATGCAAAACAATAAGCGCTAGCCAAGCAAGGCAAAGAAGTATCATCTTCTTTCGATAATAATTTGTAATGTCATATTGAATTTTCTAGCATTAATTGTTGGTTCTTGTCAGGCCACAATTATTATTTAGTTTTATCAAGAATTGATAAATATCGAATTCAACATCGTGGAAATAGCTGCTTAGAACTACGAACTACGTAGTTTGCATTAATCTTTGACGTTTAGTAATGCTTCTTGAATTCTCATTTCTTTCTACGTGGGCCAGAATATCCACAAGACTTTGAAAATTAATTTAAAAAGAATAAAGCGAAAAATATCATACATGCGAACAAAAATCACAACACTTTTAGCATTTTCTTCGTTACCACATGCGTTTGTTTTAGTTTTTAAGTCGGCCATTAGACAGCGACTGCAGTGACTCCTATAGTTCGTTGGAGTTGCGAATAGATACATTGTTTAAAAATTAAAGATGTCAGTTACAAGTAACAATCAAAGAACCATGTTAACGTAGCGCAAAACAACATGTTGAAGCTCATTTCAAGCAAAACTTGAAGACAGAATCCGAGTATAAATGCTTGTTCAGATTTCGTTTTGAGATATTCTACTGATATTTTGAAGATTTCTTCTGAGGTAAGTTAATTTACTTCCACAGTCGCGTTGGAAAATTAGTTCGCTTGGAAACATAGTATAAGAAAAAAATGTTGACGCAAGCTTACAGATAATAATACAGATAATGTGAATCAACGGCGACTTTCTTTTTCAACTAGTTGAAAAAAAAACCGCTTGCTAATGAAGAATATATAGTGTATATTATTTGACATAAATTCTACGTATACTTTTGGTTAAAAGAAATTTAGATATGTAAAAAGCTTTAAACATATGTTCTAAATACATCTTCTTTTTAATTTAAGCTATTGTGTGTAATGATCGGAATACCGGCAGATTGGAGCTATCTTGCAATTTCTTAATAACGCTATTTGCTGATAAAAATTCCAGTATTTTCGGTATTAGCTGCAAATAATTAATATATTTTAATTAATAAGTTTTCAATTATTCTTGTTACACATATGCTGTTGTTTTCATGTGAGTTTTCTCGATGAGCCAGTAACAAAATTAACCTGTTGATGAAAAACTTTGGGCTCAGAAACACGATCATCAATAAGAAAAAGTAACGAAGAGAATACAAAATGATTTGCATTTTCGTGCGTTTATGTGGACTATGTTTTCATTTCTTCACACTTACTTAATCACTCACTTTTTCTTTTTTTTTTCTTTTTTCTTTTTTTTTTTTGAGCAATCACGATTGCTTATTGCTTTCACTTGACTGTTTTTTGGCGTTCCTATGATTTTATTTTAACACCAGCACCCTCCGCAGCATCAACGTCTACCGGCTCCTCACAATGCTGCACCTCTAGCGAAAACCGTCTCCAGGTTTTGTCAATATCCTACACTTACACGCATACATACACGCACCTACACACACATATATATACAACTACACACACATACATACACCTACACACATACACAAACACACACACACCTACGCACTCACATACACACAACTACCCACACACTCATGCCTGCACACAGACACAAACAGCCAATGCCTACACACACATGCACATACCCCCCCTCCCACACACACCTACACACAATTACCTACACACTCATGCCTGCACACAGACACAAACACACATACACATACCCCTACACACAAACACACACGCCTACATATACACATACACTCGTGATTGCGAAAAACATAATTTGAATTCAAGATGACAAAATTCAAATTATTATTATTATTTTTTTTTTTTTGGAAGTTAATTTTAAGCATAGGTGCTTTTTCATCCGCCATTAGACAGTGGCTGCAGTGCACCCTATAGTTTTTTGGAGTTGCAAATTACGAAACGATTCATTCAATTGGTACAAAAAATATCATTTTTCTAATATTTAGAATATGAGCTGTATATGTATTTATTTTTTCTCATAACTAAAAATAAAAACAGCGAAGCAAAACAATCTTTTATAGAACAGTTTATGATTAATTCGATTTTGGAGGAGAGGAAAGTGAGAAAATAAATTTTATTTTTCCATTTATTAAATCTGAAATTATTGTTTCTTTTGCTTTGGATTATTTTACGCACTTATGATTCTCATCAATCAATCAATCAAAAAAAAAAAAAAAAAAAAAAACCTCAAGGGTGATAGGAGGGGTTGGATCCCCTGGAACCTTAGAGCATTAGTTGAAATGAAGGGAGCAAATCCATTCATTGACTTAGCAAAAGTTGACCCAAAGTTAGCTTTTGCCAAGTGGCACACTTTTAAAAACTAAGTTGCACACTTAGTCGTTGTTGAGTCACGTGACTCCACAACTACGAATGGTTCGCACGCTTTGCGTGAAACAAGCGAAAAAAACCTGATTTCTTCCAATTCTTTGCTTTAAAATCTATCACGTGACTTGGGGTCTTGGTTTCATGAATGAAAGTCTTCACTCCCTCCATTTTAGACCCTCCCCTTCTGCGCGCCACTGAAAGGCTGATCATAAGAATACTCCTATTGCTTAAAACATATTCATACAGGAAAATTGGAAGAACTATTCTAAAGAATAGTATTGCAGTTTTGAAGCTAAAAAATCTCAGACCCATCAAACTTGACCTAATAAAATGCTTTAATTCAGGGCAGCTGGCTTGTCCCACAGGAAATCATTTCTCTGTTGTTGTTACTTATGCCACTCGCGAACCCGAGCCCGAGTAGCGATGCTACTCGATTTTAAGGCAGAGGGGTTACGATTTCCGTTTTAATCGAGCGCCTATTTCTAGGCAGAAGTTCGATTTGGCTCAGACAACACGATAGATGGCAGCACCATCTACGGACAGTTCGATAATTTAGAACCATACCAGAAGTCGAATAACTTTCTGGTCTAGCACCTCCAGTGGTATCGTTTCACTTGGAAGACATTATGACCACGAGCATATTTAACGTCGCCCCGTCACCATTAATGATGATGGTGGATATTCGACCAGCGAGGATCGAACCCAAGACCCTCCGGTCACAAGTCCAATGTCTTACCGATCAGGAAACCACGGCCCCAATCATTTCTCTTCTTTTTGGCTAACGAAAAGGGTAGCATTCATATGCTTTAAATGACATTCGATGGGTTGCATGAGTTTTTTCCTTTGTGACGATTGTTTTTAAGTGTCTAAAACTCAAATATATATTTAACGAAAGAAACTTGGTTGGCGTTTTTTGTACGTACGAAAGAAGAAAAAGTCATTACATCAAAAAGCACATCGCCTGGCGTCGGTACATTTATTAAAATGAGCAGTGCATCTATTTTCAGCGCGGCGCAACTCTAGAATCATTCCATTCTCAGTCCACGGTGCAATAATCATTTACTCGAACTATTCAATAACTTCCGCTTTAAGCAGAAAAAGAGAGAAAAATTATATTTCAAAAATTGGAAAGACCATCGAAAATTCCAAAGCTTGAATTTGCCATCTTGCCAAAATGCTTTTCTGGCGGTAGAAACGTCCCAGAGAAATAATGCTTCAATTAATATTCTCGCTAATTAAAGTCTTAGCAAAACGAAGCCTTCCTAAACATGAGCCAGAAAAATTACGATTCTATCGATTCCTGGTTCGATCGTCAATTCTCTGGCGTTCGAAAGATGTTAGAATGACACCCATAGGTAGATAACTAGATAGATAACTACAAAGATACATTCATTTTTTAATGTATATACGATCGTACTGCTTTGAAGGAGTAATTAGTCCCACATTCTCTCTCTATTTTTTTCAGAACTTACGGAAACCCTGTTACAAACCGTTATGAACCTCCAATTAATTATTATAGTTCATTTTACTTCTTTATTTGTAGGTAGGTACATAAAAAAAATATCATCTTTTTCCTTAAAACTTAAAATTTCAAAAATTAAAGTGCCCGCTTCGACACGATGAATGCTCATCATTGCATTTAAATCAAAGTAATCTGATTCAGATTTTGAAAATCGGATATAAGAATGATAAAATCATTACATTTATTTTGCTTAGAAATAATCCTAATTTTCCTCATCCCTGATAAAATTGACATTTTCTTTGAGAAAAAAACCCCCACTATTTTGATTTTCTAAGAAGATAACAAAATTCTTTATTATTTATTTGAGTTTCGTATACACTCAGTGTGCAACCTCAACTATAACTGTAACAGGTAATTTCATACGCCTCCAACTGTACCATAACTTAAACCTACCTAGATGTTAAAGTCATAAGTTATTCCTGCCGGCAGTTCTCGTTAATTGTGCATATTTTCCCCCCGCGTCGGCGAGCAGACATTATTGAAATGAATAACTCATGCCTTCGTTTTAATGAGACACATTTCCTTAATAGAGTTGTGGAAATAAATCCTCGACAAATTTATAATTAATGCACCGAATGTATCGCAAATTTAGTCATTTCATGATGTTAATATTTGATGTGTGGCCGAGCTACTGGTCAGGTTTGGATTTTTAACTTCAGTTAAAGCAAATGCAAAAGCGAGTTTTTAATTTAAAGTACCTGGACGGGCGAGTCGGCGAGTCTCGCTCGGCTTTAGAAGATTTTTTTTTTTCAACTTGTATTTTTCTAAGGTTCAAAGTAACTTTTTCAAATATGCTTGAAAAGTAACGAATAAATACCTTTGTGCTGAAAATTAGAACAGTTAGTAATCCAACGTTGTGAGGGACAAAAATTTCAAAATTATTGTGTTTCGGTGTCTGCAATAATTTTGGTTTTTTGGCGTGTTTCGGTTGAAAAGCATAACATTAACGAAATATTAATGTTCTCGCCAATCGTTGGATGAATGCGCTTCCGAGAAACGAGAGATATACATGATTTTCATTTGGAATTAGTACTTTTAGTGTAGTTCAGCATGCTATCCATAAAAACTCATGATTCACAAACCACTCCTACGATTCCTAAAGTTAATATGTTTTTTCGAAATAAAACTTAGATGCGTGATTTAAAAAACATATGAATCTACTTGAAGTGTTAAAAAGAAAATAAATAAAAATAAAATAAAATGAGACAGTCAAACAATAGTTTCAAATAAAAAAAGCCCAACATTGTCTTATATAATACTTTTGAATTTGTTTTAAGTCAAATGTGATGCGATTGAAATTAGCCAAAGTAGCTAATATCAGCCAAGCCTGGCAACCCTAAGCAAGTTTAAAAATTTAAAGCAAGACTAGACTAATTTTCATTGTTATAGTTGCAAATCGTCTGCCTTATAATTATGTCAATTTATTCATAGTTTTTTTTTTTTTTTTTTTCAAGGCTTAACGTAAGCAGACTTTACATTAAAAAACGGTTTTTTGTAAAAAAATAAAATCGTGTTTTTACAGAAAAAAATACTGATGTGGATAAACTTAGAATTCAAAACTACAAATAAATTCAAAATTTCATCCAAATCGTTAGACCTGTTCCCAAGATACGAAATATATTTTTCGCTCATTTGGAAAAGTGCCACAATACGAAAAAAATCAATTTTACCGGAGAAGCGTTTGAAATTGAACTCTTTAGGCAATTTGCAATAAGAAAATTAAGTTTGCTGTGCTCTCCAGTGGTTAATATTTGAACAAAAAATTTGTCATTATTTTCCAAAGAAGATTCTTTTGAAGGCCTTTAAGCGAAGAAAAAAGAAAATTAAAAATTTCATATTGTCACACTCTTTTTCCAAACAAACGCTATATATACAAGAATCACTCGTTTAAAGATACATAATATAAGATGTGTGCAGGGACATCAGCGTCTGCTAACACAAGGCAAGACATCCTCATATAAATAAAATCCGATGATCGAGTAAACCGCGTGTTTCAACATTGAAACTCGCGCCACGGCATGATAATTTGATAATGTGTTTTGTTAATGTTTAACATGCAGGGAAAGGCTTTATTGTGACAAGGTTGAACTCGATCTGGTAACTTAACTGTTTTACTGTTGAAACTGTGTCATTTCAGGGGAATGAAGATACGAAAAGGGGGTCAACAATGAACGCTACCTACTGGAGTTTGGGGTTAATTCACTCAGTGTTGCCAGGTGGTGAAATCCAGATTTCCCCAATTCCCTTCCAACTTTTCCCCAAAAAGCGATGTTTTCCATCAAAATTTCCCAAATTAAAAAATTATTTTTCCACTAATATTTTCATAAAATGAATCGACTTTCTCTGATATTTTTGTCCCTTAAAAAAATTTTTTTCCCCCAAATAACCAAATTTTCTTATAAAATTCCCCAACTTTTTTTTTTTATAAAATTCCCCAACTTTTTTTTTCTTCCCATTTTCGCTCTTTTATTTTGTCTATCTTTATCTTTTTTTATCTTTACTAACTAATAATAAAGCTGAAAGTCTCTCGCTCCGGATCTCTCTTTCTCTCTGTCAGGATCTCTGTGACACGCATAGCACCTAGACCGTTCGACTGATTTTCATGAACTTTGGCAAAGAATCAGTTTGTAACATGTGGGTGTGCACCTTTAAGCGATTTTTCAAATATTCGATTTTGTTCTTTTTCTATTCCAATTTTAAGAACATTTTCCCAAGCAAAATTATCATAAAATGGACGACTAAATTACCAAGTTATCATAATGTGGAACCGTAACGTGGGCAAGCCAATTGGCGAGAAATTCATCATGCATTATTTGTAAATATACAAGGGAACCAAAATACCTGTTAATTTTCTACTACGGGCAAAGCTGTGCGGGTGCCACTAGTCATAAATACAAGCGCCTGACCGAGAGATAAGAAAGTGCCAAATATTTTTTTTTTCTACTAAGAATAAAAGTGAGAAATCGCATAAATTCGACTAGCACTTGAATGGAAAATAAAACCATGCGTTCAACATATCGTCATTGTAAAAACCGTATGGGTAACATCAGCAACATTGTTGCAATAAATTGCTTTAAACAACTCGCAGTTTAGATTGTAATGGGGTCGTTTCCAAAATTTTAAAAGTATTTTATTCTGAAAGAGCATGCTTAAAAACATAGGATCTGACCATTTTTTAAATAATTTATTTAAGATTAATATTTTTAAAAAATTACTTAAATCGTTGAGCTTTGTTTACACTTCTGTCGTGTGACATCACAAATGATGAAACGCCATTCAATGTTGCCATTCACAGAACAAAATATTTAATTCGCATCTTTACTCACGTGTATTGGCAACGATAGGATTGATAGCAAGCGTAGAGCGCAATTTTAATTCGCTGCTCGATTATCATGACGTGGAAACGTAGTAGAAAGATGCGCCAGATTGCATCATTTGTGACATCATAAAGACCACGCCTTATTTGAAAAATCGGACATTTTAAAAAATTAATTTAAAAAAAAACTGTTGGGAAAATGAAAGTATTTTCATGGGTCCATGTTATTTATTTATTCATTCATTTATTTATTTATTTATTTATTTATTTGCTCATTCTATCCATTTCAATGACTAAAAGTAGTAATTTTGACTGAAGGAAACCACCCCATTATACAGCTAGTAATAGAAGTGAGAAACCACATTAATTTAATTGGGATTTGAGTGGAAGATTAAACACTAAAATAAAATGAGGCCGATTATTTACTTCAAAACTAGCCCAACTTGAATTGTTTTTAGCTGTAAATAATTGACTTAATACAGTAGAACATCGTTTATCCGACCCTCGTTCATCCAAATCTCCTGATTATCCGGATCAAATTTTGAAGCCCTTAAAAAAAACTTCACGTTTGAATAGATAATTTTAAATTATGATAGAAAGAACGTAACAATGAAGTACAACGAATATTCGAATTTTATTCTGATTAAATGTACAGCTTCTGCATTCGTAACTCCAGAGCTCGAATACGCTACCTTGCGGAGATTAACAATACTAAAGAAAAAGGTAAAACATTCCACTCCACGTGTTTTCTTTCGGTAAATTACAGGCTTCAGACAGTTTGTGATATAATGTAATTTCAGAAGAATAGAAAAGAAAGCTTCCCACAAAGACGATGAAAAATTACTGTCATTCACTAAGCGTCAGGGTTCGTACGCCCTTGAAAAACCTTGAAAAGTGCTTGAAAAAAAAAGTTCATTTTCAAGTGCTTGAAAACCTTGAAAAAGTTTTAAAAAGTTGAAAAAGTTTCTTAGTGCTTAAATTCTCCCAAAAATCAACGAACTGTGCTTAGAAGTTTTAAAAAAGTATTTCACCAATGCAATTTTCTGAACATGTGTTCAGTATGCAACATCGCGAAAAATTGCTTCCGTGTTTGGGATTTCAATCCTTTTGCATCTTGTAAATATTTTGATGTTTTTTACAACCGAAAGATATTTTGACATATGGTACCTTAGATTAGTTTATTTTTTGTTTAATTTCATTAATTAACAAAGAAGTTAATTTGGAAACCATGACAACATTGACCTTACTCGGGTTTCGCGGAAAATTGCTCTTGTGTTTGAAATTTCAATCTTTTTGCATCCTGTAAATATTTAAATATTTTGGCTAATCAAATGTTAGTTTCGCATATGCTACCTTAGATTAGTATATTTTTTGTTTAATTTTAATAAAAAACAAATAAATTTATTTCATGGGAAACATGCCACGTCGAACGAACTCAGACTTTGCGAAAAATTGCTTCTCGTGTTTGAAATTTCAATCTTTTTGCATCTTGCAAATATTTAAATATATTCACTAATCGGATGTTATTTTCATATTTACTACCGTAGATTAGCATATTTTATGTTTAATTTCAGTAAAATATAAGTTTATTTTATGGGAAACATGACAACATTAAACTTAATTCGCGAAAATTTGCTTCCCTTGTTTGAGATTTCAATCCTTTTGCATTTTGTAAATATTTTTATATTTTTGGCAATTAGTAGTTATTTTGACACTGCTACATCAGATTAGCTTATTTTATTTTTTATTTTAATAACAAAAGAGTTAAAGAATTTATTACCTTGGTCTTGTTTAATTATTTGCCAATTTATTTTTGCAATTTTGAATGATTATCTTTACCTAATTTTTGGTCATAGCAGATTTTTTTAAAAAAAATTTAAATTTCAGCAGCTGAGCACCTAACAAATTAACTTAAAGTTTGTATTTTAAATATAAAGTTGATTTATATAATTTTATTTATAAGTACATCATTTTTTTATGTCTGCTAAAATAAATAAGGTGTATAACAGGGGTGGTTGTGTTATGATTATTCACTTGAAATCCAGTAGTGTTCGTTTTTATGCTTTTACCTCCCTATATCTCCAATTTTCCCCCTTTTCCTCAAATGTTCAAAATTACTACTTTATTAAGGTTGTGGGTACTTGGAGCTTACCGAAAGAGGCTTTAATCAGCAAAGGGGTAGATAGCTTAAGGAGGGTCATTCATCTTCATTTGGATCTAATAAATTGACCAGTACAAGCCTAGCTAGGCCCAGTGTCTGTTGCTGGTTATCAACAGGCACTGGGCATGGTATTTCTATGCAAAATATTTTGACTTAATAAACTATTTTATGAATTGTATGCATAGCAAAAGTTGTTGTTGTACATATGTATATTCAAGTAATAGGGGTCTTAGTTTTAAAAATTATTCCCCCCCCCTCGCCCCATTTTGCTCCTTGAAACTTTCAGGTAATTTTTTATGAACTCACAAATCACCTGAATATTATTGCCTTTCTAAATTTAAATTCTAATTTCAACAATAACCCATTTTTTCCCAAAATAAAACTACTTTTGTCATAATATATGTCAACTTCTTGTGAATCTTTTCAATTTCAAAATATGCCTCTATAAATCTGAACTTGCACATTTATTGTCTATTGCAAGTTAATCAATGAAAGCTGAATAGGCTCAAGTTTGCATTCAGAGTATTTATCACTGCTTAAGCTGCTTTTGTATATTTTGAGGTGTCGAGACTGGACTGTGGACTTTCATAAACTTTTCTTACTTCCTAATTTTTAAATTTACTTGAGGACAGTTGAAATGCCTTATTGTCTGAACAGCTAATAAATACATACGAATAATTGATTTGCATACTTATAAATGATTTGCAAACCTAATATTTTTAGAACTTAATATTGAAAACTGAAATATAACTTTCTGGGTAGTGTTTTTGTCCTAACCGCCCTTATATTGTAATAAACCACTGTATAGATATTGGAAATAAATGTTGAAACCTGGGGGGGGGGGGAGTGACTTCAAAACTCCTCTCTGGCAATGCCATTGAACTTGGGTATTTTAGTTTCTTCCCATAAAAGTTAAAAGCACTTATGAAAGGTTTTTTTTTTTTTTAAGTATTAATTTGCTGATTTTAGAAAATATACAAACCTCTGACTGCTGCAACCTTTGAAAAACCTCAAAATTAAACCTCTTGGTATCTGCTTCTCTTTATGACCAAACTTTTCAAACATTTTCAGAAACACTTTCAACGCAGTAGATCTTTCATCAAAGCGTCTCTCGTTGTAGAAAAAGCAATTTTGCTTTCCTATACTTTTTTGTATTATTGCCTTATTTCTATGTGTTTGTAGTAAATGAAATCTGCATACAATATTTTTAGTACAAATTTATGATATTGCCTTGAAAACAAAATTTTTTACCTTGAAAAGTACTTGAAAAGTGCTTGAATTTTTTTCTGCCTATAGGGTATGAACCCTGAGCGTCAAAGCAAGTTATAAATTGCGGCGTGTGTTTGTTTTACCTTTTTCGTCCGCCATTAGACAGTGGCAGCAGCGGCCCCTATAGTTTATTGGAGTTGCGAATAGATTGTGCAGCAAATTATGGTATTCTAAAAAGCCCACTAAAAAATATCAATTCCAGCTTTTGCATGATTTGGAACGACCAACTCATACGACATGCGAAAATTGTAGTTCCCCAACCGAAAATTGTGATTTTCTTCCCTTTAATTTGTTTGAAATCTGTGAGCTAATTATTTTCGTAAAACTAACATTCAATACAAAACGAAACATTTGTTGGTGGCGCCATCTAAAAGTGAAAAAGAGAGATAAACTCTTTTAAAATCCTTAATTTCAAAAGCTGTGAAAACAAATGATTACTTATACTTACAAAACCAAAGCTTCCAGTATTAAATTCAATACTTAGTTAACTTTTATAATACATAAGTCATGAAAAAAACTTAGATCAGCAACTTTTCATCGAAACTTTTAAACATTGTTCTGAAATGCACATTTCGTTTTAAGAAATGCTTTATTTCGTTTAAGATATGCTAATTCGAGGAAAGCAGTTTCGTACTTTTTAGCACGGTTTAGGGCGGTAACTTACTGCAAAATACCTACTCTTTGATTTAAAATATTGAGAACTGAACTAAAACACCCACGACATTCTCCGTGCTCTTTTTTGTATTCGAAAATTTTACAAATTTCTTTATTTGTCGTTGTTGTTCCGCCCGGCTCGACACGGGTTGTAAAGGCAAAATATGTCAATCCGTACAAAGAATAAAGAAGAAGGCCTCAGTCATCCATAGCTAACTTTTATTCCCCAAGTTAAACATAGACATGACAGCTATTTAACATGGACAGCAGCACGAAAATTAATATGCAAGCATTGCAAATCAATAATTCTTTCGAATGTTCAATTCTATGTTTAAAAAATGATGTGGACATTAAGACTTTCTGACACAAACACAAACTCTGTTTTATCTTATTCATTTTATAAAGTTTAAATTTTCGTGATTTGCTATCAGTCAAATATCAGGCAGCCAGAGTTCAGTCAAATAACTACAAATCAGGCAGTCTAACACGATACTCCAGATTGGAATGAAAACCAAGAGACAGTATTGGGAACGTAGCTAAACAACATATCTGCACATAATTTCAAATTTTAGTATTCTTGTTCCACTTTTTGCTGAAATAAGTAAATTTGAAATGCCACTAAAAGACTAATTCTAGTATAGTTGCAGTTGTATGTACCGAGCATTGACATGAAACAAATAGAAAACAATTTCGGGATGGCCATAACCAGCTATGACTTCCTGCATTTACCAAACGAGATATACGTCCAGACGCGATATACGTAAGGTGACCATACGTCCCGTTTTAAATAAGACAGTCCCGTTTTCAGGTAACCTGTCCCTTTTTCCCCCACGTAGTTGCAGGGCGATGAAATACCCAATTTTTTGAATTAGAATACTGAAAATGTTCCAACCGAAAGTTCTTAAGTGGAATCGTTTGAGCATTTTTGCAAATAATTTGAAATATACCAACTCTCGATAACTACTGACAATATTTTCCCAATAAGGCATCAGAAGAAAGGACGTATTTGTTTGTAATAGTTGGTGGACTGAGGAAAAAGCAAATTTACAAACCGTAGTTCTTAAAGCAGGGGTATCCCCCCCCTAAGAGCAAGGTCGCACCCCCCTAAATATCGTGAAGACCCCGCAAAGTAAAAAATATCCCCCAAAACACCTAAAAATTTCAATGGCGCAGTCTGCGCCATGAACCCCCCCCCCCCCTCCCCCTCTAGATGAGCACCCTTTGTATTTAAAATTAGCTCTAAATGTTCTCAAGCAAATTTTTACAGGGTGACAAGATCTAATTTAGACACACATTTTACACCATAACTTCAATGCTAATGAAAATATTACGACCAAACTTCCAAATAAATATGAATACGTTATTTCGTCTAGTATATTTACAATTTTTAAAGTGGCTACCTTTAGGATTAATACAGAGCTTAAAACTTCTCGCAAAATTTTCGGCTTTGGGATGCAACTCACTTACTGATATTTTGTACCATCCCTTGCATAAGGATTTCTTTAGGGATGCCAAAGTTTTAGGAAGTTTGGCAAACAACCTTGAATCCAGGACCTTCTTGCACTGTTAAACTGCGTCAACGATCCGAATCTAATGGTTTGGGGTGGGATATGTGCTAGTGGGAAAATATCCCTCGTGTTTGTTGATCAACCCAGACGACCAACCAAATCCAAAAGCCATCTATAAGAGATCCATTGGATAAAGCAAGTAGACATCGCCAAATCCACTAGATATCCATGCCTGGTCTACATATCCAAGTCCATATCCACCAGAAGTCAGAAAGGTTGCACTTTAAAGACATCCCAGGGAGGTCTGGATATTTGGATCTCTCTTGTATATGATATGATCTCCAATGGTTGTTATGGATTTGCTATAGATATCCACGAGATATGCGTTTTATGTCGATTACGTGGATTAGATAGCCATGGGAGATAGCTATTTAGATAGTTTATAGATATCTAGAATATCCATGTTGTTTACTTTGTGTACTAAACCTATAAGCAAAATAAATCTGGACATAAAATGCATCCTTAAAATTTTAAACACTAAATCATTAAAAAAACATAAAGATTATTAAAATTTATATATTTTCACTACTACTCATTTAAAATATTTACTTAAGAAAAATTTAACATTTTTAATATTAAAAATGCAACCTATATTTACTCAGATATTAAATGCTATAGGTTTAATACACTTTATAGTATTTTGATCAAAAAATAAAAATAACTATATCAATTTCCTTGACTAATGTCAAATTTAAAATGTGCTTATATTTCACTTTATTTTGATAAAATCATAATTGCTAACTCTAAGCAATAACCTCCTTACTGCAATTTTATATATTTTATAAACCTTATGTCATTAATTGTATTTGATTAAATCTTTTAAATTATACTTGGTAATTTAAAGTAGCTTTACTAATGAATATGCAACCTCCCCCCCCCATACACACACAAAAAAATATTTTTATTCAGCTAGTAACTCACTTTATTTGCAACCAATTTGAAATTTTACATCTAATAATATATTATTAGAAACTCGTGGCTCAAATATAATTTATAAGTAAAAGAATTTCACACAATGCATAATACTTAATAAAGTTTAGTTTATTTGATAAGTGTTCAAAAAAAATTAACTATCACACTAAAATATTATGATGCATTGTGATTAATGCATGTATAATCTAAAAATAAATAATAGACAAATATGAAAATATTTATTTTGTTTCATATCTCTTAAAAGATGTCGAATTTCAAATCTGAAAACTGAACTTCAATAAAATTTTGATATTCTTAGGCAAAATGACCTATATTTATTAGGGCTCGACCGATGGCATTTTTTGGCCGATGGGCCGATGCCGATTGTTGGCCGATCGTTCAAAGACGGCCGATGGCCGATGGCCGATTGTTTTCCTCCAAATGGCCGATTGCCGATGGCCGATGGCCGATGCCATTGGCCGATGGCAAAAAAAAAAAAAAAATCAAACAGAAATAAATTGATAAAATTGTCAGAGATTTAAAGGATGATTGATTCATTTCACTTTACTTCCTTTCTACGAATAAGGAATTGCAATCACAAAAAATAAGAAAAAAAAATCAGATTTTCACCTAAATTTTTATTTTACGATCACCCAATTTAAACTTCACAAATTTTTTTTGGCACATCTGTACATGCATATGTACCTAAGAACATGTAGATGACCGAAATATCCATTTTGAACGCTTCCTAAGTTAATTGTCGCAAATTCTCTTGTGATATCTTCATGCGCGTAAACTTACGTCACTCAAAAACGTTATGAAATAGTAAGTTGAAAACTCATACGTACGTAGTATGATCTAAAGGTTAGAGGACAAGTTGTATAAAACCTTACCTTGAATAGTTCACATTACCGAAGCCAATCTATCTACAAAATAGTCACCTTGAACGACTATGCACTTCTGCCAATGTTCGTATAGCTTTTAGAAGCGCTCCTGGAAGACATTTTTGCAACCTCCTGTAAGGCCTCTTGCGCTGCTGCTTTAACTTCATCGTAGGGAAGAAGGCGACTTTCATGTTGAGGATGCACGGTTCGATTGGTCAACACTCTGATATGACAAACAAATAACATAACGTCTCGTCGGACTTAGCCCCGTGTGACTTTTACCTGTTCCCAGCAAAAAAAACATTTGCATGGACGATGCTTTCCTCCGTCAGGAGAAGATAAAGCTGCATCATAGAAGGTAGCGAAAAATGGCTTTCAGAAGTGTTTCCAAAAGTTATATGAACACTGGCAGAAGTACATAGTCCCTCAAGGTAACCTTTTGAAGGTGGATGTGCTTCTGTAATGTGAACTATTCTGGGTAAGGTTTTATACAGCTTGTCCCGAACTTTTGGATCGTACTACGTACAATCTATATAGGGTGTAGTTATGCTTCTCCTTTTTTGACTGCTGTACAATGAAAGATAATGGACAACAGCCAAAAAAAAGAAAGAAAGAAGGAAAGAAAAAATGAAGAAAAACAAAAAGACTGTTTAAAAACAATTGATTTTTTTTTAAATTGAACATATAACTAAGATTTCAGTAATATTGTAATGATGTATGGATTTAAGTTCACTAAACATAGTTAAAAAACATTAAATTATGTTGTTAAATCATTCAAAAAAAATTAAGACTAAAACTATGTAACCGTCAACAAATTACGCAATTAAATTGGAAAGATTGCACGTAGACATTTTTTAGTCATCAAATTAAAAAAAAGATAACAGATAAATTACAATACTAAATCATAAAAGAAATATTTTTTTCTTATTTAAAATTTATGAATAGAAAATTTTGCATTTTTCAAAAAACTAAAACAGTGACATAAATTTTGCTGGAAAAAAAATTGCCATGAAAAGAGCGAGGTTCTTAAAACGCAGCTATAAACAAAATCAATATTTACACATAGTTAATAACTGAATACATATGACTACTTGATCTGATGTTTGCATACATAATATTGAACAATTAGATTGTTTAATCTTTTATGAAGCTTTACAAACAAGTTCAAATTAAATTGTTCAATTTAACAGTAATTTTCTGAAATTTAAAAAAATGCATAATAGAAAATCCTTGAAACTTTTCTATAAAAAACGAAAATAACTTATTCATTGATTTTATATAAATACATAAAAATAGTTACTTACAACAGAAAAAAAAATCGATCGCTATTAATGATACAAAAAAGATGGCGCATTACGAAATGAAGGGGGGGGGGTCACCCTCTGATTTTGCAGTAACTCACACTTCGGCCCCAACCTCGGCCTAATATTTGTAGTACAGAACTGCTAAAACCAACACCTCGGAAGAGTTTCTGAATCTATTTCAGCACTTCCGAAGAAAAAATTCAAAAGTCCCTTCGATTTCCGAATTGTGTCACCATTCAAAACGTCTTTCTTTAATCAATTTCTTAAATTAATGCTCTAAATTCTTTCTAAACAATAGATAAAGTTTTAAAAAAAAATCTCCAATTTTATGAATGGTGTTAGTTTCAAACAACTCAGAAGTACAACTAGAGTTTAATTTCAGAAATTGAGGGAGTGGGAGGAGGGGCACACAAGTGTTCTCGGAAATTCAAAATAGTCTTAAAAAATAGAGTTCAAAATAATCATAAACATTGAGCAAAAAAACCCTTCCGAAACTTGCACCCGAGTTTGTATTGACTTGCAGTGGCGGATTTAAAATACAGAGTGTTTTAAAATGAATAGCGGGGTTTTGCCATCTCATATTTGTTTCCATAGTCTCCAATTCGGCAATATATCACCAAATGACCGTCAGTCTGAGACGCTATCTTAGTTTTGCATTGAAATAAGTAATTAATAGCCACAAAAAATGAGTAAACAGGCTTTTCAGAACACCCGATCGAAAACAAAAAGGGAAGTGCACAACTGGAACGTACGCACATTCCACACGCGAAAACTTATCCTTCTACAGTTTACAATTTTGGAGTTATGACTTATGAGAGATACTACGTACATCCAGCAGCAAGAAACAACGCAATAATTAACTTGTTTGGTACCTGAATGCAGTATTAAAAACTCTTTCAGGTGACTCAAATAAAAATTCATACTGAAATTTAGTAAACAATTTTATATGAAATCAACCTTTACTTTGTATTAAAAGGTAAAACATCAAAGGTCTTTTTTTTTCAAAAACATCGGCCAATTCCATCGGCTTTTCGAAGTTTTTAAGGCCGATGGGCCGATGTTTCTTGCAATTTAGCGTCGGCCGCCGATGCCGATGCCGATGGCTAAATTGTTGAACCATCGGCGCCGATGCATCGGCCAGGCCGATGCATCGGTCGAGTCCTAATATTTATATGCTCCTTCCTTTAAATGAGTTATACACAACAATCTCTACTTTTTAAAACTAAATTCTACGTAGTGAAAAAAGCTTTAATGTCATCAAAATTAATGTAAAATATTTTTATTGACTAACATTTTAAAAAATGCATACAAACAAAACATCACAAATGCAAGAAAATTTGACAGGGACAAAACATCTATGTTTGTTTTCAGCAATCACGAATTGCTTCTTGTTTTCACTTCACCGGTGAATGATGTTAGTCCTTTGATTTTTGGAAAGGAGCCTCGGGAGCACCACTGTTGACTGGCTCAGGCCCTGCTTCTCTAGCAAGCATGGTCTCCATCAGCAGCACTGACCACCAGAATCCGCTCCTACTGTGCGGTTGTTTCAGTATCTTACACACACGCCCTCAAACATACACACGTCTTTACACATACACACGCCTTCAAACATTCGCATATCTTTACACATACACATACCTACACAAAAACACACGTACCAGCACATGCACACTCATGATTGCAAAAAGCTTCATTTTAATTCAAGATGTCAAAAATTCAGGTTTATTATTATTATTTATTTATTTGATTTTATCTAGTCAGGTTTGATGTGCCGCAACTAATTTTTAACCACAACTTTCATGGCAGAACCTGTTGCCCTAATTTTGATTAATACTGGGAGAAAACCAATTTATAAAAGTACTTATTTTGGCAATGCAATCTGGAACTTTGTTAATACATATTACAGCAGTAAAAAATACTTAGAATTTAATGCAAAAATTTAGAATTTCAATTACAATAACATAATGAGATTTGGAACTATACTTGTCTGCAACTTAAGTGGACAGTGACATCATCACCACACAGAGAAGAAAAACCGAGTTAACAGATAAAACGTCACACCTATTAGCTTCCTCACCTTACCTGCTTCACGAATAAGAGGAGATCACCACCTGTGTATGAGCTGCTACTGGCTGGCGTGTTTGATTCAAATGGTTTTAATGTTCCTCGCTGCTTTGCTCGTAAAATTGAAAATATTTAAAGATTGACAGAAATTATGACTAAAAAAGGTAGTATGCGTGGGTTCCACGAACAAATCTGATTTCTAAACAGTAGAGCGTAATTTCACCCGAATATCGGAAAAGACGCAATGAACTATTTCCTTCATTTGTTTTCATCTTATTTCCCCATTGTCAAGTAAGCTTGCAGTCAAGTATACAATACTCAAGAAAGTTGCAGTCATAACCACAATTGCAGATGAAGCGTGAAGACCTTTTCACCAAAAAGTCCAAACTGTTCCAAAATATTTGAATTAAACATCTTCTTTTTCTAATTTTTGTTCTGAAAAACAGCCAAGAAAACTTTTTAATTCAAAAAATGAGAAAATTGCAAAAATAATGGACTGATGCTGCATAAAGCATATGTTTTCACATTTGGAGTTATTAAATTATAAGATATACTTACCTTATATGTTTGAGCGTTAAAGGATATAATTTTAAAAGATGTCGAAAATACAGAGAACAAACATAAAAGAGAAACTACATTTCACATTTAAATAGTTCCTCCTGAATGTTTTTCTCAGTAATTTTTCCGCGTGGTTTTTTTCTTCTGCTAAAAAAAAAGAAATAAATATTTGCTATCTTGTTTTTCATAATAATTTATGAATTATATGTTTACATACTTGACAAACACAGGATACTGCAATTAAAAAAAAAAAAAACTGGCTTGACAGAGAAGGAACATAAAAAAGAAACTATGTCAATTTTATTAGGTAGTCGCTGTTAAATGTTCCTCTCCGGATGTTTCTCATTCTCTATTTTCTCTTTCATACTATAAAATAATGAAATATTTGAAAAAGAATAATTTGTATATTGTATTATGAGTATTAGTGTCATTCTAAGAGCTCGGTAAAGTGTATGTCAACAAGGTTGATACTCTGAACTCGAACTAAGAATTACTTAAAACGGCACTAGTGAAAACTACACATCAGATACATACAATGTGAATTTTGAAGCCAGACTTTTATGAGTAATAGTTGGCTAACTTGGATTTATATTTAATTGTTGCAAAATTTACAGCATTCAGAGACTTATAAAACATTACGCTAATTTTAATATGGTAGATTTCCAAAAACTTGATACTTAATAACCCCGTCAAATCCAGAAAACTCATCTACATTCTGGCAGGACGAAAACACCTGGGAGAAAAACTTTACATATGCATTCTCATTAACCTGGCATTTTTAAACGCAACCACTTTTTAGTCAACAGTGGGCTGAGTTTTCAAGCAAATATAATGCCATTTGAATTTAAATAAAACAATCGGGAAATTGAAAAAAAATCATGCCAAAAAATGCTTGTTATTAAGGAGGAGTAAGTGAGACACTTGGAATACATTGGTAAAACCAAAATTCCAGCATATTGAGGTTTCATAGCTTTTAGGGAGAAATAATATTAATAATAGTGCACATCTTGCTAATGTAAACGATGAGGTGCTAAAACATGAACAATAAGGGGAAAGACTAAAATGTAATCTTTATCTTTATAATGCAAACACATATTCAAGCAATGTGCAATTGAAAAAATTAACAAACTGGATAGATGTTTTGGGGGAATGCATGCTTAAATTGAATGGTTAAATTGAACATTCATAAACATAAAAATTTCTTGAAAATAAGCCTTAAACATTTCCACAAAACAGCTTTAGAGTTTTAATTCTTTCAGCAAAGTAACACAACACATGCAAAGAAATCTAAGTTAATAACCTAGTCTACTTGCAAGATAGATTTTTATATTTAAAAAAATGAAAAGTTAACATTGTGGAAGAAATGCAGATCGAATATACACGAACAGAAATCAAAGTTAGGGTACCTGTGAACTTAACTCTTCATTAGTGAAAAAATTATCATTGAGTAAAAAAAAATACATTTACCAGAAACAAAGAAACATACCAATAAAGAAAAGAAAAACGTCAAAACAGTTTAATACTCCACTAAATTTTTAAAACAGCAAACAAAGTAGCAATGGCCGACATTCAAATCAAACGGAAAAGCGGTAGCTAACATACATACACTTACCTTTTGCTGACCAACAAATGTTCTAAAATTTGAAAAACACAAAAAATCAGCATCATCTGAAACACTTATCTAAGAAAAGAACATCTACATTAATTAATGTAGTTACAGCAAAGAAAAGTATCCAGTACAAAATTGTTATCCACCAAACTCACGCCGTATCGCAATCGCGATTTTGTTGATAAACAATGAAGTTTAGAAGAAGTGTTAGTTTTCTCAGTTCACCACACTTTGAAAAGAAATGAATTTAAAAAAAACTCACCTCACATCAACAAAACTTTAAATTAAAAGAATTTTGCCGCAGAGACCTGAATATAAATAAATCAAGTAATATCCAACAGTCAAATATCTAGCAGATATCCATAAATGAGACTTCGATGGATATTTATTTTAAACATTCAGGTTATTGAACAGTCATCCACAAGCTATCCAAATATCTATATCTAAAACATGTAGAAATCTGGATAGCTAGACGACTTGCGAAAATCCATATCCAAATTCTGGATATCCATAAGCTATCCGAATATCCACATCCAAAACATGTAACCGTTTGGATGTCTTGAAGATATATCAGAAAACCATATCCATGGACATAACCAGATATGGATATACATCAGCTGTGTGGCAAATCCAATGGATATTTGTATATGCCATGGACCTTTTTGGATGTCTAAGAGACAATTGTGGTTGTCTGGGAGGGTATAAAATTAGTCAAGAAATACATCGTAAATGCATTTTGGAAGATGTTGTCTTACCTTGGTCGCAAAAGTTCTTTGGAAACAAAAGATGGACCTTCCAACAAGATTCTACACCTACACACAGAGCTAAAGGCACTTCAAGACACATTTTCCAGACTTCATTGGAGCTCAAGAATGGTCACCATATTCCCCAGATTTGTAATCAGTGGATTATTCTGTTTGGTCCATCGTGGAGTGGTCAACTTGGAGGGTTTTTTTTCCTATACTGTGTCATTTTAAATGGAACAGTAATGTGTTCATAAGAGAATATTTTTTGCCAAGTATATAACCTGTTTTCAGTAAGTTACCGCCCTATAGCCAGGGCTAAGGCAGAAATACATGGAATACACCGCCAGCTCAGTCAGTCCAGCCGAGGACTGCAGTTTCGTGCTTATTAGCACTCGTCAGCCCAGCATAGGAAGTGACTGAGCTGAAGTTGGAAAACCTCTTAAGGAAGCCAAGACTGCCAAACTGGTAACTCATGTAGAATTAGCGCAGACCAGAGGAGTAACCGAAGCAATGGTTCGGTTCAGCTCGAAGATTGAATGCAAAGCAGGCATATTCAGTAAGTTACAGCCTTATAGCCAGGGCTAAGGAAGAAATACATGGAATACACCGCCAGCTCAGTCAGTCCAGTCGAGGACTGCAGTTTCGTGCTTATTAGCAATCGTCAGCCCAGCATAGGAAGTGACTAAGATGAAGGTGGAAAACCTCTTAGGGAAGCCAAGAGTGCCAAACTGGTAACTCATGTAGAATTAGCACAGACCAGAGGAGTGATCGAAGCAATGGTTCGGTTTCAGCTCGAAGATTGAAGGCAAGGCATACTATTATCAGTAAGTTACCGCCCTACAGCCAGTACTAAGGCAGAAATACATGAAATACACCGCCAGCTTAGTCATTCCAGGCGAGGACTGCAGTTTCGTGCTTATTAGCACTACAGCCCGGCATAGGAAGTGACTGAGCTGGAGTTGGAAAACCTCTTAAGGAAGCCAAGAGTGCCAAACAAACAGGTAGCTAATGTAGAATTAGCACAGGTCACATTAGTTCAATATTAAAGTGCTTGATAAAATGCTTTGCAGAACAGGATCGGATAGAAAACAAGGTAAGAAAAGGTCAAACGGCAAAGTTAACAAAGCGTGATCGGAGATTTACAATTCAAAAACTTATGAAAAACTCACATATGAGTGCTGTAAAAGTTTCTAGAGAATTTAATGAAAAATTTTAATTTTAATTTTCACCTAAAATTGCTCGCTAAGTTCTCTATTTAGCCGGATTGAATAGGACCTCTTACCGCGGAGATTTTTCTTTTGTTCGTGCGAAAAATAGAAGCTAACGTTTTCGCCGTAAAATAAATGAGCTCAAAACGTTTTGAAACAACGCCTTACTTACAGATGAAAATACATTCAACATTTTTAGTTATATATTTGTATAATTGTAAGTAGAAGAAAAAATGAGAAATTTAATCTTGAGAACTTAGTTGGATCAGTTAATCAGGACGATGAAGGTGTTCTTATGTTAGGTTGTATATCAGCATCAGGGCTCAGTAGTTTGAAATTTTTTTGATGAAATAATGAATCATGCTGTTCATTTAAACATTTAAAAAAAACGAGCTGATGTATGCATCACATGACTTCTTTTTACCCCAATTTAATGCCATTTTCTCATTATTGGCAGTTTTAATGTGATTCAATAGTTTACTCTCTAAATATCACCAACAGTGGCCAAATTGAAACCAGATTCAAAATAAAATAAAATAAATAAAATCGCCAAATTTGTCACCAAGTTGGCGATAAAACTTGGCGACCAAAAAACTGCCGATATATTACCAAGTGTCTGCCAAATTATAACACCACTTGATTTTGCATTGAAATTAACAATGATTTCCCCCCAAAAAGGGGCAAAAGACCCTCTTTGGAGCATCCGAATGCAACCAAAATGGGAGGTGCTCAACTAGAGCCCACTAGGAGTCTAAGTACCAAATTTCAACTTTCTAGGACATTCCGTTCTTGAGTTATGCGACATACATACACACATACACACATACATACGTACATACAGACGTCATGAGAAAATTCGTTGTAATCAACTCGGGAATCGTCAAAATGGACATTTCTGGTGTCTGTACGTTCCTAGGCATATATCCACATGTGGTCGGGTTGAAAAATAAAAACATTCATTCGGTGGTGAGCAAAATGGAAATTAAGGCCGATTTTTGAATGAAATTTTTTTTCACGAATACAATACTTCCTTTTTTGTAAAAGGAAGTAAAAATTTAAACTATTAACCCCAAATTTTTTTTAATCGGAAACAACTTGGTTTTTTATCAAAATAACGATAAGAAGCACACGGTTTTCAACGTTTGCGTCTGGCGCCTCAAAAATTGTCCTTGAACTTAGAAATATCTCCTCAATCGCCGGATTTTAAAATAATGTAATATACTTAGAGAAATCTGAAGGCTAGATTAAGAAAATGCAGCATTGAAACGAAAAGCGAACTAGAAACAGTAAGACTCGAAGTGCGGTTGAACACTTACTCAGAAAGTTCACAAAAAAAGAAAGAAAAAGTAATGAGATCTATTCCCAGACGTTTAAAAGCTGTTGTTCATACCGCATGATATTCAACTAAATAATAACTTAGTAAAAAGTTAGATTATTTACTAATACATAGATATTTTTCTAAGTGTACGAAGACTTGTGAGATAAAATTTCTGGCACTTTTTGTTTATTGATTTCTTAAAAATCAAGTTTTATTATGTTACTAAAATTTTTCATGTAGTTTTGTTGAAAATAAATCATAGATCTTATAATTAAATACCTATTCCACAATATTAATTTTAACCAATGGATAAGGGCGTATTTCATGGAAAATCGTAAGTGTACAAACACTTTTGGGAGTCACTGTATATAGATTTCAAAGCGCATACCTTTCAGACCGTGCCCTTTTTTTTTCTTTATTTTCTTTTTCTTTTTTCTTTTGGTCATGGAAAACTGAAGGATTTGAAATTTTAATTCTTCAGACATGAAAAAGTTGTTTTTTCTGCTTGTAGCAGATAAAAAATTTTTCTTTTCCAATAAGAAATCCTTTATTGCGAAAAGTTCAATCAGCCATAATTATATTCAGATTTTCTGTTCATTATTATGTTTTTCTTTTTTCTTCTTTTTTTTTTTTTTTTTTTGGTTTTGCAAATTAGAAAAATCACATTATATTGCAATGCACTAGCAATTTAGTTTGCCTTGATTTCATTCACCGAAAAGCAAAAACTATCCTCGAAGAAAACAATTTTTTTTCCGTTAGGAGAATTTGAGAAAGAAAAAAAGAACTTTAAATATTAGTTCTCGATAAACTATAAACTAAAATTATTACTTCAATTTGGAGGAAGACAAATATATTCCCGATTTCATTTTCTCCTTCAGACATCGTATTCTAGACTAATGCATGTTCAGGAAAGGGGGGGGGGGGTAAGCGACCAGACGAGACAAATCGACCGGAGCTTTCTTTTTGGCGGGAAAATGCCGGATTGCTCAAGATTGTAAGATCGTCCTCTCTGTTTGCTGTCTGGCTTTTTAAACATTTTTGTTCCCCATTCGCATGTCTCAGTTCATTCAATATCATTTCGTAATCTTATATCTTATTAGCAGCTTCACGGCTATGATGGAAAAATAATATAATTTCAAAGCAAGTGGGCTGTAATCTAGTAAATTTGATTACTTGAGCGTGATGACTTCTAATTGTAACACTTTCGATGTACAACATGTCTGAGAAAACTCTTTGCCGTGATCAAGTTTAATAACAAAATTGCTAACAGATGAAAGTTTGCTGCAAGGGAAGGAAAAACTCTGAACCTTTTTTTTCTGGTATTAATTGCCCGGAATAGATGCCTATTGTTGCTAGCCAGTTGAGATAAGAAAAATAAAAGGGAAATGGCGACTGCATTGGAGAAAGCGCAGTGGGTATTGTGGTTCGCCAAAACAAAATCACCGACAGCCTCTTAAAGAAATTTTCGACCATAAAAAATCCCCAGTTGTTTAAAAAAAAAGGAGCAAAAATTAGTTTGAATTTTGAGATCTTGAATTCAAATTATGTTTTTCGCAATAGCGAATTGCAATAGGACCCTACTTATTGGGTTTCTTGTATCCACTCATGTCTTTTAACGCAACCATAATTTGAATTCAAGACATCAAACGTCAAATGAAAGCCAGGGGCTAGATGCTGTGTACTGGATACAGTTTTCTCGTAAAAAGGATTGTGTAAAGTCGAGCAGGTCGTTTATAAATAATCGTTTCCGAGGCACATGGACGCCTGCATTATAAGTATTAAAAAATAAAATCAAAAGATGGACGTCATTCAACGGTCAAGTTAAAACGATAAGCAATTCGTGCTTGCTCAAAAAAAAAAAAAACTCCTGGTTGAGCTGGCTAGTAGCGGATCAAGTATCTCAAATACACTTTTCAAACATATTTTTTAATTGCAGCAAAAATTGCTAAAATGTGGTAATTCTCACACTTGTATCATTGTTTCGAATCTTCCACCATACCATAAAAACAATGCATGAATTACTTAGCTTCTTCAAGAACAATGGCGACCTCTTTGATCCACAATCAAAAAAAAAAAAAAAAATCTCAAAAACGCATCATTTGATTCTTAGGAATGTGAACCTACCATGGCTGATCGGTAATGTTCGTATTATTAAAATATTGTATTACTAGTAGTAACCGCACGGCTTTGCCCGTAATAGAAAAATTAAAAGATCTTTTGGTTCGCCTGTATATTTACAAATAATGTATGGTGAATTTTCTTGCCAATTGGCTTGTACCCATCCCATGTTACGTTTCACGTTATGATAATTTCGTATCTTGCCAATTCTCTTGTTTCCATGTTACGGTTCCACGTTATGATAATTTCGCAATTTACTCGTTCATCTTATGATAATTTTGTTCTTAAAATTGAAGTAGAAAAAGAACCACATAGAATTTTCGAAAAATCACTTCGAGGTGCACACTCCCATGCTACAAACTTACTTTGTGCCAAATTTCATGAAAATCGGCCGAACGGTCTAGGCGCTATGCGCGTCACAGAGATCCTGACAGACAGAGAGAATTTCAGCTTTATTGTTAGTAAAGATTTCAGTTTCAAATTTGAGAGGATGAACACTGAACTGGTCTCCTGAGGGATTAAGTATCCCACTCTCCCCTACTTTCGAAAAAAAAATTATAAAACGTATTTCAAGCAAATAATGTTCTCAATAATAAAATCGTCTGCACAACTTTTTCTTTCTGTTAAAAAATAAAGCTGTTTTGAGAGAATTTTGAAAAGTGTTTAGCATTAAAAAAAAAAAAAAAAAAAAAAAAACCCTGTTATTTTATTCTTTTTAGTGCAAATGTATTTCAGAAACAAGAAAATGATACCATCGAGAAACTTTACCTTATTTTTCATATGAATGCTCCATACTAAAAGAAAAGAAAAAAAAAAATCCTGTATACGTGTCTAAAACTTGAAACAATCGGCACTAAATTAATCCCTGTTCCTCTCTAGGATTTATTTGTGTGCTAATTTAATTAGAACCATTTAAATACCAAAGGCTTCCCAAACTAATTTATGTTTCGCAACATACAAGTTACTAGTGATAAAAATCTTAATATGTCTCTTTACTTAGCCCCGTTATCGATTATTGGCATATATGAGGATAAAAACCCTACGACAGCAATGATTGTGAATAAATTTCCTGCTTGCTCCAGGAAAACCTTCCTTCAAAATTTTCATTATGATTTCTTTTATTATTACTGTTGTAAGGCAACGAATTTTTGCAACAATGCGTTTCATATTTAATCATTTAATGGGGAAATTGTATGAAATTTACTATTTTCCATCCTAACCGAAAAAATAATTTAATTTTAGAATTTAATTTTTTAGCGTTAAGTTGTACTTTCAGATTAAACAAATCATTTAGTGAAATCCTGAAGTCTCTATGTGGTCTAGTTGCTGAGATATAAGCAATATCAGGCCTCAGGATTTCCTTGTCAAACATGCGAAGTATAATGAAAGTGCTTAAAAATGGCAATTTTAAGGTTATTACGGCATTGTATGTAGATTTTATTTATTTATTTATTTTTTTTTCTGTCGCACTGAACCACATTAACGTAATTATTTTTTAAAAGCTACTTTATAATGGTTTACCAGTGTTATATGAGCGCGAGTCCATTCCTTTGCATGCAGACAAACGTTTTTACGCTCTCCTGCAAAGCAGTGATTATGTGACTTACGTTAGTCTAGCTTTGACGAACAGAAATTGAGAAAAAAATAATATATCAGAATTGCAATTCCTGTTATTTGAAACGGTTCAATACTTACACCCAAAAAGAACCCCTTCTTTTGTTTTGGGGGGGGGGGATATTTTTTGCAACTCTACCAATAAATAGTCAAACTCAGCAACATTTTTTTTCGCAGAGTATCAAACCAATTTCAGTTATTAAAACTTCTAAGTGGAACTTAGTTTAAAATACTACTACTGGCTTTACGTAAATAATCGAAAACTAAAAGCAGCGCCTCAACAACATGCGAGCAACGCAAGCATGAAAGGAAATACACGAAATAATAAATCTTCGCTCCGTTCCTCCATTGTATCGAGATAAATGCAAACACTGTTTATTGATTGGATAACGGCAGGAGACATGATAGATTGCAACAAAACAGCTTTCTATTCTTTTTATTATCGATTCACTTATGACGCCAATAAGGAAATTGAAAGTCATTTCGAAGTGACTTTTTAAAAATAACTTATAGCTGTCAAAGTACCACAAGAACGTAATACCATTATTATGACGAATAATATGTGTTTTTGAGCAATCACGATTGCTTATTGTCTGCTTCTCTTGCAAAAACCGTCTCCAGGTTGCGTCCATATCCTACACACACACGCATACACACACTCATGCCTGCGCATAGAACACAAACACACACTCCTACACACACACACATACACATACTCTTGCCTGCACACAGACACAAACACATATGCCTACACACACACACACGAACGCCTACACATACACGCGCGTACACACACAGCACTGCATACACAAACACACGTGTATTCATACACACACATGCTCGTGATTGCGAAAAACATAATTTGAATTCAGGATGCCAAAAATTCAAATTAATATATATATTTTTTCATATATGCTAGTAATGACCTGGGTCGGATATAGGCTATCATCAGGGCCGACGAGAGGCCATGTCAGTCTAGTCGGAAATTAGGGCTCGTCCCTTGAAGGACTCGTTTCGGAATCGGAGTTGTATAAATTTGACAAGTTCAATGGGGGGGGGGGAGCCCCGGCAACCAAACTGACAAGGGGCCCACCTTAGCTCTCGGCAGCCCTGACTATCATTTAGGGGGTAATGTTAAAAATAATCTCCCACCCCTGATTGTTTTTGGTGCGAAACATTTCTGAAATTGCTTGACCTTCGATAAAAATCAATTCGGTCAGGAATAAGGCCCCTAATAGGCATAAACGTTGCAAATTTATTTCATCAGTAATAAAGAGAAGTAGTATTTCAAACATTTACTTACAAAAACAATCAATAAATTGAAATGACTACTGAAATCGTTTAATTTTTATTCATACAGTATTGAACACAATGTAGACGGATACTGTGTTCTCAATGGTTCAGTAAAGTCACCCCATGACCCTCCCTTTGTATCCGCCACCGGTGATGACAATCCAATCCAATTTATCGAATTATTTTAAAAACCAAAAAAATAAATAAATACAATAAATAAATAATTAAATAAACAGCGAGTAGAGTTGTAGATTATCTTTTTGACAGATCATCTGACAAATCAGTTAGAGATTTTTATTAAGAGAAATGTATGAAAAATTGGTTTGATCGATTTGAGTTCCTGATTCGTCATTCCGCAATTTTTCAATATATGCCTGTTAATTATATTTTATTTTATCTTATGAAGCAGACATCCAGTGATTTGGTTCATAAAAATCTTACATATGTGTAACGACCAAAATTAAGAAAAAAAAAACCTCTAATTAGTAATAGTCTATCAGCTGACTCGAAAAATAGTATCATTTCTGCGATAAAGCTGGGTGAGGTATCATTGTTTTCAGTTTTTTGCGTAGATTACGAGTATGCTAAGGCGGAAATCGAAATCGGTAGCTTTTGTACAGTAATGTGGAGGTTTCCTTCAGTCAAAAGTGCTACTTTTAGTCATTGGAATGGATAGATGAGCAAAAAAAATAACATGGATCCAGAAAATACATTCATTTTCTCAACAGTTTGTTTAAAATTAATTTTTTAAAGTGTCCGATTTTTCAAATAAGGCGTGGTCTTTATGACGTCACAAATAAGGCAATCTGGCGCATCTTTCTATCACGTTTCCACGTTATGATAATCAGCGAATTGAATATTTTGCGCTCCACGCTTGCTATCAACCATATAGTTGCTAATACACATAAGTAAAGATGCGAATTAAATATTTTGCACTGCGAATGGCAACACTGAACGGCATTTCATTATTTGTGATGCCATTGGCAGAAGCCGTACACAATGAAAGCGCTCCGATTTAAGTATTTTTTTAAAAGTATTAAACTTAAACAAATTATTTAAAAAATGGTCAGATCCTATGTTTTTAAGCATGCTCTTTCAGAAAAAACATACTTTTAAAATTTTGGAAACTACCCCATTATCAAAAAAAAAAAAAGAAAAGCATCAAAATCATCAATTTTTAAAGCTTTAGTTTTGTCAATTGGGGTGACTTTTACCAGAAAAAAAAATCCAAATGAAAGTTAGTCATCTATTAATTCTATACTGGGGGCTTCGCCCCATCGCGCTCGTCGACTCCCGTTCACCACCTGCGGTGGCTCAATGCCGCTAGAACAGAAATGAAATGAAAGTTTTTTGCAACTATAGATAACTAAACATACTAGAAATGACGATCGGGTTGTTAATTTCTAGCTGGAAAAACTGACCTGTTGCATTTCATAAATAAAAAGAGAGGAAAAATCTGTAAAAAAATTATTCAAAAAAGTATGTTACGTGTTGTTTCAGCTACTTATGTTGAGTTTATAAAAGATGCAATATTAAGGGAAAAAACATTTAAGAGTTTCCTACTTTTTAATTGACTTAAAAATAATCGTCATCGTCATCCCCAATCTCTTTACAATATCCAATATGTAGAAATTCCTGACTATCTGCAGTAAGTTCTTGTTTGTCATATAAGCAGTTCCAGGTGGGTCATTCCATACGAAATGAGCAAAATTCGCAAAAAAGTGGTGGCCACATGGTAACAGATTTTTATGAAATTTGGTGTACAGGTTCCTTTTATGCCAATATAAAAATATCTAAAATGTTTTTGCTTAATATTTTTTATTTGAATAGTTACATGCGATTGAAAATTGGTCAAATTGAGCAGCATTCTCATAAATGCTAAATGTTGCATTTTTGAAGGCTTGTATCTTATTAACTATTTAATGAAAAAATTAATAAAAAATTGAATAAAAGTTATATGTTGTTGCAATATATGGAGTAGGGTAGTTAATCTGATATCAGTAAAATTTTCAAATTTATTATAGTTAACTTTAAACCGAGTTTCAAAAACTGAAAATATTTCAATTTTCTCATAATTAAGCCTTTTATTTTTTAATCTCACTCTTTAAGGAATGCATTACACTCTCAAAAATAATTCCTTCAATTGACGGAAATTCTCTTGGCAGCAGTGCTGCCGGACTTTTCACGATTTTTAACGGATTTCCGTCTTTATTTTCTCCTGTCAAATGAAGGAACGTCCTTCTTATTTCTTTTCGTCATAGGAGGAAAATTTTCCGTCATTTTGACGAATTTCCGTTTTTATTTTCTCCTGTCAAATGAAGAAAGTTTCGTCCATATTTTTCCCGTTGTGGGAGGAATATTTTCTGTCATTTGACACTTTCCCCGTTTCTTTTCTTCTCCGTTAAATGTGGGAAATTTTTCGTTGTTTGAAGAAACGTCCGTTATGGTCGTTTCTGTTACATGAAGTCAACTTTTCGTTATTTGAAGAAATGCTCGTTTTTTTTTGTTTGTTACACGAATGATTTATTTCGTTGTTTGAAGAACGTCCGTTATGATCGTTTCTGTCACACAAATGAAAGACAATTTGCGTTATTTGAAGAAACTTTTTTCTCTTTTTGTTTCTGTTAATGAGGTTTTTTAAATATTTTTTTCAGATACTTTGAAGCTGTATTTCTTCTTAGTCCGAAACGTGGATACATCAAACCACCAAAATCCCAAGTAAAATTTTAGACCCCATCCCCTTTCCCGCGAAAAAACTCTCCAAAAATCATGACAAACTTATTTAAAAACAACTTTTAATTTTTTTAGTTTTGTTGTCAGTCGAAAATTTTCGAATCAAATACGCCTCTGAAAATTCCACAAGAAAGTTCAAAAATAGATTCCTTATTGCTAAATGTATTTATCAAAAATCTGTTTTTGTCACCTGAAAGCAGATATCTTATTACATAGCGGTTTGAAAATGCAGGTTTCTTTCATGAAAGACGACAAATGTTGTAAGTTTCAAATTTTCATAAACTTCATAAAAATTTTAAGAATATGAAAATTAGTTTGTGAAAAAACGGCCATTTCGTGTAATGAGATAACCACTTTCAGAGGCTGAAAATAAAATTATGAAAAATTGATTGTATGCTGATCAACTTAAAGATTTACTCACTCTGGTATTTTTCTGAAGTGCTATTTAAATAAGAACCTGAAAAATGCACGCTGTAAAACATATATAATGGATCCAAAATGTGCTTAGTATTGGAAGAAGATAGATTCGTTTAGTATCTTTCAGTAAAATACAAAAAGAAAAAGAGTGTAGAAGAATGTAGAATTAATTTTATTTTTATAAGCATTTATACATACAGGTAATATTAACAACATCAGCAACAATTTCATTCAATGAAAAATGAATCTTTTGCAAATGAATAAAAAATAAAATCTCTTTTAAATTCAATTAATTTTATTTATATTCTTGCATCAACTACCATCTTTATGGATATGAATAATTGACTAAAATAAAGAATTGAAATTGACATTATATGATAAAATTTAATTGATTTAATTATGTTAACCATAATTGAGACTAGATAATTTATAAATGGATTTACACCCCAAATAAGAATATAGTTTCTTTACTTTTTTTTTATTTGTTCATAGAGTATATGATATTTTGAACAAAATATACAACAGTCATTTTACATAGTTTTCCCAATCATAAAAATTACACTAACTAGATAAATAATAAAGCTTAATTTAATTTTTGATATTATTAATTAAAATTTTAATTTCTGAAATTAAGGTTTGCAACATAAATGTAAGCTTCTATACATAATTTTATGAATAAAGAAACGGGAGAATAGCCACAAATTTCAAATTAAGACATTCT